>NC_079231.1:22311809-22414309 GCF_029633865.1 Lampris incognitus | reverse complement strand
AGACGAACTGGAGGCGGTCCCCGGGCGCCGCACGGCGGCTGCCCACTGCGCCTAGCTACACAGCTAGCATGCGTGAAATGGGGTAAACCCCAGCAATTTACAGCTCTGGGCTGCACGAGGACCTCTCAGCCAGACCAGCAGGAGGACCTCTCAGCCAGACCAGCAGGAGGACCTCTCAGCCAGACCAGCACGAGGACAACGCAGCCAGACCAGCACGAGGACCTCTCAGCCAGACCAGCACGAGGACCTCTCAGCCAGACCAGCACGAGGACCTCTCAGCCAGACCAGCACGAGGACCTCTCAGCCAGACCAGCACGAGGACCTCTCAGCCAGACCAGCACGAGGACCTCTCAGCCAGACCAGCACGAGGACCTCTCAGCCAGACCAGCAGGAGCACCTCTCAGCCAGACCAGCACGAGGACCTCTCAGCCAGACCAGCACGAGGACCTCTCAGCCAGACCGACCCGAGGTTTCATTCTGTGGTTTCACTCATCCGAAGCAGGGCGAGAACAGCAAAGTCTGCCCACGGTGTACCCTGAATGTAAAGGTCTTTGCAGACCTGCATGCTGTGTGGTGTCTGAGGTCAGCCACAAGTGCAAGAGCGGAGCGACCAAGACGAAGGAGGAGGCCGGCTCACAGCGCTTACCTACAGGGCGGCGCCGGCGGCGAGCCGGGATGCAGCGGAGGATTTGGTCGACATATAACTTCTGCTTTTAAAGCCATTTCACTTTTGAGATGCGGCCCTGTCACTTCTGCACCTGGCCTGCTGGTAAAAAGCCTGTGTGTGTGTGTGTGTGTGTGTGTGTGTGTGTGTGTGTGTGTGTTTTATTGGTGAATGAAGGGATAGCTGTTGACCGCTTTCGACGAGCAGGGATTGGGAGGTGGTAAAAGAAACCAGGATTCATGCACATGTGTGTGTGTGTGGGGGGGGGGGCAGCATCTTTCTGCACCTGATTGTGTGTGTGTAAGTGTGTGTGTGTGTGTATGAGAGTGTGTAGGAGTGTGTGTGTGTGTGTGTGTGTGTGTGTGTGTGAGGACAGCATGTTTTTGCACCTGATTAGTATTGAGTTATTGAGTGTGTGTGTGTGTGTGTGTGTGTGTGTGTGTGTGTGTGTGTGGCTCATGTGGGGTATTTGATTAGTATTGATGTGTGTGCTGAGGAAGTAAACAGGCCTTACACAGCATAATGAAGGCCACAGACTTTATTCTAAATTTCAGGAGGGGTGGACCAGACGTCTCAATACCAAACCCCTGCACTATGGGGACAAGCTCCACCTTCTTAATCAGCATGATATCTTAGCTCCGCCTTCTTAATCAGCATGATATCTTAGCTCCGCCTTCTTAATCAGCATGATATCTTAGCTCCGCCTTCTTAATCAGCATGATATCTTAGCTCCGCCTTCTTATCAGCATGATATCTTAGCTCCGCCTTCTTATCAGCATGATATCTTAGCTCCGCCTTCTTAATCAGCATGATATCTTAGCTCCGCCTTCTTAATCAGCATGATATCTTAGCTCCGCCTTCTTAATCAGCATGATATCTTAGCTCCGCCTTCTTAATCAGCATGATATCTTAGCTCCGCCTTCTTAATCAGCATGATATCTTAGCTCCGCCTTCTTAATCAGCATGATATCAGCTCCACCTTCTTAATCAGCATGATATCTTAGCTCCGCCTTCTTAATCAGCATGATATCTTAGCTCCGCCTTCTTAATCAGCATGATATCTTAGCTCCGCCTTCTTAATCAGCATGATATCTTAGCTCCGCCTTCTTAATCAGCATGATATCTTAGCTCCGCCTTCTTAATCAGCATGATATCTTAGCTCCACCTTCTTAATCAGCATGATATCTTAGCTCCGCCTTCTTAATCAGCATGATATCTTAGCTCCGCCTTCTTAATCAGCATGATATCTTAGCTCCACCTTCTTAATTAGCATGATATCTTAGCTCCACCTTCTTAGTTAGCATGATATCTCAGCACGGGGCTCGTCTGGCGGTTTAGCAGCATTGCATGCTGGTCGGCGTTGGACGTTTGATGGTTCGAGGTACCGTCTCTGTCTCCTCCCTCCTCGGCCTGCTGAGCTTTGCGTGCGGCGCTCAGGAGCAGGACGTTTGTTGGTCGGGGAAACGAAGAGGTAAGCCGAGCCTCCCGCTCTGATGGGGAGCCCACACCCTCATGACCGGCAGCCTTCTCCGTCCTCGTCCCTGTCCTTCGCTGACATCGAGACCTCGGAGGGAACGCATGCCGTCATCATCTGCAATCGGATCGATGGCGAAAATAGACAAAGTCATGAGACACTCTGGGCGGTAAACAGGCTTCCTGCAGCCGGACAGGAAGCTGGGTGGTAAACGGGCTTCCTGCAGCCAGACAGGAAGCTGGGCGGTAAACAGGGCGAATGCAACAAATCACCTCGACTGCTCTGGTCATGTGACTGAGACGACGGCAACATAGATACCTTTTCACACTGGCCAGGAATGGAGAGATGGAGGAGAGAGACCGACCGACAGACCGACAGACAGAGACAGACTGACAGAGAGAGAGATGGAGAGAGAAATGGAGAGAGAGATGGACGGTTGGACAGACAGACAGAGAGAGTGAGAGAGACAGACAGAGCGAGACAGACAGAGATGGAGAGAGAGACAGACACAGACAGACACAGACAGACAGAGCGAGAGACAGAGAGAGTGAGAGAGAGACAGACAGAGCGAGAGAGACAGACAGACAGAGATGGAGAGAGAGACAGACAGACAGACAGAGATGGAGAGAGAGACAGACACAGACAGACCGACAGACAGAGAGAGATGGAGGAGAGAGAGACAGACACAGACAGACCGACAGACAGAGATGGAGGAGAGAGAGACAGAGAGAGAGGAGACAAAGAGAGACGTGGAGAGAGAGATAGACAGACAAACAGACAGAGAGTGAATGAGAGAGAGACAGACAGACAGAGAGCGAGAGACAGACAGACACAGAGAGAGAGAGACAGACAGACAGACCGACAGACAGAGAGAGATGGAGGAGAGAGAGAGGAGAGAAAGAGAGACATGGAGAGAGAGAGAGACACAGAGAGAGAGAGAGACAGACAGACAGACAGACAGACAGACAGAGAGAGTGAGTGAGAGAGAGACAGACAGACAGAGAGAGTGAGTGAGTGAGAGAGAGAGAGACAGACAGACAGAGAGCGAGAGACAGACAGACAGACAGACAGATGGAGCGCACCAGACAGTATGTACCAGGTATACATCCATACCGTCTCGTATGTACACAGGTGTGCACACACTACGTCCACAAAGCCAGGGGCTACAAACTAGTTGAACAGGGGCAAAGCCACTAAATATTCTGCATTTAACACAGCACTGCAAGAGGAAGTTCAGCATAACAAACTATACACTGGGCCACCACCTTCACCGGTTACACAACAACGTACAGGATAAACAACATGCTTTAGGCTACATCAAGAACCGGTATGCATAATTAAACAACCATATGCGCACTCATTCAGAGACGTAGCCACAATTACAAAAGTGCAAACAATACCCCTCTTAAGCAGCACAGTGTCCAAAGCAGGAGAGACATTTTCCCATGGTGCAGAGGCGGCTTCATGAACTCACCACCTGAACAGCTGGAGTCGCCCACTGCGAGTGCAGAGGCTCCTCAAAACAGTTTCTTTCCATTCATTTTGCAACTCTCGCGTGAGATCATGCTCAAAAGCTAGCACCGCCGTCACTTACCGCTGATGTGGGTGCTGCTCCAACTGCTGATGTGGGTGCTGCTCCACCCTACTTTCTAACTACACGATGGCTAAGTGTTGCACGTCACTGAATTTGAGCTTCGTTTCTTCTTCTTGAAGAAGCAGAAGAAGAAGCAGAACAATAAGAATAAAAAGAAGCAGGAAGAAGAAGCAGCAGCAGCAGATGAAGAAAAGAAGAACAAGAAGACACAGAACAAGAAGAAGAAGAAGCAGAAGAAGAAGCAGAAGAAGAAGAAACAGCAGCAGCAGATGAAGAAAAGAATAACAAGAAGAGACAGAACGAGAAGAAGAAGAAGAAGCAGAAGTAGCAGAAGAAGAAGCAGAAGCAGAACAATAAGAAGAAAAAGAAGCAGGAAGAAGAAACAGCAGCAGCAGATGAAGAAAAGAAGAACAAGAAGCAGAAGTAGCAGAAGAAGAAGCAGAAGCAGAACAATAAGAAGAAAAAGAAGCAGGAAGAAGAAGCAGCAGTAGCAGATGAAGAAAAGAAGAACAAGAAGACACAGAACAAGAAGAAGCAGAAGAAGCAGAAGAAGAAGAAACAGCAGCAGCAGAAGAAGAAGACGAAGCAGCAGCAGAAGAAGAAGAAGAAGAAGCAGAAGAAGCAGCAGCAGCAGAAGAAGCAGAAGAAAAAGAAGAAGAAAAAGAAGCAGCAGCAGCAGAAGAAGCAGAAGAAGCAGAAGAAAAAGAAGAAGAAGAAGAAGCAGCAGCAGCTTTGTTTACTGCAAAGAACATGTCCACATTAGTGCCCCCTACCTAAACTTCAGCCTTGCAGTATAACTGATTGGCTGGTCATACAATAAGGACATGGTAGTTGTCTTTAATTGGCTAGCCATGGGTTCTTATTTCTAGTCAGATTTCGTTTCCTGAACCATCAGTGTTTTGTGCTTTATTTTGCATGGCAGTGTTAAGTCTCCCACTACTAAACTGTGCGACTTCATTTGACTTAGCTCTAAAAGTATTTCAGTTTCACTTTTTAGTTTGTTTTTTTGTTGTCAGGGAGAAAATTCCGCTGCAGGGAAACAGTGACCTTACTGGACAGGCCTGGACCCCCAAAGCCTGGCAATAACACCGATGTGGAAGGGGTCGTTTTGACCCAAACAGAACACAAGGGTTAAGGTTAATTATGTAGTGCCGATGGTTAGAGAGAAAGAAAGCCACCTTATTTTGTCACTGTGCCCTTGTTTGGTTGGAATGAAATGTGTTCTCTGCATGTAACCCATCCTATTGTGTAGGAGCAGTGGGCAGCTGCAGCACCCGGGGACCAACTCCAGTTCTTCTTTCCACTGCCTTGCTCAGGGGCACAGGCAGGAGTATTGACCCTAGCATGCATGTCTTTTTGATGGTGGGAGGAAACCGGAGCACCCGGAGGAAACCCACACAGACAACGGGAGAGAACATGCAAACTCCACACAGAAAGGACCTGGGACGGCCCGGGGTTCGAACCCAGGACCTTCTTGCTGTGAGGCAACAGTGCTGACCACTGGGCCACCGTGCCGACCCATGGTTAGGATTAGTGGGGAATGGATATAGTCAATGAGGGTCCTCACAAGCATAGAAAAACAAGTATTTGAGTGAGTATCTGTGTGCGTGCACGTGTGTGTGCACATGAGTGCACGTCTGCCTAATGTGTGTGTTGGTGTTTTGTGTACATACATTCAGCACCCCTCTATCAGAGACAGATTACATTTCCACCGTGAGCCAGCCCTTGGATTAAAACACTACTGGGTCGGCTGATAAGCCCCATCAGCAAGTCGCGGCCAGACAAAGAGCTACAGATGGCAGTTGGACGGTGTCCTAACTGCATCTCGCCGAGCACCTCCCTGGGCCAGACTGACTCGTTTGGAACCTGCAGGGGGGACGGGGAGACGGCGCAAAGGGGTGTTTCCCCCGGCCACGCGCAATCCATCACAGGGCCGTGTTATTCCTCCGCACTCGTGTTTCAAAGAAGAAGGGAAGCAGCACGCAGATAGACAAATGTGCTGTGTGACTGGGATCACACTCGGCGATGCTGCTGCGGGGCAAGGTCGGGACCGGTATGCAGAGCCGCATCAGTTAAGATGAGCGCTTAATGAAAGCGCACCTGGTCTGAACACAGATGACTAAAACAAACTGGGCGCTGAACCGCCTTCATCTGCGACCGGCGTTCGAAAAGGCCTGCAAATCACCTCTCCCTGTTTAATTAACACCCGTGTTTCAGAATCCAAACCACCTCAGGCGAGTTAGGCCTAGTTATTCGGGGAGGGGGTCGTATCTGTTGTTGTTGAGTCAGAGCCCGAGGTTATTGTGTTATCATCCTCTTGCTGGCTGTCGTCAATCATATCTTACTATACTATATGCTGCACTAATTTGGACTACCCTAAAGTATATTATATCATATTAATTATATCATATTACATTATGCATTATATTATATTAAAGCACATGAACTCAAATGTTGCAGTGCAAATTGCAATGCGATACCACACACGCTGCATCGAGGCAAAAACAACCTCTGCCATTCTAGACGGGCACCACATTATCGGATTGTTTGGCCGAAGCTCATTTGCATACTTGGTAATGTCAGACGGTGTTTCGCAGGCGTCTTAATACTGATATCATAGCAGAAAATATTATAACATTCACCCATAAGCCACTCGTAGGGCTGAGCGATATGGACAAAATAAAATATCACGATATTTTTGGATCAAATATGGATGTTGTGATGATATTGTGGGGAGGACTATTGGTGCATTCACAAAACATTTAAACAATCAGATTTTTGATAAATAATCATCAGTAATGTCTATATAATAGTCATTTCTTGTTTGCAGTGGTGATGGACAGGTTGACTGACGAGATCAAGCAGCAATCTCTGTGGACGATGATGTTTGCAGATGACATTGTGATCTGTAGTCAGAGTAGGGTGTAGGTTGAGGAGAACCTGGAGAGAGGAGGTATGCACTGGAGAGAAGAGGAATGAAAGTCAGTAGCAGCAAGATGGAATACCTATGTGTGAATGAGAGGGAGGACAGTGGAATGTGAGGATGCAAGGAGTGGAGGTGAAGAAGGTGAATGAGTTTAAATACTTGGGGTCAACTGTCTAAAGTAACGGGTGAGTGCAGAAGAGCGGTGAAGAAGAGAGTGCAGGCAGGGTGGAGTGGGTGGAGACGAGTGTCAGGAGTGGTTTGTGACAGAAGGGTACCAGCAAGAGTTAAAGGGAAGCTTTACAAGATGGTTGTGAGACCAGCTATGTTGTATGGTTTGGAGACAGTGGCACTGATGAAAAGACAGGAGGTGGAGCTGGAGGTGCAGAGATGAAGATGATAAGATTTTCATTGGGAGTGACGAAGAAGGACAGGATTAGGAACGAGTATATTAGAGGGACAGCTCGGGTTGGACGGTTTGGAAACAAAGCAAGAGAGGCAAGATGGAGATGGTTTGGACATGTGTGGAGGAGAGATGCTGGGTATATTGGGAGAAGGATGCTGAATATGGAGCTGCCGGGGAAGAGGAGAAGAGGAAGGCCAAAGAGGAGGTTTATGGATGTGGTGAGGGAGGACATGCAGGTGGCTGGTGTGACAGAGGAAGATGCAGAGGACAGGAAGAGATAGGAACGGATGATCCGCTGTGGCGCCCCCTAACGGGAGCAGCTGAAAATATTAGTAGTAGTAGTTGTAGTAGTAGTAGTAGTAGTAGAATGTCTATATAATAACCAAGTGGGTAAAGGCAAATATTAGAACAGCTAAAAGAGGCTGGTAAGTTCAGAAAATTACATCAAATTACTGTAATACAGCCTTTAAAACAAGGAAAAGACAACACCTATGTCATATCACGATATCCAAAACCCCAGACGATATCTAGTCTCATATAACAATATCGATATACTGCTCAGCCCTGGTCACTGGGTGTAAATGCTCAAACCCTGTGGGGGAAAGCAGGACAGAGGAGGTGACCACAGCTCAGAATACCTCAACAGCCACCATAAAGGTACCCTTCAACAAGGAAGCAAGCCACCACACCGCTCTGATGCAGGTGCTCTTGGCCAGTAGTACAGTACTGTAGTCACATAAAGCAGCTTTTCTATGGATGCCTGGACAACCCCCCCCCCCCACACTATCACCACCACCCCTTCAATCACACCCCTGAGCTTCGGCTGCAAATAAGATGTGGAAAAAACCCTGCTCACCTGAAAAAAAAAAAGGACAGTCAACTTGCCTGATTTATGTCAACAAGCCCATGCAAAAACCCTCACATCTCATCTAGACTGGGTTGCAGCATGTTCTGGGGGGAATTTTGAAAATATAGCTTTTACTTTACAAGCAGCTATGCCAAATCCAAGATTAGAGGTCAGAAACTTGACTCTCTCTCAAAACATATTCACCTCATGCATTCCACGAGTGCAAGTGCTGTGCACTGTAATCACACGTCACCTGTTTTGAAGTACATGCTTCTGAAAATAAACTGACATGACAGGTCGTGATAATACTAGAGCCATGACCAGTGTTCAATTCCTCATACCGTTTCACAACAGATCCAGAAGACACAGCTGTTGGTAGTGAAAAGCAGCTCAAGAGGACTCAAGCCTTTTACAAGCATATTTCCTCAAGCCTTTTATAGATATTCATTCACCTCCAGCCGCTTCTCCGGGGTCGGGTCGCAGAGGCAGCAAGCTAAGTAGGGCACTCCAGACGTCCCTCTCCCCAGCAACGCCCTCCAGCTCCTCCTGGGGGATCCCAAGGCATTCCAGGACCAGATTGGACATGTAGTCCCTCCAGCGAGTTCTGGGTCTACCCCGGGGTCTCCTCCCAGTTGACTGTGCCTAGTAAACCTCCAAAGGAAGGCGCCCAGGAGGCATCCTGATCAATGCCCGAACCACCTCAACTGGCTCCTTTCGATGCGGAGCAGCGGCTCTACTCCCGAGCTCCTCACCCTATCTCTAAGGCTGAGCCCAGACACCCTACGGAGGAAACTCATTTCAATCACTTGTATCCGTGATCTCACCCTTTCGGTCACTACCCAAAGCTCATGACCATAGGTGAGGGTTGGAATGAAGATTGACTGGTAAATTGAGAGCTTTGCCTTCCGGCTCAGCTCCTTCTTCACCACAACGGTCCGGTACAATGTCCGCATTACTGCTGATGCTGCACCAATCCACCTGTCAATCTCCCGCTCCATCCTACCCTCACTCGTGAACAAGACCCTGAGATACTTGAACCCCTTCACTTGAGGCAACAACTCATCCCCAACCCGGAGGGAGCAATCCACCATTTTCTGGTGGAGAACCATGGCTTCAGACTTGGAGGTGCTGACTCTCATCCCAGCCATTTCACACTGAGCGGCAAACCGCCTTTTTTACATCATATATATATTCACTAAACAAAAAAGAACTAAAATATACATATTTTAGAAACAAGGTCATTTCTCTTACAAAAAGTGCTGGGGTTTTTTTGTAAATGCTAATTTTGTTTGTCAGATGGTTATGATAAGAGAGAAAAAAAAAGCAAAACACCAGAGGCTTTGGAATAAAAGAGTGTGAATTATTTGAGAATTCAAGAAAGTTTTCTTTCAAAATAGCACCGACCGTGTTTGTGTGCTGTGGGATTTCAGGACGCTTGTTCATGGGGGGGGGGGAGATAGCCACAGTAAACAAACACCGATGGGAGTGAAAATATATCAGAATCATATACTGTGTATGATGCAGTCTCTTACATGTGCACACCGTGTATTGGTAATGACAGAGGATGTGTGTGCTTGGTACTGACAAACTTTGCATGTCATACTGAACGATGAGACTTACTTTACTGGGTAGAGTTATTACATCGCTTTTCAAGGTAAACTGTTTTTCAAATGCATTTGTGTGACTGGCTTAACCTTATCTTGCTCATTTAAGTGTACTTACTATGGGGCAAATCTAACCTGACTGGTACTCACTGCTGGCTAAACAAAAAATTGCTAAAAAAACCGATTTGCAAGTGCTGTTTTAACCACACCTGATGCTGAGTGAAGTGTCTTAAGCTGAGAAACATTAAGATGATCCAAGCAAGTAAGGCGGCGGTGCCCAGGGACGCTACTCAACCCCATCTTGATAGCATCCTCTCTGAAAGACAGGCTTGTTTCCTTCACTGCCCAGATGCCTATCTCTGTAATTGCTTCTCAGCTGGGGTGGAGAACTCGCGGTGCTGGTAATAGTGCTGCCTGCCACCCACTCCAAGACAGGGGACACACTCCAGCCGAGACTCTGGGGTGTTGGCTTCTTCAGCTAAATTTCAGCGAGATCTGGGTGTTTCTTTGTCAGACTGACTTAACTTCAGGAGTTGCTTTGGTTCAATGGCAGTGTTGGGACATTTAAGCGGGTAGGGTACTCGAGCACATCACCACCATGTCCAGGTCCAGTTTGGAGTATACTGATGCACAGGAACTCTAGCCAAGGCCCAATCACAATTCCCCCCTCCTGGCCCTACCCCTAGTTTTGGTGAGCCCTCTAACGGGCATTGGCCCTTCAGAACGGAGCTACGAGGAGTAAGGTTTGACATCTTTACCTAGGAAATGGGACACCACTCGTTACGCCATCACCATCATCATTACGTCTGCTGCTTGGAGTTGCCTGGTTTGCTCAGGAGCACCAAATTAGCAGACAAACAGGCCAACAACAGTTTTACAATTTTCATATAATATTTCTTTTTTTGGGGGGGGGTGGTTCCCCCCTTTTTCTCCCCAATTGTACATAGCCAATTACCCCACTCTTCCAAGCCATCCTGGTCACTGCTCCACCCACTCTGCCGATCCGGGGAGGGCTGCAGACTACCACATGCCTCCTCCGATACATGTGGAGTCACCAGCCACTTCTTTTTACCTGACAGTGAGGAGTTTCACCAGGGGGATGTAGCACATGGGAGGATCACGCTATTCCCCCCACTTCCTCCTCACCCCCGAACAGGCGCCCCGACCAACCAGAGGAGGCGCTAGTGCAGCGACTAGGATACATACCCACATCTGACTTCCCACCCGCAGACACAGCCAATTGTGTCTGTAAGGATGCCCGACCAAGCCGGAGGCAACACGGGGATTCAAACTGGCGATCCCCATGTTGGTAGGCACCAGAATAGATCGTATGCTATTTCATCATTATATTCACTTTTGAGAATTCTGAGGTGAGAAATCAACTGTGTAGATTTCAAATACTGGCAGTTCAATGAAAATTGAAGGTCAATCGAAAGATATCACTTATTTGAATAATGAAACGTATCTGTCAATAAACGTCGTACCCAGATGACCTGATTTAACCTTCTTTGAATGGAAAATCAGCTCCAATGTTTTCGGAGCCGATGAGTCACGCTCACAGACCCTGCTGTGAGCTGGCTGGAGCTCTCTCAAGAGGTTGGTCTCATAGACAAGAGGCTTTTAATTCCCTGTTGATGGATGGTTTGTTTAAATATCGTCACACAAATAAATGTCCATTATAAACTTAGCAGAACGGATTTTTAAGGCAAATCACTGTTCACGCCTTGCACTGACATCAGATGAGCGAGGAAGTGCTGAAAATTTGCTTCTGGATCAATTTTCAAGCTTCATACATGGGACATTGAAATTACTGCACTGTCACTCACAAATCATCATTTACATGAAGTACTATCAACATTGTGTGAGTAGTGATTTTTCTGGATCCAATATTCCTCTGCATCTACATTAAACTAAGATATTCTTACAGATTTTAAAAATTTTGCAAGATTATTTGCCTATATACAGGCATTTATGGGCTTCTTTCCCCGCACTGGTTCCATGTTACAAAACCTCAGTTTGCAAAGCATTCTGGGAACTTTCTTCTACCACTCTGCTTGGAGTCTGTATCTGAAAACACTCTGTTTGGAGGGCCGTTTGGAGGGCTAGATGACCACTACCCCTCGATCCCCAAAAGAAACAGGACACCCTAAGCTAGGCGGCAATGTGCAAAATGGAGGAGTAGGGCCAAGTGGGAAGGCCAAGGGGGGGATATTTGGGATTGGGCCCAAGTGTGCCTTGATTAGTGAGTGAATGGATTAGTACCTCACCTCTGGAGTCCAACACGCTGGAATGTAGATTGAGCTGGACCTTATCTGGACCTGTACCCACTCTACAGTCTAGGCAAGAGACAACATGTCTCTTGCCTACACTGGAGCCTCCAACCTTAGGAACTTAGGGCCCAGACACACCAAACCGACGAGTGGTGATGAAGGCCGACTGCTGCATCGCCTCACGTCGCCTGCTGTCTGGGCCAAATTGTAGCATTTGAACACACCGCAAAGACCACAGCCGACGGCGAACTAGCGTGTACATTCTGCACTGATTCGCTAAGCTGAACAGCCAATCAGAGTGAGCTCTCTCACCGACGGGCTCTGCTGATTCAACATGCTGAATCGGCTGAAAAGCTGCCAACAGGGGTCCGACTAGTGCCGACGGTGCAGGACACACTGCAAAAACTAGGGTCACAGATGCTCACCGACGGCCTGGTGTGTCAAGACCCTTAGACTAGCATAGCCATTGTATTTTGTATCGATTCATACCTAGCAAGTTCAACCATTAGCTAATGTATCTTATCTTTATTTATGTTTGGTTGTACAGCATTTTGAAAGACAGTTTGATTATTATCATTATAATATATTTCCTTTGTATCTCAATGAAAACCCCCATAGCATAGGTCAGACTACATAGCAAATAGGTGATTAGGATTTCAAAGAGGAAGTAACTTGTAACAAAAACAGTGCTTCATTGTCAGCCGGATGAGATAGTGTGAAGGTCAGAGGAAGATGACAGCAGTGTTGATGGTCATGCAAAAAGGGGGTGTGGGCTTAAGTGGTTGGGCAGGTCATTAATGAAGCCTTCAAAACACAAAACCATTTTTCTGGCTTCCAAGCTCAGATGATCGATATAAAGTCCCATATAAACACTAAGAGCCATGCGCTTTCTCAGTATGTCGGCTGTCTTGATGATGTCCAGGAGTTTTTATATGATATCCTGAACTTGTGATTTCCGTCCTTCTTTGAAATTTACGATTATTTAAATGCAATCCTTCAAATGGGAAAGAATGGTTTCTGACACAGGCAGCGAACCACTACCAGATGACCATGAAGCATTAATTCAGTTTTACCATGAGAAGTGAGGCATATACAAGCAGCAGTTCAACTTCACACAACTTAGCTCAGCCTGATCCCATCCTGCATGTCTTGCATCTCAGCACCGGCTGCATACGTAAAATGTTTAATGATGTGCAAACGGAGAGCAAGTGCCAGGATGTCAGAAGAAAACGACACCGTATTCTCTGAACGGGGCTGAATTTATCACGTGAAAGATGACAAGAAAATCACTGAAAACGAACTGAAACTGAATATAAAAGAGTCATACCATGAGTCATGACCGAGCACCCTTAGTTGGATTATGTGGTCTGGACTTGGAGATGGCCTTGTGTGCACTGTGCAAACATTTTAAAAGGTTTCAGTTTGTCTCATGGCTGGACAATGTTCTTCATGATGGGAGTGATGATATAAAACTAGGAGCATCATCGGAGTTCACTCAAATAGAGAACCTTCAGCTGGTCCTCGCCTGTTTTTATGAATACTGCCATTATATGTTCTGCTCGATTTTTCTTAGAATCTGCACAATGAACCTAAAATCCACAGATAGATTTGAATTTGCATCGTTTTTGAACTGGACAGAACTAAAAATTTCCACCTGAGAGCATTTGTCCTTGTGATTCTTGTACGAAATAAAGAATCTTTTTCCAAAGGAAATTTGGAAAAAGATCCCTGCTTTTGCACAAGAATCAGATTGCTCTTCCCTTAACACATCATCTACTTTCAGTCAGCCAGCCAGTCAGCTCTCTCACTCAGAAACCTCACAGAACTCTAAAAGAGTAGTAAAGTATCCTTACCGGCAACGTTGACCTTTTCTGCATTGGTGGCGCTAGGCGCAACAGTGCTGGTGCTGTTGATCAGGTTGACCCCTGTGCCATTGTAGATGTTCTCCACCTTGGACTCCAGCTTGCCCAGCCTAAGCATGATGTTATCTAGCAGCACGGCCAGGGTCTTCTTCAAATCTGCAGGTTAGAAAATAAGGCACTTTAAAGACACACTTTGCTGAAAACTACTACGCACCCTCTCTAAGCCACGTGGGTTTCCCCCAAAACGTCCAAACACAAGCATGTGACTCTTGCTCTGCATTGGACATGTTTGTTAGCAGCGTGTCCCTCGGCAAATCTTTCTCTACATTGAACCCATCCTAGCTGTGTAGCTAGGAGCAGTGGGCAGCCGCCATGCAGCGCCTGGGGACCAACTCCAGTTCGTCTTGCCATGCCTTGCTCAGGGGCACAGACAGTATTGACATGCGTGTCTTTTTAATGGTGGGGGAAACCGGAGCACCCATAGAAAACCCACTGCAGACAAGGGGAGAACATGCAAACTCCACACAGAGGACGACCTTAGATGACTCTCAAGGTTGGACAACCCCCGGGGTTCAAACCCAGGACCTTCTTGCTGTGAGGCGACAGTGCTAACCACTGCGCCACTGTGCCGCCGTATTGATTCTGAAATGAACAAAAGCCTTCCAGAAGTGTGGCTTCACACTACAATCCTCATCGATCTGTCATATAGATTATATCTACAGGCCGACAGTGCAACAGGAACACGTACACCTCTACATCATTTAGGTCTCATGAAAGATCAACGTTCATACGCATTTTGATGAAAAGTGGCTTTCGAGCTACAAGAGCTTATAGGATTTCTTCTCCATGCAATGACTGGCAGATTGGAAACAAATCGCACTGCGGATGAAAAATAAATGACTACACCCTCTTTATGTTGAGAGAAATATTCTTATCACCATTCTCAGAGTAATTATCACAATCTATATACATACTATATGTAATATATGTGGATGTTGCCTGTTAGGTCTTACTCAGCTTTTGTGAAATTGGAGGGTGACTTCAGCCTCCGCTCCAGTAAACCAGTAGATTTCATGCCGCCAGCCGGGGGCTCATTTAAATGTAAAAAGGAGGCAGGGTGTCATTGTAAGTGACCTTGCCGCTTAATGTGGCTAGTTGCATCACTGTAGGCATTTCTCTCCTCCCCACAATCATCTATATGCATAGGACATAGACAGCGACAGAGGGGACGGCAGAGATTCCAGGCGAGGAGAGACATTTCAAAAATGGCGTCGGGCCAGTGTTGAGACCAGAAGTGGCATTTAATGCCTCAGTATCTGTGGCATTTGTCTGTAAACGGTAATCTCCAGTGCTTGCAATGACATTTAGTTGGGGGGGGGATTGTTGCTCCGAGCATCCCTGTCTCAACCAACAACACAAACCATTTCTGAACCATCAGCCGAGGATCTTGCGCAACATCCGCGGTTAAGATGTATAATTATTGATAATCGCCGCCCAGGTGTAGACCTCTTCATGTCTTTTCGCTTTTAACTGCCACTTATCCGTCTATTTTGCACTGACACCCCCCACACCCAGTGTGCTACGTTTGACACGCCAATCTTCATCACGTCAAGCGAGATTGGCAAAGGCGCGATGAGCCTTGGCAGCGCCGACACCAGCCCGTGTCGTGTGAAGAGGAGCGCCGCACCGTCTGCCTGATCCGGCCCGCCTCTGTGTGCCGAGGCAGAGAGCCCAGAAAAAACCCCAGCTGGAAAGCCTCACAGCGGCACGGCCCTGCCAGGGAGAACTGGGCTGAACGTAATTGGATAAAGATAAAGAAAATAAAGAAGAAGAAAAAAATGAGGGAATCTAGAGTAAATTGCTCTGGTCTTTAGCTTAGAAGAGGACGGCCTGCGCCCCCCCCCCCACCACCACCATCCCCATCCTTCATCCTACAGTCTGTGTCGGGAGATTTTTTTTGAGGGGGGGGGGGTTTCCCCCTTTTTCTCCCCAATTGTACCTGGCCAATCACCCCGCTCTATGAGCCGCCCCGCCCCCTCTGCCGATCCGGGGAGGGCTGCAGACTACCACATGCCTCCCCCGATACATGTGGAGTCGCCAGCCGCTTCTTTTCTCCTGACAGTGAGGAGTTTCGCCAAGGGGACGTAGCGCGTGGGACGATCACACTATTCCCCCCCCCCCCCAGTCCCCCCTCCCAATGAACAAGCATCCTGACCTACCAGAGTAGGCGCTAGTGCAGTGACCAGGACACATACCCACATCCGACTTCCCACCCGCAGACACAGACAATTGTGTCTGTAGGGACGCCCGACCAAGCCGGAGGCAAAACGGAGATTCGAACTGGCAATCCCCGTTTTGGTAGGCCACCCGTATGCCCTGTCGGGCAAATTTCTACTGGGATACCAGTCTGTTATGGACACCTCTCGCATCCATCGTCTGCAGTTCATGTCGCCTAATGTTGCAAATGATCTTTACATTGACATCAGGAGAAAAACGTCTACTAGATACATAATGCTGGATGTGCATTCCAGTAAAAAGAATCGTTAAGGGCATCCGGGTAGCGTGGTGGTCTATTCTGTTACCTACCAACATGGGGATCGCCGATTCGAATCCCTGTGTTACCTCCAGCTTGGTCAGGCATTCCTGCAGACACAATTGCCCGTGTCTGCGGGTGGGAAGCCAGATGTGGGTATGTGTCCTGGTCACTTCACTAGCGCCTCCTCTGGTCGGTCGGGGCGCCTGTTCGGGGTGAGGGGGGACCAGAGGGAGTAGTGTGATCCTTCCAAGCACTAAATCCCCCTGGCGAAACTCCTCACTCTCAGGTGAAAAGAAGCGGCTGGCGACTCCACATGTATCGGAGGAGGCATATGGTAGTCTGCAGCCCTCCCCGGATGGGCAGAGGGGGTGGAGCAGCGAACGGGACGGCTCGGAAGAGTGGGGTAATTGGCCGGATCCGATTGGGGAGAAAATGGGGGGAATACATTTTTAAAAAATCGTTGAAAGATCGTTCAATAAGATGAACAACTATTTGCCAGAAAAGTCAAGGGAAATGCAGGCTGCCTCAGCGAGGAACACATTAACTCAGGGCTCATCATAAAGGTGTCATGTCCCGCATCACGTGTTCTACTCGCAAGCTTGTCGGGAAAGATAGCAATATATATATAATATTTTCCTTCAGGCTGTAAAATGTTATTTTTATTGGCAAAAGCGTAATCCGGTTTGAAGGGTGGCAGCGTTGTTTAGCCTGAAGTTCCATAAACTTCCAGTGACCTGTAGACACAGCAGTATCACCCACATAAAATCTGACAGTGTTTACCAGTCTGCATCCAAGACTAGGGTGCACGATAATTGCCCAGCACTAGAATTATAATGTGCTAGGAGGTAAAATATTTTGCAAATAAAAACACACAAAAAAAGAAAAAGTTCTGTGCTTAGTAGCCATCTCAGCTCAGCAGCCCAGTCAGGTGGGACTGGGTCATACTGTCAACCTCTTCTCAAACCCGTTCTTATAATCCCTTGCAGAAAACTTTACTCCCCAAGCATGTCAATATTTACTTCTGTCTGCAGAAATGCACATCGAGTTAAAGGAACAACGCCCTTACGTCTGCTGTTAACATGAAACATATATAAAGTGGATGACACATAGGCCATAGAGAACTGTGCCTGAGAAGCAGACGTCCCTGCCCCGAGGTACACCACCGGTTGTGGAGTACACGCATGACTTGGGGATATACTCTATGAGGGGTCTTGTGTTAAGCCAAGCACCATCTCTCAATGGACATGCAAAACAGTTGCACACCATCACAGTCACACCGGCTGAGTAGATTTACACAAAGAGTAGACAGAGCCGAAAGCTTTCCCAGTTTTCCCCCCAGTGCAGCTCGTGCCCCTTCCTCCCTTCCCTGGCTCTGCTTCCTCGGGGTAACAGCCACTCGGCGGTGGCCCCGCCCAGCAGGGTGTGCTGTCTGTGGCACACACGGCATCTCCCTCAATCTCACGGTCTCTCTCCTCCGTCCGCACCAGCTTGTCGTCTCTCTCATCTGTCTATCCGTCTTATCCGTCTGGCACATTCGCCTCCGCCCGGTCTGGCGGTGGTGGTGAGGCGTCGCTTGCCATGCTGGCCCAAGAGAGCGAACAGGCTCAGCGGGGAGGACAAAAGCTCCACAATTAGGCCATCTTGCCTCCTTCTCCCCCACCGACGGTAACGAGCCACAGCGACCCTGTCCAATTTGCTCTTCTTCTTCTTCTTCTTCTTCGGAACATGCATGCCTGAATTACTCCTACAGTACCCCCATAGTAGCACAGTACAGTGGCAAGCAAAACAGAAACCAAGCAGAAGTCAGTGTTTGATGAGCAGAGTCGACAGTGAGCGAGTGGTGGTGGTGGGGGGATTTTAATTGAGGGTGAGGATAATTTGCATATTCAGATTCTGTATTTTTTTTTTAATGAGGGAGAAGGAGCAGATATTATTTTCAGGTTATTGACAAGATTTTTCCCCCCTCTTTTTTCTTCCCAATTGTACTTAGCCAATTACCCCACTCTTCCGAGCCGTCCCGGTCGCTGCTCCACCCCCTCTGCCGATCCGGGGAGGGCTGCAGACTACCATGTGCATCCTCCGATACATGTGGAGTCACCAGCCGCTTCTTTTCACCTGACAGTGAGGAGTTTCACCAGGGGGACGTAGCGCGGGGAAGGATCACGCTATTCCCCCCAGCCCCCCCCCCCGAACAGGCGCCGCGACGCATCAGTGCTACGTCCCCCCGGCAAAACCCCTCACTCTCAGGTGCAAAGTAGCGGCTGGCGACTCCGCATGTACGGGAGGAGGCATGTGGTAGTCTGCAGCCCTCCACGGATCAGCAGAGGGGGTGGGGCAGCGACCGGGACGGCTCGGAAGAGTGGGGTAATTGGCTAAGTACAATTGGGGAGAGAAAAAATAATCCAAAATCCAAACTAATCAAATTAATAATAAGACAAAAAGAAGAAACATCAGCAAATTAAAGTGTGTGTGCATGTGTGTGTGGGAGGGTGGGTGGGCCGGGGGGTGGGGGATTACTACAGCTTTTTCCCATGTCAGTGTTTGAACGTACAGACATTTTAATTCACTCGTGTCGGGGCCGACAGATGTGGGCTCTAATCCATATTTCCGTGCGGACGCGTGCTCTCCGGTGACCCAACGACACCAGCTGCCCCCCCTGTGAGCCGCCCGCCGGCGGGCGTCGCATTCCAAACGACTCCGTGCAGAAAGGCAAGCGACGGCTGGAGACACGGCATCCATTTGTGAGATTGAACACAAACACGGCAGAGAGAGACATTAATTCCGAGTAAGTAGAAAAGACGGGACTTTTCTCCTGTCACGTAGGTCCTGCTGAGCCGGGGTGTCAGACGAGCACGCCGGCTGCTGTGATTACCGTCTGGACTCGTCCCTCCGCACCGTACACGGCTGCCAGGTAACCGGATGAGTAGCAACGTGCCTGGGGGGACACAGTTCTGCCATGGAAAACAAATCCTGCAGCTGTAAACACGCTGCATCTCATAACAGAGTCACGTATGGAAGATAATCTGGATGTACCGCGAATAAAACATCCTAATTCTGTTTTGGTCTGTCCATCCTAGAAGAGGATGCCTCCTCCTCTGTCGCTCTTGCTGAGGGTTCTCTCTCCCACACTTGTTTTCCCGAGAAGGATTTTCTTGTGGAGTTTTTTCCTCATTCGAATTTAGGGTCTGAGGGTAGAGGGAGTCGTATGTCATATAGTGTTGTGTACTGTACAGATTGTAAGGTCCTGGGCGGCAGCGTGGTGCAGGGGTTAGCACGGTCACCTCACAGCAAGAAGGTCCTGGTTTCGAGTCCCGGCCAGGGTAGTCCAACCTCCCCCCCCCCTTTTTTTTTCTCCCCAATTGTACATGGCCAATTACCCCACTCCTCCGAGCCGCCCCGGTCGCTGCTCCACCCCCTTTGCCGATCCGGGGGAGGGCTGCAGACTACCACACGCCTCCGCCCATACACGTGGAGTCGCCAGCCGCTTCTTTTCACCTGGCAGTGAGTTTCACCAGGGGGACGTAGCGCGTGGGAGGATCACGCTATTCCGCCCAGTTCCCCCTCCTCCCCGAAGACGCGCCCCGACCGACCAGAGGAGGCGCTAGTGGAGCAACCAGGACACATACCCACATCCGGCTTCCCTCCCACAGACACGGCCAATTGTGTCTGTAGGGACGCCCGACCAAGCCGGAGGTAACACGGAGATTCGAACCGGTGATCCGCGTGTTGGTAGGCAACGGAATAGACCGCCACGCCACCCGGACGCCCTCGGGGTAGTCCAGCCTTGGGGGTCGTCCCGGGTCGTCCTCTGTGTGGAGTTTGCATGTTCTCCCCGCGTCTGCGTGGGTTTCCTCCCACAGTCTAAAGACATGTAGGTCAGGTGAATAGGCCGTACTAAACCGTCCCTAGATGTGTATTGGTGTCTGTGGGCCCTGTGGTGGCCTGGCGGCCTGTCCAGTGTGTCTCCCCGCCTGCCGCCCAATGACTGCCTGGATAGGCTCCAGCATCCCTGCGACCCTGACTAGGATAAGTGGCTCGGATAATGGATGGAAGGATGTAAAGCCCTGCGGGACTACCTTGTGAATTTGGGCTACAATAAGCGGGACGTGACTATTCAAGTCCGTACGCATTAGACAGGAGCGGTTACACAGGGAAAACAAGCCCGTAGCTTTTCTAAACCACCTCTATTGTTTAGTTATCTGGGCTGTAGGCCGCAGGCCAGCCTGGCAGCGGTCTCCATCTCTGGCTGACATAACGCTGCAAAGGCCGAACAGGAGAAGAAAGAGCACACTATGACCTTCAACCCCGCCCCCGCCCCCCCAAGGGAGACATGGGGGATTAAGTAAGCAATATTATCTTACACTTGACCCCGGGTTTCCCCACACTCTGGCGCTTGTCCTACAAAACGGGCTGATGGCAATAAGCCTGCAGCTTATTGCCGAACGAGCGGCCACCTCACAATAGCACCCCCCCCCCCGACACTGTGCCAGGCAGCAACAAGATGCGGCGTCCGGCAGGCTGTCGCTGGGTTTCTGCCACCGACCAGGAGAAGATCCCGTGTCCAGGCCTCGGGAGGCCTTTCAGGTGCCGAGACGCTTCCGGTGTTCCTGCGTGGCGGGTGCACAGGTGCCCCTGATGGGCCCTTGCCTGCCGGGGGGGCTACACAGAGAGCGCTTTGGTCTCGTATTCAGAGCCTCCTCGGTGCACCACTGTCGCCGAGGAGGGAGAAGGGTTTTTTTTTAGCCATAGAGAGCACTTACTGTGGAGCCACTTTTATCCCGGGGAGAGTGAGTGCGGGTAAAATGGAAGAGAGAAATAAGTCCTCACTTACCACGCACTCAGACAGCTTCATATCAGAGTTATATATATATATATATATATATATATATATATATATATATAACTCGAGGTGGCGTATAGGCAGAGGAAAAATGTCCAACGCTGAAATATTCAAGGACTGAGAACAGATGAAAAGAGCATTTATATCACTAAAAATTAACGGATTACTTCCCCCCATTTTTTCCTCCCCAATTGTACTTTGCCAATTACCCCACCCTCCGGGCCGGCCCGGTTGCTGCTCTGCACCCTGCTGATCCGGGGAGGGCTGCAGGCGACCACGTTTCCTCCCATACACGTGGAGTCGCCGACCCGAACAGGTGCCCCGACCGACCAGAGGAGGCGCTAGTGCAGCGGCCGGAACACAAACCCACATCCGGCTTCCCTTCCGCCGACATGTCCAATTGTGTCTGTAGGGACGCCCGGCCGAGCCGGAGGTAACGCAGGGATTCGATCCGGCGATGCCCCTGTTGGTAGGCAAAGGAAGGTATAACTTCCTTTCAGAGAATCAAACAATTCAGTGGGGACTTTCTTGTATTCCTTGGTCAGAGAGGAAAACTGACCCAGTTTCTATCCATCAGTCGGCATGGAGAGCTTAGAGACAGTCAGACAGTAGTGTACCAGTAGTGTAAGTGTGAAGTACACTTTCACACTGCTCAGCCCAAACCAGTAAAACAACGGCCAGCCAGCACGCCGAATGGGGTTTCATGCCGCATTTAAATCAAGCGCATTAAGATTTTATGGGCTATTTACAGAGAGCTAAAGAGTTCGTCCTGGAGGCCGTTAAACTCGTTACAGCGGTATCAGGGTGCATCATCATCCCAGCGAGCGGAATCAGGAAGAACAAAGTGCCCTGCTACCCCACTATCTAATCAAAAAATGGATTTCGGCGGGGTATTAGACAGCGGTCCGCGGTCTGTTCTGCGGCTGAAAGGCTCACATCGAGATTCATTTGTGTTATGAGGGGAAAGGGACAAAATGGACAAGAGCTCGTCTCACCGGAAACAGAGGCTAGGATTCCAATAAGGGTGAGAGGTCGAAGCCTGGCCACAGCTCCTGCTTTAGGATGGATCCAGCCCAATCTTTCTAGGTCCTGTTGTGATGCACTTTTGGACCCCCCACCCTTTTCCAGGCGGCTCAGTGGTTAGCGTGGTTGCCCCACAGCAAAAAGGTCCTGGGTTTGAGCCCCGGGGTAGTCCAACCTCCCACAGTCAAAAGACATGTAGGTCAGGTGAATTGGCCATACTAAATTGTCCCAAAGTGTGTGTGTGTGTGTGTGTGTGTGTGTGTGTGTGTGTGTGTGTGTGTGTGTGTGTCGGCCCTGAGTTGGCCATTTTGGGTCCAGGGTGTCTCTCTGCCTGCCGGCCAATGACTGCTGGGATAGGCTTCAGCATCCCTGTGACCCTGAGAGCAGGTTAGCGGTTTGGATAATGGCTGGATGGCTGTATCCGGCCAATTACCCCACTCTTCTGAGTCGTCCCGGTCGCTGCCCCACCCCCTCTGTAGATCCGGGGAGGGCTGCAGACTACCACATGCCTCCTCCCATACATCTGGAGTCGCCAGCCGCTTCTTTTCACCTGACAGTGAGGCGTTTCGCCAGGGGGACGTAGGGCGTGGGAGGATCACGCTATTCCCCCCAGTTCCCCCTCCCCCCCGAACAGGCGCAGCAGAGGAAACGCTAGTGCAGCAACCAGGACACACACCCACATCCCGCTTCCCACCCGCAGACACGGCCAACTGCGTCTGTAGGGATGCCCGACCAAGCCGGAGGTAACACGGGGATTCGAACAGGCGATCCCCGTGTTGGCAGGCAACGGAATAGACCGCCACGCCATTTGGACGCCCCGTCGGGGAGATTTCTACCGGGATACCAATCTGTTATGGACACCTCTCGCATGCCTCGCCCGACACCCCGTCTGTCGCCATCTCACAACGCCATGACTGCAGCTGTTCCCCGGTCCTCTGTGAATAGTGCACATGGTACACGTTCCTCCGTCTAAACGCTGCGTCCGGATGAACTGATGCAACCTCCTGGGATGTCCTTACCTGGATTATTGAGCATGCACCAAGACATCCCAAACTAGGTATCCAAGTTTTCATTCCCATCATCACCGTACAAGACGATTTCGAGCTGAAATCTGCTTTCCCTGTTCCCTCCCTCCCTCTGGCCGAGAGAACTACAAACAGGGTGCAGCAGCTGTTGCTGCTGGTGTGCCGTGAGCTCAGCAGTAAACAGTTCCCACCCTAGTAAAAATGGCACGCTCGTATCCAAGCTATCTCCGACAGTCAGATGTAGTATTAGAAAAGGTGATACTGCTTGTAGAACTGATAGGTTATCTGTCGAACAGAATCACCACCACATCTCAGCCCTTCTTCCTGCTTCAGGAGGAGGGTGTTTACCGCCGCACGAGTGTTTTGACCATTCTTTTATTATTGAGCCCCCCCCCTTTTCATCCTAATTGTATCCAGCCAATTACCCCACTCTCCCGAGCCGTCCCGGTTGCTGCTCCACCCCCTGTACCGATCCAGGGGAGGGCTGCAGACTACCACATGCCTCCTCCGATACATGTGGAGTCACCAGCCCCTTCTTTTCACCTGACAGTGAGGAGTTTCACCAGAGGAATCTAGCACGTGGGAGGATGACGCTATTCCCCCCCGAACAGGCGCCCCGACTGACCAGAGGAGGCACTAGTGCAGCGACTAGAACACATACCCACATCCGGCTTCCCACCTGCAGACACGGCCAGTTGTGTCTGTAGGAACGCCCGACCAAGCGGGGGATTTGAACCGGTGAGTCCCGGACACCCTTTTGCCCACTCTTGGTTATTGTTGCTGTGCCACTTGTTTTACTGACCTCCAGCATGACTGGCTATTGTCCTTCAGAGCTTCAGAGTCCATATGCATGGTCAACACACTGGAGATCATCCATACGAGACGCAGGAGTTTGCAGCTGTCTTTAGTAGGGACTATCAACACTGCTGAGGAAGAGATATCGTCTGCAGCAACGATACTCTGACACTGCCAGCTTAGACGCCACAATACATTAAAAAAAATTTTTTTGGGAAGGGCACCTCTCACACATTATTGCACAAAGTCACCCTTTATCACTTTTAGAAATGAGCCATTAAGGAATAAAAAGGCAAGACTGTCTTTCACTGTTGCAGTATGCAAATCATTAGTGAGAAAGAGAGCGAGAGAGAGAGTGAGAGAGAGAGAGCGAGAGAGAAGCACATTTAAAACAATTCCAACTAATAACAAAAGGTTTTCTTAACCTACCAGACGAAGAGAAGCTACCAGTCCTACTAGGGGAAGACCCAAAGAGCTGTAATTGTCTCTATCTGGCCTTCTGTACTTCACGGATCCTCAGCACAAACATCTTGTGTTACTGACCTGTCCTTGATGCACACAGATAACATGCCATCTGCCGTGATTCAAACTGACTCTAACCAGCCTGCTCCAGGAACGCACGGGTACAGGCATCCTGCTTATCAGCTAGCTGCCTGCAACCTCCCCTATAAAGCATATACTTTCCGACCCCTCATCATCAGACCTTGCAGATTGCCTAGCTATTCTGTGTCTCATCCTTTCTACAGAAAGCTCATTAATTTCTGTTTAATCTCATCGTCATCATCATCGGCGGTCTCTCGGAGTCGAGTATGACTGTGCTCCTTCTTGGTCCTCGTGGGTCTTCAGGCGGACGAAGAGGCCGATCCTGCAGCTGCATATTTTGGTACGGTGTGGGTAGGAGTGGGTGGTGGTAGTCGCGGGATTGGTTTGGGCCTTTTTGGTGGAAACTCCCTCCTTTCTGAGTCTGCGCTTTGTCTTCTGCAGCACGGTGGAGATCATTATTATAAAGTGCAGCTCCTTCCCGGACAACTTTTCTCCGGGTCGCCCTGTTGGTTGCTGTGTCCTCCCAGGTCTTAGGGTCTATGTGGCATTTTTTGATGTTCGCTTGAATGTTATCTTTATACCTTTTCTTTTGACCTCCCGGGACACGTTGTCCTGTGAGAAGCCGGGAGTACAGGACTTGTTTTGGAAGGTGAGAGGCAGGCATACAGATGACATAGCCAGTCCATCTGAGCTGGTGTTGGGCGATGGTGACAGTGATAGCGGGGATGTTAGCCTCCTCCAGGACGCTGGTGTTGGTGAGTCTACCTTCCCAGGTGATCTTGAGGATTTTTTTTTTAATCCATTACACTTGCAAGACTCCTTATTTCCAGATTTCTACCACAAACTTGGTGTCAGAAGCGGGATCGCTCGTGTGAGGGTTTCTGGACTCGGCGTCAAAGGTGAAGGAACATCCTGAAGACTAATTCTTCAGCTCCACGTCACCCACAAAAACGGGACTGAAAGACGGGGGGACCCGAGACCCGAGACCGGCCTCACTCACCGCAGTGATCAACAATCAGAGGAGTGAGAATATGAAAATAAGTATTTTAGAGATTGTAGGAATTAAAATTTGCTATGTTACTGACGGCACAAAGGAAAATCAGGAATTTTATATGTTACTGAGAGAACAAGAAACACCAGCCTTTTGAGGGAAATAAGAATAAGAAGGGAAATTCTAACACTTAAGAGAGGAAAGATTAGACGTGGAATTCTCATACTTGCCCGTGGTTTTAACCCCGGCATACGAAAACCTGGCGGCAAAGTGACGAGTTTACCGAAGTCTGGCATCCAGGTTCTGATGAGCAGACAAGTCTGGCATCCAGGTACTGATGAGCAGACAGGGAAAAATGCGTATCTGAGTAAAAACAAAAGGTGGTGATTTTGTTCTCGTCAACGTAAAAAAAAAAAGAAGGAAAAAAAGTGTATCTGTGTATGAGGGATAAAAGAGAGAAAGAGAGAGAGAGAGAGAGAGAGAGAGAGAGAGAGAGAGAGAGAGAGAGAGAGAGAGAGAGCGAGAAAGGAAAAAACGAGCGAAGTTCTGTGTATGTGTGTCACGGCAGTTATCCGTCGAGTGAAGGTTATACCGATGTTCAAGTCCGAGTGTTAACGCTGATTTTAACGTCAAGGCACTTATCCGTTGGGCAGAGGTTTACTGAAACTCAAGGCCGGGTGTTTACGTTGATATCAAGGCCCTTATCCGTTGGGCAGGGGGAATGTCAGAACAAGAACAGGTATACCGAACTATATGAAATTTATGAAATCTATGAAAAAGAAGACGGAGAGAAAGCAAAGAAGACACAAGCAATCAAAAAAACAAAAAGCATCATAATGGGGAAAAAGTCATAGCAAAAACGAGAACAAAGAAGAGAATGAGGACGTAGATTTGAACACGCCAAATATAAATGACATGAGAGTGAACTACGGCGACGCGTCAGTGAAACAAGTAAAGTTCTGGATACTGAATGTGGGTTTCCAGTAGGAGGAAGTTTCGGCGTAAGACGACACAATTAAGGACAGTGTTAGAGACAAAGGAGAAAGAGGAAGTCGATGAAAAGAAAGTCAAGAAGGGAAAGAATAAAGTTCTCATAGACTGGAAATCATACAAGTCTATGGACGGAAGAGGCACAAAGAACGGAGAGAAAAACACAGACGGGGACAGAGACAGGGAGGGTCTCATCTGTGTCTCGGTGTGTGAAAATGCAGGACTCTGATCTCGACTGTGCTCCGCCGAGACGACAGCAACTCCACCCCCGTACGCACCGTCAGCACAAACATCTCCGGCATCAGGACCAGCGTTGACTACAGCACCTGTACCTGCGACACAGACACTACCGGGAGCAAGGGGAAGCTCACTGTACCCAGATTTATCCGCCCAAGGAGGGAGCGGTGAGGACAGTGGTAAGGGGTCTCTGCTCCATACACTCAGAAATAAGACGGTGTACAAACCTGTAGCACCCCACCAAAGCTCAGGCAGCCCGGTGCAAGGAGACACCTACGGACAAGCACATGAGGTACGCACGATCCTAAATGGCATGAAGCCTGATGTTGCTGACCTGGCCAAGAAGCTATGGATTCCGCGGTGGGCGAGGAAGGGGTGGAGGAAGAGGTCTAGGATGAGATTATGACCCTTAAGTATGCTTTTACTGTGAAAAAAAAGGCCACTAAGAGACTGTCCCAAGAAAAACCGAACAACACAGTGAGAAGGATGAATGGCGAGACCTAGGTCCATGGGTAAAGGAATGGTTGACGTATGATGAGTGGACATCAACCGCTGATCCATCTGTACAATTTAATCTAGACCATCGTGCGTACAGACAAAAATACACGCGCATTGTAAACGCAATCAGAACGGTAGAATTGGTACCTGGCGCACCATCAAGGCTCAGCATTTTCCGTTTTTATTTTTCAAAGCCATCCGACATGGCGAATTTCGCCGCGAGAGGACACTGTTACGTAACCTCACACGAACAGGAACAGCTTTTGGATCCGTGGAAACGTAAAATCCGGGTCAAAATCTGGGTATTTTTCGGTGGAAATTGGTAAAAACCGAAAAACGCTGAGCCTTGCACACCGTGTACTCACACACAGACGGTACCACAGGAAGTCCCACAGACGTTGTGGGCCCAAGGAAAACATGATGTAGCTTCAATTAAAAGCATGCAACCAACTGCGATCGCACCTAAATCAAATTTCAGACCATGTCAACCGCAATATCCACTAAAACCTGAGGCGGTTGGGGGAATTACGCCAGTTTTCTATGCTCTGTTGAAGGCGGGGGTAATCGTTCCCTGTGAAAACACCAATCTTTCCGGTAAAGAAAATAAGAGACAAAGGTCAACTGGATGAGTGGCGATTCATACAGGACCTACAGGCAGTGAATGACGCAGTCCAACAGCGCGCTCCTAATGTACCAAATCCGTACGCCATTCTTTCTCAAGGACCACCGGGTAGCACATGGTTTTCGGTTGTGGATCTGGCAAATGCATTTTTCAGTGTTTCGGTACATCCGGACAGCGAATTTTGGTTTGCTTTTTCTTTTAACGGAAAGACATGCGTTCACACGTTTGTGCCAAGGCTATTGTGAATCTCCAATAATTTACAATGGAGCACTAAGGGACAGTATCAGTTCTCTGAAACTGTCTCCAGGAAGTGCTCTCCTACAGTATGCAGATGATTTGATGATAGCAGCACCATCTAGAGAACAACGTGAAAAGGACACTGTGGCATTGTTCAAACATCTGGCATCAGAAGGCCACAAAGCTAGTCTGTCAAAATTACAATTTGTACAACGACAGGTGACATTCCTGGGTCATGTGATCACAGCAGAGGGCAAATCCCTCTAGCCAAAACGAGTCAAGGCCATACAGGACATTCCTAAACCAGTAACTAAGAAGTTAGTCATGTCATTCATAGGTATGTGTTCTTACCGTCGATCTTTCATTCCTAACTGTGCCGTCCTCGAGGCGCCCTTGAGCGCAATCGCATATGGGCAAGGATTGGCTGCACAGAGTACAGTAACCTGGACTGACAATGCAGAAAAGGCATTTGTTGATTTGAAACTAGTTCTACAAGCGACTCCGACTTTAGGACTACAAGACCCTACCAGACCATTCACGCAGACCGTGGACACAAAAGGGAGGGTACATGACATCCGTCCTGCTCCAAGATCATGGGGTAAACACAGGCCAGTGGCTTCCTTCTAAGCCAAACTTGACCCAGTTGCTGCAGGGCTGCCACCATGCTTAAAAGCTGTTGCGGCAGCAGAGACGACTGTCATGCCTTCAAGGGACATTTTGGGTTACACTGGTTTGACATTGTTGGTCCCACATGCTGTTTCACTAATTCTATCAGAACAAAAAACATCTCATTTGTCTGCAGCAAGATGGCTCCGCTACAATACTGTACTATTAGACATGCCTAACATCACTGTGAAAAGATGTAATGTTTTAAATTCAGCTACTTTTCTCCCCACAGCAGACGATGGTGAACAGCACAACTGTGTTGCAACGATAACTAAAGTGTGTTTTCCCAGACCAGATTTACAGGAAACGCCATTGCAGAATCCAGAGCTCGAATTGTTTGTTGACGAATCAGCATCTCGCAATCCTGAGACCGGCAGGAACCAAGTTGGTTTCTCTGTGGTAACTGCACATGACACATTGCTCACCAAACCACTCCCAACTTCACTATCTGCACAAGCAGCAGAGCTAACTGGTCTCACGAAGCCTGCAAATTGGCTAAAGATAAAACAGTAAACATCTACACAGACAGCAGATATGTGTATGGGGTTTTACACGATTTTGGTATCATTTGGAAGCACAGGCAATTGCTTAAATCTTCAGGCAAACCTATTGCACACCACAGTCTGGTTTCACAACTGCTAGATGCTATTCTGCTCCCTAAGCATATTGCTGCATGCAAATGTGAAGCTCACACTCATAATAACGACCCTGTTTCACAGGGCAACGCCAGAGCGGCTGCAGCTGCCAAAACAGCAGCTCAGCAAGAACTAACCAGCACTGATGTTTTTCTATGTGATGATTCTAACACTCCTCACACTCCCACAGTTGACTTACAGGACTTACAACAACGAGCGGACCAGACGGAGAAAGCTCAATGGTGGAAGCATGTCTGTGCTGTCAAAGACGGGGTATGGTACGGCCCCAACAGTAAACCATGCTTGCCTAAATACCTGTGTCCCCACTATGTAAAATTGACACACGGTGCAGACCACGTGTCAAAAGGGGAGATGATGGAGGCTATTTCACAACATTGGTTTACTAAAGGCTTCGCAAATTATTCTTAAAATTTTGCCAATCATGCATAATTTGTGCCACGAATAACATTGGACGGGGTGTTAGCACACCTCAAGCAGCACACCCTCCACCAGAGAAACCATTTGACCACCTACAAATGGACTTCATTGAATTGAAACCTAGCGAGGAGAAGAAATATTGCCTCGGTATTGTAGTCATGTTCTCAAAATGGGTCGACGTGTTCCCTTACTGCCAAACAAGATCCTAGTGCTGTGGCAAAGGCTCTAGTCAGAGAAATAATTCCACGATGGGGAATTCCAGCTAAAATTAGCAGTGACAATGGGGCACCCTTTGTAAGCACTGCCCTTAAACAAGTAGGTGAATATTTTGGCATCGACATGAGACAACACTACGCCTACCATCTGGCTAGCAGAGGTGTGGTGGAAAGAGAAAACGGCACTCTCAAAAACAAATTGGTAAAGTGCTGTGAAGAAACAGGCCTACCCTGGACAAAGGCACTTCCTGTTGTCCCGATGCAAATGAGGGCAAGGGTACGGTCAAGGAATGGACTTAGTCCATTTGAAATTTTGTTTGGAAGACCATTGAATACAGGCATAGGGCCTACAAAAAGACAGTTACCCAACACCAACCATTGTGAAGATGAAATGCTTCGTTACTGTGCAAATCTGTCTATGGCTTTGTCTGATATCCACAAGCAGGGGAAAGCAGCACTCCCATCACCAGCCATGGGACCACTGCATGACCCGAAGCCCGGCGACTGGATTATGGTGAAAGACCTACGGAGGAAGAACTGGCGAGCCAGGCGGTGCAGAGGACCATTCCAGATTCTGCTAACCACACAGACAGCGGTTAAGGTCGCTGAAAGGGCTACGTGGATACAAGCTAACCACTGCAAACGGGTTCCAGACCCGAGTGACAAGGACTGTTCAACTACACCAGGGCCACAACAGTGAGGGGTGAAATAGCGCCCTCCTGCACCTGTAGCGTGCCAAGCTACCAACAAGTGATGTGCAGAGTGAATGTCTGTGTCACCAATGAGGGCTCCTTAAGTGATGTGCAGAGTGAATCTCTGTGTCACCCTCAGGGAACCAACCGAGATGACCTGAGTTGACAGGCCACGCCTGTGGCATCCTTTCAAGACAATGAGGACAATGGAGTGGGGTTTGGGCTCAGGGGAACGATTTGTTGTTTTACAATAACTATTATGATTGTTGGTCCCATATTAAGGGTTTTTGATTCCCCGCAAAATAATAATGTGGTAACATCGACCCCCGTCACATTCTCATTTAACTTTTACCCCCACCATAGCCAAATTGCTAGACGTAAAGATATTGCTAATTCCACAACAGCCACTCAGACTGTTGAAACTCCTTTAATGCGTGTAAAATGCTTTGATACCTATGGGAGAAATCTGGCTATAACTATGAAGAAAGAATGGGCCACCTCTCGTAACTTCACTAATTGGTGGATTTGTCAACATTTATCTGCATTGTCTCAATCACCTATGGTAGTTCCAGTACCGTTCTGAAGCAGACTTTAAGGTGTTCAATATTAACCTATATGACGCATTCTCGGTCTGTTATGTTTCAGGGCTCATTCATAATGATCTACCCGATAATGAGAGAGAGATCATCTCATTTGCCTTGTCTGAGTTCAATAAAGGTTACAGGCCACCTGAGTTGAACTACGCAGTACTGTGGAAAGTATTCAAATTTGAAACAGTGGTAAATGCAATGCTTCGATATCGTGTAGAGTTTCTGGCCGTGTCTGCTGACTGTGATAACGATATAGAATGTAAGCCTATGACTGCAGTAGAATACACCTATCGTATTGTAGCTGGGGTGTATTCAGCCCCATGGAATTTACAAATACGATTGGCATTTTAGGGTTTACTGTGTATAATTGCTCTAGACCTATATTTTCTACTAAATCCTCAGCTTGCAGCTGTTCATTTACTTGGCCTACTCTGTGTGTGCATGCCCTGCCTAATATTTCTTTGTGCGTACAGGACCCCAGTTATAAAATTACTGCAGACACTACTCCTAATAGGACAGTAAAGATAACATTCAGTAAGCAACCCATACTTCCTGAAAAGGTCTATCTGATTTGTGGTGATCAGGCTTACAGCTGTTTCCCGAAAGGCGCCCACAGTCGGTGTTACTTTGCATTTATGCTACCCTTAATCAGGCAGTCGTCAGCTGTCTGCCATAAAGTGAGGCACAGTGAGAGTGTACGTTAGCAGCAGTCTATGTTGCTGCCTGCCATAAAGTGAGGGTCAGTGAGCGTAAGTTAGCAGCAGTCTATGTTGCTGCCTGCCATAAAGTGAGGGACAGTGAGTGACAGTCACCTGACACACGTTGTTGTGACCATATTCAATGACAGTATGTTCTTTTGTTTTGTATTATGTTTCTTTGTTGCAGTGAGTTTGTTTTCAATGTTTTCCAATTAATGTTGAGCTTTTTTCAATGAATAAACCCATGCTTTGGCAATATGTACATCATTAGCTACATCATGCCAATAATGCCATTTGAATTTGAATTGAATTGAGAGAGAGAGAGAGAGAGAGAGAGAGAGAGAGAGAGAGAGAGAGAGAGAGAGAGAGAGAGAGAGAGAGAGAGAGAGAGAGAGAGAGAGAGAGAGAGAGAGAGAGAGAGAGAGAGAGAGAGAGAGAGAGAGAGAGAGAGAGAGAGAGAGAGAGAGAGAGAGAGAGAGAGAGCGAGCGAGCGAGAGAGAGAGAGAGAGAGAGAGACCTTTGACCTTTAACCAAGCCTTTAATGGTCGAATTCTTCATTCTCATCAAGATAACAACATTAACACAAATACTCATATATAGTACATAGGGAAAAACACAACAATGGCCATACACAGTAAAACCAAAAGGATACACACCTTCCCCTATTTTTTTTCAGAAATTAAGAAGAAGCACTTGGTTTTCTACAATGCACAGCACATCCCCATGTCCCCAAATAGAAATGAATCCTTCCAAGTTTGAAATAAGTTTGAAAAACAGAAACTAAATTTTCAGCCAAGCAGCCACTAGACCCATTAATATGAGTGTAGCATCTGTGGACCCTGTGTCTTTCCTTTTGTTCCTTCTACTAAGCCAAATGCTCATTTTTGCCTGACCTATCAAAAACATTAACCAAGGTGACACGTCTGCACTGTGCTACCATGTACCTCGGACCAAAGACAAACAGGCTGTCTTCGAGAACCTCTCCTAAACCTCTGAGCCACTGCTGCAGTACAGAGAAAAGAGGGCTCAACCTGGGACATCTGAGCCATAAGTGCTGTAGAGTTTCCTCATCATTACAGAAAGAGCAGTGGCATATGTGCCACATGTCTGTTCATAGCCACAGCCCCATGTACCACCCTCCACTGTAGATCCGCAGTACGTTTCTCTATGAGGAGTTTGTACAGGGACTTCCAGCTGTCCCTGGCGGATGAGCCTGGTGCCAACACACTCAACCACCTTGGCTCCTGTATGCTGGCTAGTGATGTTCTGTTGAGAACCTTTACAGCGATTGCGTACAAGGCCTTCTGTGATGTACTTGAGAAGTCATGTAGTTCTGATGTTTTGAAAGATAGAATGGCCCCCTTCACTTCCTCCTGCTCCTCCACTGCTGCACGGATTGACAAAGATGGAAAAACAGGGCGCATAGCTGGCTGATCCTCTCCACACTCTGCTCCTAGTGCCTCTCTGAAGATGCCAGGAAGTGCACTGATCACTTCCTCCAACAACCTCTCCATCAAACGAAGAGATTTAAAGCCAGTCTCATGGCTCAAAATGCCAGCCGTCTTCCACTGTCCTCATGATCTGAGACACACTAACTTCGTAAGTCCAGCTCTTATGAGGGATCTCTGTACACTTACGGAGATGAGCATCCTACAGCGTATCAGTGAGTTATGGAACAGTGGTTCCTCCCCTACACTGCCATAGAGCTGGGAGTAATCTCTGTTGGTGTGTAAGACCGTTCCCCAAGCTCGGAGGACAGACTGATAGAAGGGTGTCGTAGTGAGCTCCATGCCAGCCAGGTCCAGAAGGAACAAGTGCTTGTCATAGTTCAGGTTCATAACCCTCCAAAGCAACACAGATGCTGTTTCACTCCAAAGTCGCTGGTCATGGTATAAAATGAACTGCACAGTTTGAAGGCGAAAAGCCATGATATGACTGCGAAGGTCAATCAGGCACTGGCCTCCTTCCAGCACTGGTAGGAACAGTACAGCAGACTTGGTCCAGTGAAAGCCTCCCCAGAAGAAGTTCACCAGCGTCTTCTGTACTTCACGTATGAGTGTGTCCGGAGGTTCTACAACTGTAAACCGGTGCAAGAATATCGAGGCAATCAAGTTGTTAACAATCAAGACTCTCCCCCTATAGGACAACCGAGGCTGGATCCAAGTCCATCTAGACAATCGGGCACTGACCTTTTCAATTAAACCCTCTCAGTTTTTGCTCAGAAACCGATCCCTGCCCAGAAAGACACCTAGGCATTTTATCCCTTCTGTATTCCACTGCAGCCCCGCTGGTAATGTCGGCTTCTCTTTATTGTTCCACTCCCCCAGCAAGAGACCCTCAGATTTTGACCAACTGACTTTTGCAGAGGAAGCTTGTTCGTATAAGGCCAATTTCTGCTTGAGAATTTGTAGATCGTTTTGAGTTGTTATGAAAACCGTGACATCATCAGCGTATGCTGATAAGCTAACTGCAGTGGTGATGTTCCCTGAAAAGGTTAGTCCTGGGAGCCCCTGCCTGAGCGGAAATAAAAGCAGTTCAATGGCCAGGGAGTACAGCATTCCAAATAAGGGACAAACCTGTCTTATACCTCTCTGAACAGAGACAGGTCGGTTGAGTCCAGCTCCTACCTTCAACAGAACACTGGCTCCGGAATAAAACAACTTGATCCAATTAATAAATTTATCCCAACACCAAAACCTTCAAGTGTTTTAAACAGATAGCAATGATCAACCCTGTCAAAAGCCTTCTCTTGATCTAAGGAAAGCAGGCCAACGTCCAGCTCCTGGAGCTTAGATATGGCAATAATGTCCCGTATCAAAAAAAGATTATCCTTAATTCTACGGTCAGGAACACAGTACATCTGGCTGTAATGTACAACAGTATCCATACACTGTTTGAGTCTATTTGAAAGACATTTTGCAACTACCTTATAATCCGTATATAACAATGAAACTGGTCTCCAGTTTTTCAGTAGGCCAAGATCTCCCTTTTTTGGTAGCAGTGTCAGGACAGCCCTTCTACAACTCAAAGTTAAGAGTTCCGGAGTCCAAACAGTCTTTAAATACATCATGTAAGTCTCATCCAATTAGAGTCCAGAACGTCTTGTAGAACTCTGAAGGAAGCCCATCAACTCCGGACGCTTTGCCACAGCTGGGTTGCTGAACCACCACAGACATCTCGTCAAAGGAGATGGGGGACTCCAGCGAGGACACCTGTGTTTCACCCAGCTGAGGCAGTCCCTCCAGTATCTCCTCCACACAGTCAGAGTCACAGGTCTCCACATTGACCAAGTTGCTGTAAAAGTCTATGGCCAACTTCCTCATCTCTGATGGATCAGTTGTTACTGCCCCACTGGGAAGTTTGAGATGCATCATCACATTGTTCTTTCTAATTTTTATTTCGAGTTTAAAGAAAAAAGAAGTTGGCGCATCTATGTCTTTGATGGTGGTGATTCGGGTTCTGATTAAGGCACCCTTTGCTCTCTCATGTAGGAACCTACCTAAAGCCATCCTCCTACTTTCCCAGGTGCTGCTGTTGCCATCATGTCCAGTAATTACTTCGTCTTCTAGTATCTTAATTTCTCTCTCTAATTCATCAAGACAGATTTTCTCCATACCGAGAGTGTGTTGTTTGTATTGCTGACATAAAATCCTAATTTGTGTTTTTCTTACCTCCCACCATCGAGCTAAGCTCTCAAAATCTTTCTTCCACAGCCTCCAATGACGCCACAAGTCAGAGAAGAACTGACAGAAGGCTTTATCATGCGTTAGCCGCACATCGAAGTGCCAGTAGGAACAGTGTCGAAATTGAACTTGTAAGGAAAAATCTGCCACTACTAAATGGTGATCTGAAAATCCCACAGGTGATATCGTGGACCTAATCAACCTGTTGCTGTATGTTTGATTGAGGTAAATCCTATCCAACCTGGCTGCCCTCACACTACCCTCAGTAGCTTTTACCCATGTGCACCGCCTAACTGTTGGATTAAGAGTCCTCCAAACATCCGTGAGGTCGTTTTCTGCGACCACAGTGCACAGAAAAGAAGCTGATGGTGGATGGGGCTCTTCTGAGTTTCTGGCAACTGTAGGGGGTGTAGTGCAATTCCGGTCTCCTCCCACCACTATGATTGAGCCACTATGAAATTGTTAAAGTTTATCCCTCAGTTTGCTAAACAATCTCAAGTGATCAGTGCCTGTATTATAAGCACACACATTTATAAACACAAAAGGTATTTCTTGGATTGTTGCCTGAACTATTTGGATTCTGCCCTGCTCCACTTCACATGTCAAAACATTTGTTAAAAAGAGGCACTGCGAGAAAAGAACAGCTACACCTGCACTAAAGTTGGTACCATGGCTAAAAAAAAACTGGCCTGTCCAGCTCATTCCCCACTCTATCTCGTTGTCTACAGAGCTATGTGTTTCCTGTAGGAAGAGCACATCTAGTAAGTTCTTGCTCTACTCAGCTCAGCTACCACACCTCGCTTAACTCTATCCCGTCCTCCATTAATATTTAGACTCCCTACCCGCAAACTGTCCATTAAAAGACGAGAGAAAATGAAGGATAAGACAGTGAAACCTTTCCAAGAGAGAAAAAAACACCTTTTGTGTATCGCCCATATTTCAATTTTGAACATTTAAAGGAACCTTTCCTCGTCTTTCTTTCCTAAGTTTCGTCAGAATCTTCTTCAGATGAAACCTCTTCTGTTTACTGAGTTCTTCATATCCAGCCGTTTTTCTAATCTTCATAACAGAGTTAACAAACCTGCCCACACCAGAGAAGAAATCTGCTACTTCCACAGTGTCTGCCATAAGTTTCGTCAAGGAAATCATTAATCTCCTTTAAAGAATATGACTGCTGATCCCCTCGTGACACAATATCAGCAAACTGAGATAGACCATCATCCTCTAACATTTCATCATCTTTATTTCCAGCGTTTTCACAGTGTGACTCACCTGTTGCAGAGACCTGACTCTCAGCCTCAACTGGGTGACTGTCTCTCACTGGTTCTGTCTGTCCTCTGTCTCTGCATGAATCCACATCCTGTGCTTCAGTACCACTCAGATTACCATCATTTATAGTATTGCTGTCTTGCTCAGTTGTTACATTTCCCTCCATACCAGGTTGCGGATCACCGGTTGCGGTATCTCCCGCTCTCTGCTGCGCTGTTTGTGTGCCTGAACTGCTGCCCGCTGTAGGCTCCCTGTGCGGGCAGGATGAACATTTGAGGCCGACATCAGAACTTGCCTACAGAGTGTAGAAACCGTGTTTGTATTTGACTTTAAATGACACTTGTAGATGTTCTGAGGGATCACTTAAATACACGAACGCCTGTCTCCGCAGGGAGTTAACATGCTGCAGTCTAGCGTCGCCACAACCCAGACGAACCGTTCTGAACCCACTAGCAAACTTTCCGAAACGACTCAGTTCTCTTTCAATGAGCTCGTTCGGGATAAATGGAGGTACGCCTGACACGGTAATACGTGTCGATGGCACAAACAACGGCGAGATGGCTACAAACAGATCGTCCAGCACCAGGCCTCTCTCAATCAACAGGTGGACTAAACGCTCCTCCGGGACAAAAGCCACCATGGCTTTATTCATCCGAGAGCCATAGGTGATGTTCTCATAGCCTACCTGTTCTGCAGCCAGGAGAACCTGTTCAACAGTGTACCGCGGGTCAACCACGACTCTAACCCAGTGTCTGACAGACAGGGGAGGTGAGCCCTCACTGGGAAGGACGCCATATTGCACACCACCAAACTCCGACCAGCTACTCCAGTCACTTTCCAACAACCAGCAACGAAGTAAAATTAAACTTCTCTCACCTCACCATCTAGAGAAGAAAAGTGAAAGCAGTAGAAACCCAGTGAATTAAGCCAAAAAACACACTCAAGCTCAATCAACACCCTCACTCACGCTGACGCACCCAACCTTCCCGCATGCAGTGCAGAGAGAGAGAGTGAGACAGAGTGAGGGAGACAGCGAGAAAGAAAGAGACAGAGCGAGGGAGAGAGAGGCCGAGACAGAGATAGAGACACAGAAAGCAAGAGAGAAAGAGCGAGAGAGAGAGAGAGAGAGAGAGAGAGAGAGAGAGAGAGAGAGAGAGAGAGAGAGAGAGAGAGAGAGAGAGAGAGAGACCGAGACAAAGAAAGAGACAGAGACAGAGACAGAGCGAGGGAGAGAGAGGCCGAGACAGAGATAGAGACACAGAAAGCAAGAGAGAAAGAGCGAGAGAGAGAGAGAGAGAGAGAGAGAGAGGAGAGAGAGAGAGAGAGAGAGAGAGAGAGAGAGAGAGAGAGAGAGAGACCGAGACAAAGAGAGAGAGAGTGAGAGACAGTGAGAGAGAAAGAGAGACAGAGTGGAGAGAGAGCAAGAGAGAAAGAGATGGAGCAAAAGAGAGACAGAGTGAGAGAGAAACAGAGACAGAGGGGAGAGAGAGAGAGCAAGAGATAAAGAGAGAGAGCGAGAGATTTTGAAAAGGTACATTTATTCTGAATACGTTACAGTCCAACAGCTTATACCCAAACACAATCATCTCTTTATAATCCAGCTCAGGGGGGGAAAAAAACACTGAGTAGTCTAAACAAGTATTTGTAAAAACAGAATTTCAAAATAAAATAGCCCAACATAACAACCACAAAAATCACCTCAGGGATTTGCAGCAACACAACATCCTGTCCTCAGACCCTCGCATCGAATGAGGAACAACTCCCTAAAAAAACCTTTAACAGGGAGGAAAAATAGGAAGAAACCTCAGGGAGAGCAACAGAGGAGGATCTCTCTCCCAAGACGGACAACGTGCAATGATGCTGTGTTTACACAATGTACATAACAAAATAAATAAAATAAGAAGAAAACCAAATCTTCACCAACTCCCACTAAGCACACCACCACCCCAAGTTCTGGGGTGTGGAATCTCTGCTCCCCTGTTGTAGGCCCTCATCATCCTCAGCTCTCCTTCAGACAGTTTTTACTTCGTAGCTGTAAAAAAAACTCATGTAGACCTCATGTAGACCTCATGTAGACCTCATGTTGAGCAGCTGAGCTACGGCCTCGGTGTTGTTGAGTCCCAATCCTGCTGCAGCCACTATGTGCTGTGGGGTGACGGTCGGGGCGGAAACCAGTTCCTGGAAAATCCTGGAGGGTACCAGTCGTAGACAACCAGCCTGGCTCCATGTATCAGTGGCTCCTCCAGCAGCAGTAGGAGGAGGAGCGCCCGGTGCAACACCCTCATCAACCAGACTCATCTTACACATCATCAACAACATTGACCAGGACGGGGCATGATCTGTCTTATATTGCCTCTGACTCTTCATGCTGTGATTCTTGTTTGATTTTCAGAACTATTTTCCTCAACCTGCCCATCTCCTGATCAGTCTAGCCCCCTTTCTTCTTTTTGTCTCATCTGAGATTTAACAGAGTACAGAAACAATTCTTTGCCTGCAAAGAAGTCCTCAAGCTTGACATTTCTCAAATCTTTTGTTTGTTGCAAGAATTTCTCAATTTGGTATGCATCACAGCACTCTTGCTTTGTTGCCCCTGACAATTGGGAGGAAGTGTGAGTCTGGCTGTCTACACCAACATCCTCCTCAAACTCATCTTCAGACATTTGTACCTCTGGCTGCTTCTTCTTTAATACAGGTACCCGGCTGTCTATGCCACAGTCCCCTTCCTCCTCCTCTTCCTCCATACCCAACTCATCCTCAGACAGTTGCTCCTCGTACTGCCTGCTCCTCTCCCTTGTCATTGCTCCTTTTTTGGCTTGAGAGCCACTCGTTTCAGCCGCCTGCTTTCTCTTCAGTACAGGAACCTTAACAGACTTTTTCTTCCTCCACCAAATCCTCCTCACTGCTCAACACTACGCCTTCCGCAGCTCCACCTGTAGGGTTTGATGCCATTGCCTGTTCACGTTGTGCTTCTTTTTCAACATTTATGTTTTTCTTTTTAGACTTTTCACTCAGTTTGGGTGGTTCAGTTTTGTCGGTGTAGTCTGGACTCCGTCCCTTTTCTGTTGTCTCTTCGCTGTTCTGCCTGGTTTTACTCAGTGTGTCCTCTCGCTTCTTCACTCTGCGTTTTGTCACCAGAGGAGTGTTTCTCAGGACAAGCCCGAACCAAATGAGCCTCTCCTCCACAGGCAAAACACTTCAAGGTCCCAGAGTTTACAAAAATAACATAATCAAAATCATCCACCTTCATCCTAAAAGCTACATCCAAGTCTTCAGAGACAGAGAGAGAGACAGAGCAAGATAGAGAGTGAGAGAGACAGAGTGAGAGAGCGAGACAGAGCGAGAGAGAGACAGAGTGAGAGAGAGAGAGAGAGAGAGAGAGAGAGAGTGAGAGAGAGACAAACTGAGAGAACGAGACAGAGAGAGCGAGACAGAGAGAGAGACAGAGAGAGAGACAGAGTGAGTCAGAGTGAGAGACAGAGTGAGAGAGAGACAAACTGAGAAAACGAGACAGAGAGAGCGAGACAGAGAGAGACAGAGAGAGAGACAGAGTGAGAGAGAGACAAACTGAGAGAACGAGACAGAGAGAGCGAGACAGAGAGAGAGACAGAGAGAGAGACAGAGTGAGAGAGAGACAGAGTGAGAGAGAGACAAACAGAGAACGAGACAGAGAGAGCGAGACAGAGAGAGAGACAGAGAGAGAGACAGAGAGACAGAGTGAGAGACAGAGTGAGAGAGAGACAAACTGAGAGAACGAGACAGAGAGAGCGAGACAGAGAGAGAGACAGAGAGAGAGACAGAGAGAGACAGAGAGAGAGACAGAGTGAGAGACAGAGTGAGAGACAGAGTGAGTGAGAGACAGAGTGAGAGAGAGAGACAGAGTGAGAGAGAGACAAACTGAAAGAACGAGACAGAGAGAGCGAGACAGAGAGAGAGAGACAGAGAGAGAGACAGAGTGAGAGACAGAGAGAGAGACAGAGTGAGAGACAGAGTGAGAGAGAGATTAAAAGAGATATATCTTGGATTTCACTATGTAAAACTATGTGGTACAGTAAAATGTTGCATGAGATGTCGTGACTGCTCCTTGTATCCACTCTGTTTAATCTCTCCATGTTATATTGTATCCACTCTGTTTAATCTCTCCATGTTATATTGTATCCACTCTGTTTAATCTCACCATGTTATATTGTATCCACTCTGTTTAATCTCTCCATGTTAGACTGGCGGTAGTGAGGTCATCTTCCTGAAGCTTCTCTCACTTTTCAATGACAGCAAACATAAACATGGCACGTCAACTCAAACCAGTAGCTCAGAACAAAGAGGAGAGAGCATCACTCATCGCTGTGACAAATGAGAAACAACATTTTGAAGAATTAATCCTCCTCACAGCAAGTATGAAGAAATCTGTTCAATCAAAAAAAAAGAAAAAAGAAAAGAAAGAGGATTACGGCACTAAAAGGCAAGAAGAAAATCAAACGGCCACATGTGGTTCGCGTGGCCAAGATCTGAGCATCACTGGTCGATAGTATATGATGACTCCAGCTGGGCGACAACCTTTCCGTTGCTGCTCGGCGGGGCCAAAAACCGCCGGAATAGTGCCGTTTTCTGTCCCGACTTGGTACCTCTGAGAAGTTTTTTGCTAGTCAAATGTATCACCCCCGGCTTCACTGCACCCTGTGGTTTCTCTGTGTGTTACAGAACAATCAGTTCTTATCTACAGTTTCTACTGAGGCCTTGTACCGAACGATAAATCTGGTAATAACATTTTTCATCCATCCGTTATCCAAACCGCTTATCCGGCTCTCAGGGTGGCAGGGATGCTGGAGCCTATCCCAGCAGCCACTGGGCGGCAGGCGGGGAGACACCCTGGACGGACTGCCAGGCCATCACAGGGTCAACACGTTCACACCTAGGGACAATTTAGTACGGCTGGTTCACCTGACCCACATGTGTCTGAACTGTGGGAGGAAACCGGAGCACCCGGAGGAAACCCGCGGAGAACATGCAACCTCCACACAGAGGATGACCCGGGACGACCCCCAAGGTTGGACTACCCTGGGGCTTGAACCCGGGACCTTCTTGCTGTGAGGCGACTGCGCTACCCACTGCGCCACCGTGCCAACCTCTGGTACTAACATGAGTAACTTATTGATCATCTCCTGGATGTTCTGCTCCATACAGCTCTATCAGCATTAAAGCCATTAAAGCCCTCCCCCTTTTTCTCCCCAATTGTACTTGGCCAATTACCCCACTCTTCCGAGCCGTTCCGGTCTCTGCTCCACCCGCTCTGCCGATCCAGGGAGGGCTGCAGACTACCACATGCCTCCTCCCATACATGTGGAGGCGCCAGCCGCTTCTTTTCACCTGACGGTGAGGAGTTTCACCAGGGGGACGTAGTGCGTGGGAGGATCACATTATTCCCCCCAGTTCCTCCTCCCCCCCAAACAGGCGCCCCGACCGATCAAATGAGGCGCTAGTGCAGCGACCAGGACACACACCCACATCCGGCTTCCCACCTGCAGACACAGCCAATAGTGACGTAGGGACGCCCGACCAAGCCGGAGGCAACACGGGGATTCAAACCGACGGTCCCCATGTTGGTAGACAACAGAATAGACCGCCACACCAACCGGACACTTGGGAGTTTTTTTTTTTTTTGTGTTTTGTTTTGTTTTGGGTTTTTTTTTTTGAGTGTGACGAGCATAGTGATCAATTCCCTAAGGATTCAAGGGCCACACAAGGTGTAGCTGTTCGAGGCAATTTGAAGAATGAGGGAAAAAGGAACTGCAGAAGGCTGTGGAGCGTGACTGGCACTTCATTAAAGGGTTCACTTCTGTCTCTTCTCTCGGCTGTAAGGCAGCAGCGGGCTGCTAACACCATCAAAGTGGAAATGCGTGATTGACACAATGAGTCATCCATTTAGGGGAACTTCCTGCTAGTTCCCAGAAAACATACCATATATTCTAACCCGGCCAACAGCTGTCAGCGACGTTCGACTCGCAAGATCAAAGACCTGCAGCTCATAAAAAAGAGGAGGAAATATGCTCGTACGCATCCATTTGAAATATCGCCTTGCCCATTTTCTGGCATAACACAGCCTCCAGGTAGTTGGTTCTCATACTAGTCTGGCGACAGAGACCCTGCACAGCACCTTCTCTAACCTTCAGCGAGAGACGACCCTACAGGCTGCACAAAGCATGAAGCTACATCAGGTGGCAGGCTAATGACTGGAACAGCGCAGGTTTGAATCCTTGAAAGAGCTGGGAATGTTTGGCCGCATAGGGGGAGTGGTCAAAAACCCTCCCTTCCCCAGATACTGTTTAAATGCCACTGAGCAAGGCAGATGACCGTCTATTGCTGCTGTAGAACCAATTAGCAATCATTAGTACATGTATCAGTACAATAATTAGTACATGGCAGCCCCCGGATGTGAAAACTGTAAATGTGGTAAAACGATGCATCTGCTAAGTTAACCTTCCCAGAAGAAGCAAAGGAATTGTTTTGAACACAGACATGGTTCCCAAAGTTGCCGGACCAGCTAGGGGGGTAGATGTGTGTACTAAGTATGGCAGACCGGCCAGTTACTCACCGTAGGCCGTCATGGTGCCCACATAGGGCCCGTCCATAACACTCTGGTTCTCCTCAGCCAGGGCCTTGATGTAACGTTTGCTGAGGTCGAGGATCTGCTGGCGCAGCACGGCACTGCTCTCATGGCTGGCCCTCTGCTGGATGGTGAAGTGCAGCAGCATCATGCCCCAGATGAAGCCGAAGCTGACCAGGAAGAAGCCCAGCTTCTGGGACGACAGCTTCCACAGGAAGGGCATGGCCATGCTGACCGGTGAACGCTTGGTGTGGGAAGCGTGGTTGTGGGTCCGGTGTGGCGGAGGGAGCGGGGCTGAGCGGGCTGTCGGGGTTTTGGGGAAATCAGGAGGGCAGGCGGGGCATGACTGTGCGGGTTGGCGTAGCGGCGGTGGCGACGGATGGCGTGGCTTGGCCCACGCGCCTCACCGGCATGCTTTCCTTCTCTGGCCCATCGTTGTCGCTCAGACACATCTCAGTGGACGAGGTGTAGCGCCAGGTTGCATGCTGGGACAGAGAACACAGAGATAAGACATGTTAGGCAAAGCCGACAAAGAGATAAAGAGGGAAATCCCTGGCCTGCCTGCGACAGCAGGAACCGCATTTTAAACATTATCTGATGAACATGAAGTCTGCGTTGTCAGTCGTAACTGAGAGCGATCTAATGAAGAAGGAAAAGCAATAACCAGCAAAACAAAGCATGGGGGGGTTATGTCTCCCGTCTGCATGAGCGGTGAAGACGAGTACGACATCAGGACACCGGACTGTGCTTCGCCCCGGGAGTTCTGCCGAACGCATACACAAAATCAACCATCGTAGCCTCCTCGTGAAAGTCGCCAAGGCTAAAGCAGATTTCTGAGATTAATTCTGCAGCATCCTGGTATGCTCCGAAACGTCAGGGACTGGCACGGGCCCACAGAGTTCACACTGGGACACTGGGCGGACGAATTAGCCGAGTATGGAGGGCAGACAAGCAGGATGTGTTACTCATGAGCCGACAGAGACTTCCTGCCTCTGCCTCTTATCTTAAACCAAGCAACAGAATCATGACCACAGAAGCCCACAGCACACACTGGGGCATATTGCATGAGTGTGTGTGTGTGTGTGTGTTTGTGTGTTTCTGCACATTTTTATAGTTTGCATGCTCCTTCCTGTGTGTGTGTGTGTGTGTGTGTGTGTGTGTGTGTACATATATGTGTAAGCACAATGTGGGGAGGATGGTTAAAAAGCCAACTGGGGCAGATCTCATTTGAAGGGCGAGGTTGAGCGGCGCCGTATTACTGCAGCAAGGTAAGAAAGTGAGCGGATCTATGTTGTGGGTCTGGGTACAGTACTGGAGTGCCATGGCTGGTTTCCTCCCCCTATTGCTTTTTTCAGTAACGTGGCAGTACCAGCGACATGTTAAAAGTGTGTGATGGGTTAAACTACATCCATCCATCCATCCATCCATCTATTACCCGAACCGCTTATCCTGCCCTCAGGGTCGCGGGGATGCTGGAGCTTATCCCAGCAGCCATTGGGCGGCAGGCGGGGAGACACCCTGGACAGCCCGCCAGACCATCAAACAGGGCCGACACACACACACACATTCACACACAGGGACAATGTAGTACGGCTGAGTCACCTGACCTACATGTGTTTGGACTGTGGGAGGAAACCGGAGCACCCGGAGGAAACCCACACAGACACGGGGAGGACATGGAAACTCCACACAGAGCTTCGGTTTCCTCCCACAGTCCAAACACATGTAGGTCAGGTGACTCAACCATACTACATTGTCCCTGTGTGTGTGTGTCTGTGTGTGTCTGCATATTTTTGTTGTTTGCATGCTCCTTTTTGTGTGTGTGTGTGTGTGTGTGGGCCCTGTGATGGGCCGGCGGCCTGTCCAGGGTGTTTCCCCACCTGCCACCCAGTGACTGCTGGGATAGGCTCCAGCATCCCCGCGACCCCGAGCAGGATAAGCAGTCGGGGCAATGGATGGATGGATGGATGGAACAATAACGCCGGCAACAAGAAGCAGTTTCTGGTCAGAAAGTAGTTTAACACTTCAATCTTCAATGAGTTCATGGTTACGGCACTTCTTACACCGTGATCTGAATTATTTACTACACCGATCACTCTGCTGAGCAGCATGTAGGCTAATTAGAAAGATAAAGAAAGGAAACAAAATTAATAATCTTGTGCAAGTTACAAAGAAAAGTCTAAACAATCCCAGCTTTGTGGCAAACTTCCCCACCTCCCTCCCAGAATTCCCTTCTAATCTGCGGCAGAAACGAGGTTACGGATCACCGGCACGCCACGCACCGTGGGACACCGGAGTGTGCACTGCCGTCTCTTTCGGAAAACAACATCTGTGCCTCTGACTAGTTTTGAGGACTGGGAACCCGGGTTTTCGAGACCCATCTTCTTCCCACAACTATTTCCACCACAATCGGTTAAAAAAATAAAACGAAACTGAACACTGTCGCCTGGTGCTCTCAGACATGTAACGGCGTCTTCTGAAAGGGACGTGGGGAGTGTTCTTAAGAGAGCCCCAAGTGCTTCACAATTTACTTTTTACACAGTGCATCAACACTGGGAGTGTGATTAACTGCAGACAAAAGTGTTGCCCTAACTCCCCGCTGAAGAAGAGTGGTGTGTAAAAATGGAAATCACATTCGAGTGCTTACAAAATTAAGCCCAGTCAATTAACCTTACTGATAAGCCAATCAAAAGAACCAAAATCAATGGTTTTGGCGGCACGGCGGCACAGTGGTTAGCAGTGTCGCCTCACAGCAAGAAGTTTCCTGGGTTCGAGCCCCGGGATTGCCCAACCTTGGGGGTCGTCCCAGGTCGTCCTCTGTGTGGAGTTTGCGTGTCCTCCCTGAGTCCGTTGTGGGTTTTCTCCGGGTGCTCCGTTTTCCCCCGCCATCAAAAAGACATGCACGTTAGGGTTAATACTCCTGTCTGTGCCCCTGAGCAAGGCATGGCAAGACGAGCTGGAGTCGGTCCCCGGGGGCGGCACGGCTGCTGCCCACTGCTGCTAGCTACACAGCTAGGATGGGTTACATATAGAGTGTAATTTCCCTACGGGGATCAATAAAGTGTCTCAAAATAAAAATAAAAAATCAATCAAATCCACAAGTCGATCAAATCAACCTCACAAATTAAGGCTGCACCCAAAACCCAGACAACGGAACGAATGGGTAAGTTGAAAAAACACGACTTTTATTGAGAATGGGGCAGGGACGGTGAGGTAATGGCTGGCTGGCAGGCTGGTGAACTGGAAACAGGAAAAACAGACATCAGACGGGCGGGCAAAGCAAACTGGCAAAACTGGCAAAAACTGGCGTAAAGGCCAAGCACCAACCTCCGGGGCTGAAGAATGACGCCACCGCGGAACTGCCAAATACTGCAGGTCCTCGAACGGCCACTTGAGGCTGGGTCCAAAAGAGAGTCAGTCCCCGTAGACCCCCCCCCCCATGTTAAAATGCCCAACTTTACAGCAGAAACAAATATGTTTACAGCCTGGTACAAAAAAACCGCTTCGTCAAAGCCAGGAAGACGCCCAAGCGGTGCACCAGCCGATCCGAGAGAGGAGAAGGACACCACCCGTCTAAGCATAAACCGGGGGTGAGTCTGCATGTGGCGGGAGTGTCGGAACAGCTGAGATGGGTATTTTCAAAACACCACATCTCAGTTGCTTTCAAACTCCAAAACACACTGCACTGGAAGCTGGTCCACCACAAGGATCGGTCCCCCGGCACAAACGGAGCAATATAGTGTAGCGGTTAAGTGCCGGCACCAAGAGGATCGCCTGACCTGTCCGTCAGGGAAACCAACCAGACACTGGCCAAGAGGATGACACAACACAGAAGAGCTGACACGTCAGACCAGGACCCCACAGTCTACACCATCTACACAGTCTACACCCATTTACACAGTCTACACCATCTACACTGTCTACACCCATCTACACCATCTACACAGTCTACACCCATTTACACAGTCTACACCATCTACACTGTCTACACCCATCTACACCATCTACACAGTCTACACCCATTTACACAGTCTACACCATCTACACTGTCTACACCCATCTACACCAGCCACACAGTCTACACCCATCTACACAGTCTACACCATCTACAGGCCAGTGGCCACTCTTTCAAGGATGAGGATGTGCACATCCTTGACAGGGAGGAACGCTGGTTTGAACGGGGAGTCAAAGAGGCCATCTAATGTGAAGAGAGAACGACCATCCCTGAACCGGGGGGGGGGGGCTAAGCGTACATCTGTCACCATCTTACAGTGCCATGATTGCAACTATTCCCCAATCCTCAGTGAACAGCACACATGGCCACTCTAGTTAATGGTCAGGGTATGTTGCATACGAAACTGATGGTTGGTTTGGGTGGTTATGCAGCTGTATAGTTTATAAGGGTGGGACACCTGCAGCCGGCTGAGACTGAGGAGGTCACTTAGATGACGATGAGACGTTTCTCTCAATAGACGTGGTTTCCACATGAACTGATTCACCTTCCTTAGAGTCTCTGTAACATATTTCCCCGTTCATGACAACTGGACGGGAGGGTGGATTTTTATGTGACAGACTCGTTTAAATTACATTAAAGCTTAAAGTTATGCATAGTTAGGGGTGTGTCTGCTTTGACTGACAGGTGGGCCAGGACCTGGTCGCAATGCGTATCCGTGGCACTGTGTACTTTTAAATAGCCGCGACCTTGTTTCTGGGTGCTGTCCGGTTGATAATCTATGTAAACCGTTATTTTTTTCAGCAAGTCTCTTAGTCACACTAATGTTGTCCATGCGAAGCAGCCTTTTCCAGTTGGTCTTGTCTTAGTGTGCAACATATTTGGAATGTGATACATTGGGCATGTGGCATGTAGCGCCAGGTACAATCAGGTTGCTGGCAAAGTTTTGGGCAAGGACAGTGTCCTCGATTTCTCAGTCAGAGCCACCCCTTGCTACTCCCCACCTCCACCGTCTCGTTCAAATATGGCCATGTCCGGTTTCAAAAAACCAAGATGGCGACGGGAACGTGCCAAACTCGAGGCTTTAAAACGGTAGTCCACAAACCAATGGGTGACGTCACGGCGTCTACATCTATCCATTCCATCCGTTATCCAGGCCGCTCATCCGAATTCGGGTCGCGGGATGCTGGAGCCTATCTCCCAGCAGACATGGGCTGGCAGGTGGGGAGACACCCCGGACAGGCCACCAGTCCATCACAGGGCCGACACATTCACACCCAATTTAGTGCGGCCGATTCACCTGACCTACATGCCTTTGGACTGTGGGAGGAAACTGGAGCACCCGGAGGAAACCCACACAGACACGGGCAGAACGTGCAAACTCCACACAGAGGACGACCCGGGACAACCCCCCAAGGTTGGACAACCCCGGGATTTGAACCCAGGACCTTCTTGCTGTGAGGCGACCACGCTAACCACTGCGCCACCGTGCCGCTGTGTCTACAGCCTTTATTTTATATAGTCTGCGATGAGGCCAAGGCTGGAAGCGTCTCTAACAAACTGTGTGTTAGGCAACGATCCAGCAGGGACTGGTTGCTGGTGCAAGGTTATCGTAGGGAGATGGTGATGGCAGGCAGGTGTGTTGTTGGAATGGTACATATTCAAACACGTAAGAACTTCCCATGGGCAAGCGAGCCATTTCCCAGTATATTTAGATTCTTCGTTACGTTTTATATTGGCTGTAGCGCAAAATAACCTACTCATGAAGGGATGAAGAAGACCACCAGCGTAGGGAAGCATACAACGAGTATTCAGCGAGAGGTGAAGATGATGAGAGGAAAGCTCGAATCTAACCACCACCGACTCGGTTCTCATCTTAGTCCCCGGCCGAGTCATTTAAGGGAGTCATGTAGTGTGCTCGAATCACACAAGGGACACCTTCACAGGAGGTCGCAGGACTGCGGAGGGCATCGGCGCTGGGCACTTAGGCTCAGCTTGCCTCCTGGGAGTGAAACCAAGGCTCAGTCAGATAGAGTGCTCCTTTTAGAGCGCTGATGAATAAAATAGCAGCCCTTCTCATTGAAATAGCATAGCCTTAAGCCAAGAGCAAATGCATCGGGGTACTTCTGCCAACACCAACTGTCTAATCTACCAGTCTGTATATTAACCAAGGGTAAATATTAGACCACGGCGAGCCAAAAGTGGAGTTTGTGGGAAAAGGCCGACACTTGTTCAGGGTTGCTCAGAAAAAAAACAAAAGCAATGCAAAGCCCCAATAATCAATATACAGAGAAGAGCGAACGTGTCAGGCCGTGACTCCACAGTCTACACCCATCTACACAGTCTACACCCATCTAGAGGCAGGTGGCCGCTTTTTCAGGGATGAGGATGAGCACATCCTTGATAGGGAGGATCGCTGGTTTGAACTGGGAGTCAAAAAGGCCATCTATGTGAAGAGGGAACGACCATCCCTGAACCGGGGGGGCGGGGGGGGGGGGGCTAAGAGTACATCTGTCAACATCTTACAATGCTGTGATAGCAACAATTCCCGAATCCTCTGTGAACGGTACACATGGCTATTGAAATGATAGTTAAAGCTAACGTCAATTTGCATATGAAACCGGTCGTTGGTTTGGGTCGTTATGGCACTGTATTGCTTATAAGGGTGGGATACCTGCAGTCAGCTGAGACTGAAGAGGTCACTTAGACAATGTTGAAAAGTTTCTCTCAATAAACATTGTATCCAGCTCAAAGGAGGTAGAATCCGTTCATTTGGATACAAATGAATGACACAAATGAACTGGTTCCACCTTCTTTGATCATCTTACCTGCTTTACTGAGCACACATAACGACATTTGCACTTAAACAAGAGAAATGGGGCATTTTATGGTGAACAACAGGGAGTCTATTTTTATTCTTTTTATTAAAAAGAATAGATTGGGACATCCAGGTAGTGTGGCAGTCTATTCTGTTGCCTACCAACACGGGGATCAATTGTCAATCATATGTCAGTTGTTTTTTGTGAGTTGATACAAAAGTAACTGATTGTGTTAAATGGGCATATGATACCGTCTCATATATCAACCGCAGGCCCCTGAACTGATTCAAATGAAACCATATCATGGCAGACTTTGTGATATCAGCAAATATCGTGTCGTATCACCCAAAGAATCAATATATCATAAAGAGATGAAAACTGTAATTTACACCCCTAACACTTAGCATTATTTCCAATGATGGTTAAGTCTTGGACTTCCGAGTTTTATATACTCCACATTTAGTCTCTACAGCAGACGAACAACACATTTGTTAAATTATGCAGGCTAACTAGCGAGCTAACCAGACTATCAAGGTAGACTTTTACGCCTCATATGTGTTCATCCAGTTGAGACTCAGCTACACACACACACACTAACTAACTAATACCAAAACTGTGTTTACGAGAGATGCCTACTTCCTTAAACTGTCTCATAAATTCATATTTTCCATAAGGAACACGACACGATGCCCCGACGACAACAAAATGTCTTGTAATGCTCAAATTCCAGAATAGGGAACCGAAAACATTGCAGTGCTCGGAAGTCCACATTCTAAAGTAGGTACCAAATATCATCACATCGAAACCATTAAAAATACATGATTCTCCTCAGCACTGCGTGCCCGGCTGGAATCTGTTCATTTCCCGGTTATTTCGTCTTCTCCAGGAACTTCCCAAAGCGGGTGAAGTCGTGCAAGCACACATGTCCATCACAGTCTCTCATAATAAGAGTCAGTGCGTGGAATGCAGTTTCAAATGCACCCTGGCAACAGTGAGGTCCATGGTGCGCTTGAATTTTGCGGGTCTCTCATTTTAACCACCTCTGTTTCGTCACCCTGAGTACTCAGGAACCAAAAAGTGTTACAGAAAGTACCAGTAGCAGCTGGCCAGTACGGGGCGCTGGGGCGCCGCCCCCTTCAAACATCAAGAGATGAAAATCTACTTAAACATGTTAAATATACTTTGGTTGTATAATGCAAATAATGAGGAAATAAAAGTGTTGTCAGCCTGTCAGCAGCATTAAATATTGGTTCCAAATGGTGTTTGGTTGATTTCTGTCTGAATACATATACTTCCTGGGTGAGGGGCGCCGGCCAAACGACACCTTATGTAAGCCATCAAACTTGTGGCGAGCAGGTGACCTGAGGCTGCTGTCTGATTGGTTTCTTCAGATTTTCCATGGGGGCGCAGTTCCCAGACACTCCCACTTTTACTGGCAGCGAATTGGTATCGTCTTAATGTGTTTTGCTCTAATGTGATTGGACAATTCTCGTGGCTGTCAATCCTGTTCACACCCACCACCACGCCTCGTCTCAACTGTCAATCATCCACCGTCTACGAACCCTGATAAAATCTATAGGCTGCATTGTCCTTCTTAATAACTCTGGGACTGTGTGGACATTAAAGCAGCTGTCAGGTGGGCTGCGCCAAGCTAAATTGCCCCCCCCCCCAAAACATTTTTAGCACCAGCCGCCACTGGAAAGTGCTGTCGTAACAGTGCAATAATGTTCATAAAACAACTAACAAGTTCTGTCCCTGCAGTCTAAACTCTGAATACTGAGCAAAACAATCGAGATTTGAAATGAACACAAAAGGAGAAATAAATAAATAAATCACCAAATCCCCTGTAAATCCCCTGGGCTAAAAGGCTGGGTTAAAACATGCTGCCTGTGTCAAGAGGCTAAGTACAGTCTAAGCCCAAAAAAACCTCCTGAAACAGTCCCCGTTTGTGCCTCTATATAAAACAAAGGATCAGACAAGGATCAAAATGCTTAGGCGCGTGGCGGTCTATTCCGTTGCCTACCAACACGGGGATCGCTGGTTCGATTCCCCGTATTACCGCCGGCTTGGTCGGGCGTCCCTACAGACACAGTTGGCCGTGTTTGCGGGTGGGAAGCCGGGTGTGGGTATGTGTCCTGGTCGCTGCACTAGCGCCTCCTCTGGTCGGTCGGGGCGCCTGCTCGAGAGGGGAGGGGGAACTGCAAGGACTAGCGTGATACGCGTGATTATTTTTCCCACCTGGATTCCGGGAAGACCCGCCCCTACTCTATCTCTGATTGGCTAACCCTGTCCCTAACCCTGACCCTAACCCTGTCCCTAACCCTGTCCCTAACCTTAACCAACCTAACCAACGGAGGCAACGAGTACTAGCCAATCAGAGGCAGAGTTCCCGGAATGCGGGTGGGGAAAAAAAAACAAGCGCGTGATCCTGGTGAAACTCCTCACTGTCAGGTGAAAAGAAGCAGCTGGTGACTCCACATGTATGGGAGGAGGCATGTGGTAGTCTGCAGCCCTCCCCGGATCGGCAGAGGGGGTGGAGCAGAGACCGGGACGGCTCGGGAAGAGTGGGGTAACTGGACGGGTACAATTGGGGAGAAAAGGGAGCAGAATACAATGAAATTATTCTAATGCATTATGACAATAAACTTAAACTTGAAATTTAACTCGGCCTTGAACTTGTGTTTTTACAGCGGAGTCCAGAGGGTTCGCGGTTGTGTCAGGAAGGGCGTCCAACGTAAAATTTTGCCAAATCATCAAAAGGAGTTGAATCAAGTGCAACAGGACTTGCCAAATCAGTATGTGGATTGACGAGATCATACCGGATCGGTCAAGGCCGGGGGGTTGACAACGGCCGCCATTGGTGCCGTGCCCTCACAGGGTACCGATGGGAACTATAAAGTTTTCTCTGGCGACCCCTGAGGAACAGGAAACAAGCTGGGAGAAGAAGACGCCTTAACACTGGAGATGAAGGCACTACTGCACTTCCATGGCAACACAATTTCAAGAGCAGGATCAATTACAGTCCCAGCTGGAAATCATCTCGGTAGCTCCAATAAAACACAGACGGCTTTCAAAGCCCTCGAAAAAATATCCCATTATTGCTAATACAAACCATTTCTGCATCTGCAGGGTTTTTCTTGCTCATATTAATAGCTGAATAGTTTCGTTTCGCCCTCTCCGGGGCAGGTTTTATAGACCTAAGGAGGTGGTAGACAACCAGCCAAAAACACAGTAACAGAAGCTTTCAACGCCAATGCACCCCTTCCATGTTTGCAACGCTCGCAGCCAACCGAAGTGAAAAACAAAACACACGTTCGGCCAAAACCATTACAGATGTGCCAGGGAGGCATGAGCAGACGAGGCCTGCAGCACTTGTGAAGCTGTTAAATAGCTCAATGATTCTTACCGACACCCCAAGGCGATCCACGCGCAGCTAAATAAAAGCCTCTGGCTTCTCGGCATTAAGCAACAAAAAGAAGGCCGTCCCCGGCATGCAATCACAGCCGCACACAAAACAAACCAAAAAAAAGAGAGAGAGAGGGAAAATGTTTCACATGTCTCATCTGCATGCAACCGCTGCAGCTGTAAATGAGGCTAAGTGCAGGGTGGGGATTTCTGCAGCTTTGCCTTTGAAACGTGTCCTCCTCTTTTTCTTTTTTTTCGTGTTGTTTTCTTTCCTCCTGACCTTTATGAGCGACTCCAACCAAGTCAAGACCAGAGCAGCAGCACTGTGCGGCCTACAGGTGTGAGAAATGAGAAACCCAAGGTAGCATTCAGCTGTCGGGTAAGATGCACACTTCTTGTCATCAGGTCATTTACTTTAACAATGTATTTTTCCTTACTTCTTCTTTCGGCTTGTTCCCCGTTTCCCAGGGGTCGCCACAGCGGATCTGATATATCTATATATATGAATATCTATCTATATATGAATATCTATATCTATCTATCTATCTATCTATCTATCTATCTATCTATCTATCTATATATATATATACACTCACTGGCCACTTTATTAGGTACACCTTGCTAGTACCGGGTTGGACCCCATTTTGCCTTCAGAATGGTGTGGGGATATTTTCTTGGCACACTTTGGGCCCCTTAGTACTAATTGAGCATCGTGTCAACGCCACAGCCTACCTGAGTATTGTTGCTGACCATGTCCATCTCTTTATGACCACAGTGTTCCCATCTTCTGATGGCTACTTCCAGCAGGATAACGCGCCATGTCATAAAGCTCGAATCATCTCAGACTGGTTTCTTGAACATGACAATGAGTTCACTGTACTCAAATGGCCTCCACAGTCACCAGATCTCAATCCAATAGAGCACCTTTGGGATGTGGTGGACCGGGAGATTCGCATCATGGATGTGCAGCCGACAAATCTGCAGCAACTGCGTGATGCTATCATGTCAATATGGACCAAACTCTCTGAGGAATGTTTCCAATACCTTGTTGAATCTATGCCACGAAAGATTAAGGCAGTTCTGAAGGCAAAAGGGGGTCCAACCCGGTACTAGCAAGGTGTACCTAATAAAGTGGCCAGTGAGTGTATGTCTTTGTTAAAAGAGACACTCAATGGTAGGGAAAGTGCTCAATAAATAAGGAGCAAAACAACCCGGTTAGTCAAGTCAAGTCTTTATGAGACAGTACAAGCCTGTTTCATGCCATACTAAGCGATCATCAGCTGTCAATCAAGCTGCTCGGGGAAAGAACATACCACTTCCTGCCTCATCAGGCACATCGCGTGCAAAACGCCCAATGGGGAAGGGAGAGAGGTGTGACGTTCAAAAAATTCAAAGACACGTGATCGCTAACGGTCCAATGGGAGGGGGGGAGGTTGGTATTTGTCTGTTGGCATAAACGAATCATATTCAACCAGCAGTAAAATGTGCAATCCATCTCTAACTGAAACATATTTTATCATTGGCAAACCACAGATGTCCACACTGAATAATGGGAAATTATAAATAAATCATGACAACAGACACATACCAACCCCCCCCCCCACACTGGAACGTTAGCCATCACGTGTTTTTGAATTTTTGAACGTCGACACGTCTCCCTTCCCCATTGGACCATTTCCTGCCACGTTGTGCACATCACGTGCACAACGTGGCAGGAAATGGCGCGTTCTTTCCCGTGTAGCTTTATTGGCACCTTCCTTGACAATGGGAAAAGCTCAAAGGCGATAAAGACTATTGATATTTTAAAGAAAGCACATTTTATTTAAACTCTGAGAGGACTTAAAAAACGAGTGGACTTTGAACTTCCCTTGTCTGTACAAATTTGTTGTTTTTGTTTTGTTTTTTCTCTTTATGACAATTGTATACATATATGTTGTAAATACAAGTTTTCTGAAGAAAAAAAAAGCTTTATTGACAGCGGATGATTGCTTATGGCATGACACAGGCTTGTACTGTCTCATAAAGAATTAACTTGACTCACTGGATTATATATATATGCTGTAGCGAATTCGGGGGGGGGGCAGTCCGGGAACCGCCGCAACAGCCGGGACGCGAACCCGTGTCTCCCACTCCGCAAGCGACAACAACGTTAACCAGTCGACTAAAGGGTCCGACCCATCAGTCAAGGGCCAACGTGTCTACTTATCCATGCACGTTACACTAACATATATATATATATATACACACTCACCGGCCACTTTATTAGGCACACCTGTCCAACTGCTCGTTAACGCAAATTTCTAATCAGCCAATCACATGGCAGCAACTCAATGCATTTAGGCATGTAGACATGGTCAAGACGATCTGCTGCAGTTCAAACCGAGCATCAGAATGGGGAAGAAAGGTGATTTAAGTGACTTTGAACATAGCATGGTTGTTGGTGCCAGACGGGCTGGTCTGAGTATTTCAGAAACTGCTGATCTACTGGCCAGACTGGTTCGAGCTGACAGAAAGGCAACAGTAACTCAAATAACCACTCATTACAACCGAGGTATGCAGAAGAGCATCTCTGAACGCACAACACGTCGAACCTTGAGGCAGATGGGCTACAGCAGCAGAAGACCACACCGGGTGCCACGTCTGTCAGCTAAGAACAGGAAACTGAGGCTACAATTCGCACAGGCTCACCAAAATTGGACAATAGAAGATTGGAAGAACGTTGCCTGGTCTGATGAGTCTCGATTTCTGCTGCGACATTCGGATGATAGGGTCAGAATTTGGCATCAACAACATGAAAGCATGGATCCATCCTGCCTTGTATCAGCGGTTCAGGCTGGTGGTGGTGGTGTAATGGTGTGGGGGATATTTTCTTGGCACCCTTTGGGCCCCTTAGTACCAACTGAGCATCGTGTCAACGCCACAGCCTACCTGAGTATTGTTGCTGACCATGTCCATCCCTTTATGACCACAGTGTTCCCATCTTCTGATGGCTACTTCCAGCAGGATAACGCGCCATGTCATAAAGCTCGAATCATCTCAGACTGGTTTCTTGAACATGACAATGAGTTCACTGTACTCAAATGGCCTCCACAGTCACCAGATCTCAATCCAATAAAGCACCTTTGGGATGTGGTGGACCGGGAGATTCGCATCATGGATGTGCAGCCGACAAATCTGCAGCAACTGCGTGATGCTATCATGTCAATATGGACCAAACTCTCTGAGGAATGTTTCCAGTACCTTGTTGAATCTATGCCACGAAGGATTAAGGCAGTTCTGAAGGCAAAAGGGGGTCCAACCCGGTACTAGCAAGGTGTACCTAATAAAGTGGCCAGTGAGTGTATATATATATATATAAACATAGAGCTACATCATTGATGGTTCCCGGGGGGGGAAACCCGCTATATATAAATATATATTTGATACATATGTGAAATTTGATATCAATGTATTTTTCATCACTATTTTGATAAATGCCGCCACCCCAACACGCAGCGTTGCCTAGACAACACCCCGCATCCAAAGTACCCGGCGCACCGCGCGCATCCCGGCGAAGAGGAGGCCGCTGGGACGTCGCAGCAGCAACGCCTTCGCGCGCTGGCCTCGCGAGCCGGCTCGTTTCACCGTCCGTCCATCGGCCCTGATAAGTAGGTCAGTGCCAGCTGCTGCAGGCGGCTCCTGCAGCAGAGGGTTATGTCACCGCTGCTCACAGGAAATGGACAGTCCACCGTGTAAAGGGACACAGGCCAGAGGACAACACAAACGCCCCAATCCTCTTTTCCTCTTCGCTGTACGCTGAGCTCACACGATTCGAAACAACACGGGATAAAATGAGGACCTGATGCAAAGCGATGCGGTTACTGAGTCGGACCGAGACAGAATGGAGCCCGTTTCTTTTCTGACGAAACTGCTGATTGCGTATTAGCACCTACCGAGCGTGTCTCCTCCCAGTAGGCCAATATCCCCGCTCTTCCGAGCCGTCCCGGTCTCTGCTCCACCCCCCCTGCCGACCCGGGGAGGGCTGCAGACTACCACATGCCTCCTCCCATACATGTGGTGTCACCAGCCGCTTCTTTTCACCTGACAGTGAGGAGTTTCACCAGAGGGGCGTAGCGCGCGGGAGGATCACGCTATCCCCCCCCTTCCCCCTGAACAGGCGCCCCGACCGACCAGAGGAGGCGCTAGTGCAGCGACCAGGACACATACCCACATCCGGCTTCCCATCCCGCAGACACGGCCGATTGTGTCTGTAGGGACGCCCGACCAAGCCGGAGGTAAGACGGGGATTCGAACCAGCGATCCCCGTGTTGGTAGGCGACGGAATAGACCGCTATGCCACACGTACGTCGTTAGCATCTGTTTTGACACAGCGCTGTATTAGTGCTCATCTCCAGCACCAGTGGGGATGTGTTGGAAACACGCCTCCTTCTATACGTGTTCAACAGGCACGAGGCTTATTTCACTTCATAAATATGAATAATAATAATAATAATAATAATTGAATTTATATAGGGCTTTATCTCGACACCCAACACGCTTCACGTTGAAGGGGGTAGGTCACTTCAACCACCACCTGTGCAGCACCACCTGGGTGATGCACAGCAGCCATTTTGCACCAGAACGCTCACCACACACACACCAGCTTGAGGTGGAGAAGGAGGAGTCATTGAGCCAATTACACGAGGGGATGATTAGGTGGCCAGATGGAGACAGCCAGTTTGGGAATTTCGCCAGGACACCGGGGGACCCCCTGCTCTTCCGAGATAAGTACCACGGGTCCTTTACTGACCACAGTGAGTCAGGACCTCGGTTTAACGTCTCTTCCGCAGGACGGCATCCCCTACAGCACAATGTCCCCGTCACTGTGCTGGCCTTTTTTGTTGTTGTCATCTTTACTAGGACCAGAGGGAAGACTGCCCCCTACTGGCCCACCGACACCACTTCAAGCAGCAACTCAAGTTTTCCCGGGAGGCCTCGTCTCCCATCCAAGTACTTGCCAAGCCCACACCTGCTTAGCTTCCGTCAGAGCCAGGGTACATGTTGGTGTGGCTGCCGGCATATAATATAATAGTTGTAAGCAGCACCTAGTAGGAGGAACAACTGCATGATCCATCAGAAGAGGAACCGGGGGGGGGGGCATGCCATCCATTTTGGTTTCTTTGCAAAGTGGGTGAATGAGTTCTATTCCAGATCCATGGGGGTTGTTTCCCATCCAACTAAATACATATGAACCCTGCACTGCTGTGAATACATGACATGGCACTGGCATGCAATCTACAATGTCGATGACATCACCGGTCTCTTCCTCAGGACTCGGGACTCTGTTGGAGGAGGGCGGGGGAAAGGCAGGCAGGCCTCGCTTGCTGGAGCACCAACGAGAACGAGAGGCTTCAGGGCTGTTCGTCAGAGAGAAATACAGCAGCCTTAAACTACCAAGAGCACACCGGCCAAAAAAACTGCACTGAACGCCGACAAGTTTTGTTTTTGTTTTTTTTGCCCTCGAGGACGATCAGAGAATGGAGGTTGAGCTCCGCTTTCTCGACTTGCCACGCCTTACGTATTCACCCCCGAAATCTGTCATAGACCGGAGCTGCTTCAACTGGAAGCCTTCCAATCCTGGGTGCTGATGTGCCTGCTAATCTTTGAAGAATTAGGCACTGCAGCGACCCCCCCCCTCCCACCCAGCCGAGGCTTTATCTCCCCTCGGTTACTCGCCGGTTTCTAATTCAGGAACATAATTTGTCTGGCAGCGAGCCTCCTGGCTCTCACCAGCACTGGCCTGACAAAAACCTGTGTGTTGACAGCAGGCTTAGGTTGCAGAATATACAATACCTTGCAACCCTAGATGATAACGTAACAAGCTGCTGAATGGATTTTTCATTGCTGGGAGACTGGTACCAGCACACAGAACCCCACAGGTTCAGGAAGCGATGAGGGAGGAAGGCAATTCAATCATCTAGGCCTGGAAGAAATGACCACTCCCCTAGCCACGGCGGAGGGTAATGTCCTTCCCTAAGGGCAGAAAGCCACTCAGTGTCAGTCCAGAAGCGCTATTTGTAGTTCTGTCTGTACTGGCCGATGTTTTCGAAGATCTGCCAGAGGCTGACCAAAAAAAAAAAAAGCCCCACTGTTTGTCCCAACTCAAGGCCAGCGTCAAGATACGCACCATGATCTTCTATGACTTCTAACAGCTTTTGTCTTTTGGACACAAGCCATGCATCGTCCTAGAGAGCCTTCTTTATGTGTGCAACAAATATGAATGTGGTGTGAATAAGAAAGGTAATGATTGATAACCATCCATCCATGATCCAAGCCGCTTATCCCGACCGGGGTCGCGGGATGCTGGAGCCTATCCCAGCAGTCATTGGGCGGCGGGCGGGGAGACACCCTGGACAGGCCACCAGTCCATCACAGGGCCCACACATTCACACCTAGGGACAATTTAGTACGGCCGATTCACCTGACCTACATGTCTTTGGACTGTGGGAGGAAACCCACGCAGACATGGGGAGAACATGCAAACTCTGTACCTTGGGGCTCATCTCGACCCGGGACGACCCCCAAGGTTGGACTACCCCGGGGCTCGAACCCAGGACCTTCTTGCTGTGAGGTGACCGCGCTAACCACTGTGCCGCAACAATTTTAATTTTAATTTTCATGTACATGCAAAAAGTGAAATTACACATGAATGGGAAAAGGTACAATGCAAATTTGCACATTGTGCGGTTCGTTCTCCAGTATGGGGAATAGCTGGCAACGCACACCTGTACATCTGCGTTGCATTTACCCGCCCGTTTTTAATCAAATTGGAAGATACAGCCTGCAATTATCCTCTCTTCTGGTTCCGTCTGTCTTCTTATCTCTATCTTAACTCTCCGCAGCAGCAATGACCTTATTTCCCCGCAGGGATCATTAAAGTTTTATCTGATCTGATCTGATCTGATGCGATGTGATGTGATCTTCTCAGCGATGCCCATGTCTCGCCCATGAAATTATACACTGGGCTTTTAATAGGTTTCACAGCCCCCGGGGTCTGCGGGGCTCGCTAAGCACGCAAAAATGATCGTGTCATTTTTCTATTCTCGAGATAAAAAAGGGAAAGACCGCAATTTGGGTCAGATGGTTTTTTGCTTACAAAACAGCTGCAGTATTTTTCGAAACTACCGAGACACCAACAATACTCGACGATAACGATAGTGACAATATTATGTTGTCTTTTTTATGATAACAGTTTCCAACTTAACACTGTTTTTTTTATTCCATTTAGTAGAGATTGCAGTCATTTTTAAGCACTGCATAAACATTATTTGGATGGAGGGAAAATTTGTGTGAACTGCACATTATCATCCTAAAATCCTATTATTCTCATATATTGTATTCTGCACCGGGATAACCAAATATATGGCTGAATTCATCGTACCGTTAAAAATAGAAGTTCTTCGGCATCCGGGCGACGTGGCGGTCTATTCTGTTGCCTACCAACACGGGGATCGCCGGTTCGAGTCCTTGTGTTACCTCCGGCTTGGTCGGGCGTCCCTATAGACACAATTGGTCGTGTCTGCGGGCGGGAAGCTTGATGTGGGTATGTGTCCTGGTCACTGCACTAGCGCCTCCTCTGGTCGGTCAGGGCACCTGTTTGGGGGGGGGGGGACTAGCGTGATCCTCCCACGTGCTACCTCCCCCTGGTGAAACTCCTCACTGTCAGGTGAAAAGAAGCGGCTGGCGACTCCACGTGTATCGGAGGAGGCATGTGGTAGTCTGCAGCCCTCCCCGGATCGGCAAAGAGGTTGGAGCAGCGACCGGAACGGTTCGGAAGAGTGGGGTAATTGGCCAAGTACAATTGGAGAGAAAACGGGTGGTAATTCATATATATATATATATAAAGTTATTTGATATCGTTGTCATAATGGCTTAGTATATTCTACGATAAATCCATTACAATAATTTTCACTCAGCGTCGGTGGAGCATGGTATGAGCTACATCATCCTTGTGTCTTGTTTCCAGCTTTAACAAATAAAGGTAAATGATCTTTACCGGTACTGACGGTACCATCCTAGACAAAAGAAATTCAATACGAATCCTTACAATGAAGTGTTCTTCCTCTTTAACTTGGAGCCATCACGTGTCTAGTCCCCCCCCCCCCCCGTTGCGTGCAGTCCGCCGATAAGATTACGGTATTGATACGGGGATTTAGAGAGTGAACAATCATCTGGCATCATGTCAACATCATCATCTCATGTGGGGCCTGTAATACCTCCGCAGCAAAAGGTCTTTGGTCTCCAATGGGCTGCATGGTGCAGAGTAGGCCAGATGGCCGAGTCAGGTAGACTCCGTCCATTTCCTTTGCATCTGCGATTGGGAACCCAACATGTCCGCAGAGTGCAGTCAGGTGAATATTCCATAAGGGGGAAGCAGGAGGAGGGAAGGTCTGGATGAATTCCACTGCTTCTCTCTGGGTCTAAAAGACAGCTCATCCTAGTGACCTGGAATAAAGTTCACTAAGAGCCTGTTGCATAAACAATGATGAAAGTGACGAAGTATGCTCAAAGGCCACTTTTGTGGAGGCTGCCTATCAATTATGGATCAGCTTTGGAACAGTGTCCATTTTAGCCCTCGACAAACACGGACCGTCGCAGACCTTTGCGTTTTCTCACAGCAAGGTTATTTTAAAGCCTCCTACAGACGTCTTCGGTCGTGGCTCCAAAACGGTGGTCCTACGCCGCACAGTGAGACAGGTTCAAAGATGGCCGTTATTACGGTCCTGAAGACGACCCGGGACAAAAGTCTCGACAGTGTCAGAAATGTAGGATGGCCATCCCACAATGTGACTGCTGCTACGACCTACGTGTACCAATCAACCAACAGAAACGCAGCAGGAAATGACACACTGATCGACGCCACGCACAATCTGTGCTGGCGCTAAACACGAACAAACAGACTGTTAGCATCTGTGACCCAAATGCGATGGACTCAACAAGCTAAAACGAGACTCGATCCCTGCTTGGCGTCATGCTGCCCTACCGGCGATGTAGAATGATTACGCACGCTGATGCAGCATGCCCGCTGAGGACTTTTTTATAGACTTGCGTCGTAGCCTGCGATTCTGTAGGTGCTGTCGTACAGTCTACATACTACATCGAACTTGATGTCGTACCCAAGTTTCCATCCATCCATTATCCGAACCGCTTATCCTGCTCTCAGGGTTGCGGGGAGGAAACCCACACAGACACAGGGAGAACATGCAAGCTCCACACAGAGGACGACCCTGGGACGACCCCCGAGGTTGGACTACCCCGGGGCTCGACCTTCTTGCTGTGAGGCGACCGCAATAACCACTGCACCACTGAGCCGCTCGTCCCCGAGTGTATTATCGCACAGTGAGGCTTGCAATAACCTTATAGGACTGCTAAAATCACACAGTCTGTAGGAGGCTTTAGGCTGCTGGTAACGGCACATGGCCTGAATAACCCCGTGACAGGTGTGATAAAGTTGTCCCGGTGGGGTACAAAATGTCCGTGTGCTCTTGCAACAGAGCGCCATCGTTATACGCACCGTCCCTTCAAAGTGACCCCAGCTCTAACCTATTTTACACACAATTAAAAACTACCAGCTTCCAGCGAGGAAAATCACCACGGTCAAAGGCGCTTATAAACCTGGAGACAGTCCTCTAGGTCTGTGTCAGCCTGCCCCTTTTCTTTTACTGGTCGACTTGTCTCCATCCGAAAGTTAAAGTGCATGACTGATGTGGGCCCGGCGTGTGAAAACCAGGAAGTCCAGGGCCTTTCATCGGGCATCCGCTCTGATGCCAGCACCGGTGTACAGTCTCAGCCCCGGCCCATTAGCTCACCCGTTGCCCCGCTAATGGAGACATGATACTGATGATATGGCCCCGCTGCCATGGAGACCAGAGTGGCTCCGCATCTTAATGGGCTCCTTCACACAAGCTCCGCCTCTTAATTATTCATTAAGCCTCCAAACTAACAGGCGGCACTAACAGCCCGACTCCCTTCCCGGTGTGAATGGGACTCGTAAGAGATATCAAAAGCCACCACGATGGTCTGGGACAGGCATTCTCCTCGAACCGAGTTTAGAACTTCCTCTAAACTGCGACCGGCACTGAGATCCATGTTAATGGAGTCATTGGCGGGCTGAAACCATTACAACCCCCCCCAAAACCATGTTGCTTTGGTTATGAAATTGAAGTTTGACAATTGTGAGCTGCTATAGATGGGCCATATTGATTCTTTTATGGTTGAGGGAAAAAAATATATATTTTTCATGAAAAAATTGAACTCTCTCTCGAGCCATTTCGTGTTTATGCCGCATAGCGGGGTTAATTGTTGTGCGATTTACTCAGGCAGGCTGCTTTACTGTTGGCATGAAGGAGAAGCAGATTTTCCACTACATGGACGAGCCATATGCAGCAGTTGATCCTGACGAGGGGGAACACGGTGCAGGGGATTTCTAGTGAAGCAGGTGCAGAAAACCCCAGACGACCAAGACGACGGAGAACATACGGGAGCGGGCAGCTTCCTTTACTGTCGGGGTGGGTTTTTTTTTCCGATGCCGAGCAACTCACGGACCGGGCTTATAACTCGCACACATTAGCAGGCTGATGATGCTCTGCAGGGGTTAGCGGTTAGCGCTGATGTAGCTTTTCTTTGTGTGCATCACTGAAAGGGAGGAAACTGCCATGAACCCACCCCAGCAAGATCTCATACATGCACCCGATGTCTGCCGTCACAAACTGCACGTATAGGAAAACTGCACGTATATTTTGATTTCTTTTTTTAATTTTGATTTTGAGATACTTTACTGATTCCCATGGGGGAATTATGCTCTGCATTTAACCCATCCGGGGGCGGCGCGGTGGCGCGGTGGTTAGCGCAGTCGCCTCACAGCAAGAAGGTCCTGGGTTCGAGCCCCAGAGTAGCCCGACCTCGGGGGTCGTCCCGGGTCGTCCTCTGTGATGGACTGGCGGCCTGTCCAGGGTGTCTCCCCACCTGCCGCCCAATGACTGCTGGGATAGGCTCCAGCATCCCCAGGACCCTGAGAGCAGGATAAGCGGTTTGGATAATGGATGGATGGATGGATGGATCTAACCCATCCTAGCTGTGTAGCTAGCAGCAGTGGGCAGCCAGCGTGCAGCGCCCGGGGACCAACTCCAGTTGGTCTTGCCATGCCTTGCTCAGGGGCACAGACAGCAGTATTAACCCTAACACGCATCCATCCATCAATTATCTGAACCGCTTATCCTGCTTTCTCGGGGTCACGGGGATGCTGGAGCCCATTTCCAGCAGTCGTTGGGCGGCAGGCGGGGAGACACCCTGGACAGGCCGCCAGTCCATCACAGGGCCGACACACACACACACTAACACACACACCTAGGGACAATTTAGTATGGCTGGATCACCTGACCTACATGTCTTTGGACTGTGGGAGGAATCCGGAGCCCCCGGAGGAAACCCACACAGATACGGGGAGAACATGCTAACTCCACACAGAGGACGACCCGGGACGACCCCCAAGGTTGGACTACCCTGGGGCTCGAACCCAGGACCTTATGCTGTGAGGCAACAGCGCTACCCAATGGGCCACCGTGGTGCCCAAAAATGTATATGAAGTATAAATCACACACATATACATGCATTATCCAAGCCGCTTATCCCGATAGGGGTCACGGGATGCTGGAGCCTATCCCAGCGGTCACTGGGTGGCAGGCGGGGAGACACCCTGGACAGGCCGCCAGGCTATCACAGAGCGTATAAATTACAATCCATGTGAATATAATACACCTTTTTGTCATTCCAATGACAGCAATGATTTGTCAACATTACACTTTATGACAAAATACCTCCAGCCAAAAGCGATGAAACGAGACCGACACAACAGAAAACTCTACCAGTTCAACCACTTCGACCCCGCTGTTAAAAGTGCAGCTTTCACGACCAAACGAGAACAGGCTTACATTATTACTTCATCGGGAAATATTCAGTTCAACCACCCGGATACGCAAGCCAAACCTCCATATTTCAGCTAGGCCGAGGAGCTGACCATATGCACGGCACCAGGGGTGCTACGCGAGGCGCTGCTTTGCATCAAGGACAGTGTGCCCTTGTTGAATCCAAGGAGTCCACTGCCAAGATTTATACTGTGCAAGTTGTGTTGCTCCACGGTTCTGCGATACCTGTGTCAACATCCTGCAACACCCAGTTTGCACAGCAACTTCCCCAGGGGGGGAATTCAGGCCATTGCCGTCTTTTCACTGGGGCACAGCAGATTCCGCCACTCGGGCGAGATGCTGCATGCGTCTCCACAAGGAGTGCATTGTGAGTTTTCCCTCAGCGCTATTCAGTATTTGCCCGTTATGTAACGTGGGCATGTGACAGCCTTCCCCCCCCCCCCCCGTCAACTGCGATGACAGCGAGCGACAATCAGCACCTCACCACAGTGAACCGACTTTGAACCTGGCAAACTTATCCTACACTTTGTGCACAAACACCAGCTCAGCGGCCGCTGCAACCTCTGGGTCCGACCCGGCGGGGCCAAGCCCACAGAGCCACGACCCAGATCCCCTTTGTTTGTTTGTTTTTTCCTTTCTTCATTATCACCGGACCGTCTCTAAATAGTAAATCCTGATGTAAACTGCACTGTGTTTACAGTTTACACATGCCCCCCCCCCTCCTCCTCCCCGCTCCCCACCCGGCGCACCACCTGCCGTCAAAGGTGTGATGGGGACAACACAGATGTGCACACAGCAAGGTGTGGTGGAAAGGTTGTCTGAGGAAAATCTAGTCAATGAAAGCATCTCATTGATAATGAGATAATAGAATATTAATTGATAATAATAATTATTATAAATGATATAAATTGATTATAAATTATATGAATTATAAATAATAAATGATATAAATTATTATTATAAATTATATGAATTAATTATAAATGATATGAATTACAAATAAATAATGAATTATATAAATTGTTATATAAATTCATTATACATAATTGAGCATAACAATCAAATAATTGATGATGCATGATCAAATTTTTTTTCCACACAATATAACATACTTCTCTGGAATGTTCTTTATAATCTCAGCCAAAAAATAAGCTTTCACACTGGGTATCGACATCACAATTTTTTTTTTTAAATTATCACAATACACACCTTAAAAATAAAAAAAATTAAAATTAAGTTTTCTTCATTAATCCCCATGAGGAAATTCATTAACCCATCCCAGCTTTGATCTGTGTAGCTAGGAGCAGTGTGCCGCCGCCTTCATGCTGCGCCCGGGGACCAGCTCCAGTTCTTTTCCCACTGCCTTGCTCAGGGGCACAGGACAGTTAACCCTAACCTGCGTGTTTCTTTTGATGGGGGGGGGGGGACGGGACACCAGGAGAAAACCCACCGCAGACACGGGGAGAACATGCAATCTCCACACAGAGGACAAGCTGGGGTGACCCCCAAGGTTGGACAACCCCGGGGGTTCGAACCCAGGACCTCCTTGCTCTGAGGTGACAGCGCTAACCACTGGACCAACGTGCCGCCCAAAACTCTAAAAGTACTGCAATATGCAGATTTGGCCATATCGCCCGTGACTACGTTTGACCTAACATGTGCAAAAGCACCGTTCTGCAGCCTTGGGTAACCTGTGTGGCGAGAAGGGGAAGTCCTTCCTCCGCCAGAGCCGGCGAGCAGACACCGTGCAATACTCTGCAGCCTCAGAACACGAGTAAAACTGTCTACCTGTCACATACTGCACTCCCGCAGGCGACACCACTCACATTATGTAAGCGCTCATTAGCTTACAAAGCTCTCTGGATAATTTCACAGAGGGAAGCGGTGGGAGGGGAGGGGGGGACAACGAGGGGGGACAGAGTACATAATAGGCTTCTAAAACTAAAGACAAAGGATTTAACTCAGACCCAAAACAAAGAAGCAGCCTTCATGTGGTAGGTAGGGCCGAGGCACTGCCGCGAGTCCTGGAGCCCCACTGACAACATAGATTGGGCTAGGCCCCCGTTTTGCATTTAATTTAGCACTCTAAAAGACTGCCCGTCTAAAAGGTCCTGTACTGCTCGGGGTTATGTGAAAGCATCCCCGCCTAGAAGTCAGCGGCGGAGAGGGATGGATGTGACGGAGGACGAGCCGGCGGAAAAAACGTGTGCAGAAGCCGTTAAGTTCGGAGGGAAAGCAGGGTTTAATTATAGCCCACTGTCGGCTGCACTATGAGACGAGGAATCTCTCTATGTTACCAAGCAGTACTGACAGATGTCAGTGAACCGCCAAGCTCCAAAGGTTGTTGTTCCTTCTAATCCCCCCCCCCCACTTTTCTCTGCTCAATTGTACTTGGCCAGGACGGCATGGAGGCGCAGTGGTTAGCGCGGTCGCCTCACAGCATGAAGGTTCTGGGTTTGAGCCCCGGGGTAGTCCAACCTTGGGGGGGTCGTCGCCCCGGGTCGTCCTCTGTGTGGAATTTGCATGTTCTCACCGTGTCTGCGTGGGTTTCCTTCAGGGGCTCCGGTTTCCTCCCAGTCCAAACACATGTAGGTCAGGTGAATCGGCCGTAAGAAATTGCCCCTAGGTATATGAATGTGTGTGGGTCCTGTGTGATGGCCTGGCAGCCTGTCCAGGGTGTGTCCCCGCCTGTCGTCCAATGACTGCTGGGATAGGCTCCAGCATCTCCGCGACCCTGAGAGCAGCATAAGCGGTTCAGATAATGGATGGATGGATGTACTTGGCCAATTACCCCACTCTTCTGAGCGGTCCTGGCTGCTGCCCCACCCCCTCTGCCGACCCGGGGAGGGCTGCAGACTACCACATGCCTCCTCCCATACACGTGGAGTCGCCAGCCGCTTCTTTTCACCTGACAGTGAGGAGTTTCACCAGGGGGGGGGGATGTAGTGTGTGGGAGGATCACGTTATTCCCCCCCACCTCGAACATGAACAGGCACTCCGACCGACCAGAGGAGGCGCTAGTGCAGCGACCAGGACACACCCACATCTAACTTCCCACCCGCAGACACGGCCAAGCCGGAGATAACACGGGAATTCGAACCGGCGATCCCCGTGTTGGCGGGCAGCGGAATAGACCGCTACGCTACCCCGACGCCCAAGGTTACCGCTTTTATGGAAAGCTTTGTACTTTTAAACGAGCCGGAAATCTTCACGGATGAGCTACAGCACATTGTACACCGGTAGTGTGAATCTGCTGTAGCTTTCAATTATTCACGATAAACAAAGGCCACGGTATGTTCACATACACAACATACATCTGCATAATAAAACGAGGGAGTCGTCTCTGAAGTGCCGAGCGTTAATGTACAAAGAACATAAAGGAAGACGGCCTACAAATCAGTAACCTGTATTTGCTTTACACACGAGCGTAAAGTGCAATTAGCCAGCCACGCGTTCAGCCTCGTCCAATCAAAGTGTGGAACAACACGAGCAGATGAAGCATCAAACCGATAGACTGCGGCCATGGCCTTACAAGAGGAGATCAGACTGAGCCATGGCCTTACAAGAGGAGATCAGACTGAGCCATGGCGTGCTCCTGCAGAGCTTAACTGCCAACGTGCCTGTAAACCAGCGTTTCCCAACCCAGTCCTCAAGGACCCCCTATCCTGCAGATTTCCATTGTAACCCTGCATAGGTAGCCCTGTTTGTACTTACTCAACCAACCATCTCACAGCACTTAATGATGCAAGGTGTGCAACATCTGACATAACTCATTGCTGATTAGTTGAATAACTACAAACAGGTACCTATTCAGGGTTGCAAAGAAAATCTGCAGGATAGGGGGTCCTCGAGGACTGGGTTGGGAAACACTTCTGTAAACCAAGGCTTCCTCATCACACGGCGGTGAGAGGCACTGAACTCTTGACTGTTTTCACAGAATCAACTGGCTCAGCATTTCTCTCAGTAGGTAAAAACAAAACACGCCGAACATCACGGTCCTTCCAGAAAACAAAACCACACAGCCAGGCCTGAGGGTGGCCTGGCTGTGTGTTCACAATGTTGTTTTAAGTTTCTCTTTCGGCGCACTGCATCTTCAGGAATCGGCAGCATTTATTTGTCGTTTCGTTTCATGCACTTGCGTAAATGAACTGAAACGAAATACGGTTTCCCCCCCAGCCCACAGCAGTGCGACGCAAAGACAACAACACACATCCAAACCACAAACAAACTACAAAACTACAAAAACACACATACTATATATCCAAAATATCCAAGACAAAAAAGAAGAAAATCCACTGTTCAAGAAAGCAAACGCCAGCCAGCATGACTGTCGGAACCGCCGGTCTGCATGGGCTAGCAGTTAGCTTAGCCTGCCCCGCTTCCGCGTCCTGTCAGGCCGCCCTCGGCGCGTCCTCTTCAGGCCCAGCTCCGGGCAGGGCCGTGGTCCCTGGGCCCACCGGACACAGCAGACCAAGCTCTCCCTGCCGATCCAGCGCCAGCTCTCCCAGCCATCAAACGAAGACAAACTTAGACGCAGACGTGGACAAAGACACTGCATGGACACTACTGGGTGAGGGTGCCGCAAACGTGAGCTTGCCGCACCGCCATCTACACCCTTGAACTCAGGATTTTGCCCATAAATATGTCACTTCACATCTTCCGGACAACGTACCCTGCTGCAACATGCCATCGCCTATGTTAGTTGAGATGGCTGATCTTGGGGCAAGTACACAAGGGGCAACATTAAGAACAATGCCAATGGCCACCACTGCACAGTGGGTTACCTCAGCTTTGCTACACTTATTTTATTTTAACCAGGGGGCAAGCAAACAGGTTTTTGACAGTTTTTCATCACACTGACGAAAAATGGAAACAAAGCAGGCAGATGCACAACTGGGTAGATCGATTGGGCGAGGGGCCGGGGGGGGGGTCTGCCTAGAATCATCTGGAAAGAAAAAAAGATTTTGTACAATTCTACACATATTGCAGTAAGCACTTTTGCTCTTTTAGTGCAGTACCAGTCGGGCAGCGACACATACCAAACTGAAATATTCTAATCGATTTCATAACCTCCCTTTCACAAGTCTCAGTTCATCTCTTTCACTCAGCGAAACATCCAAGTGTAAGGACATCGCCGCCCGTTTCCCACAGCAGACGAAGCCATGGTTACTATGATAGCTTCATTGTCATTCTGGCTAGTACTCAATATTACCTCTGTTCCCTCGTCAAGCAGGACAGGGTGAGGGACAAGTAGCTAGAAATACTACGGAACCTGGACAATGCAAGCTAAGGAGAGAAACGTTATGGACTAGGGTCATTTTTACCCTAAACAGGGGGGGTGAGATAGAAATGAAAGGTGAACATGACAAACTGCTGCTGATGGGGAGGGAAATCTACTTAATATTCCCTGTGCACCATCAACAAACTTAGGGGATAAAAAAAAAAGTCAAATTCAATCAAATCAATTAGGCTACGCTGAGGGATGGTTTTTGTCTTACTTGACATTTTATGGTATGAATCCTCCTATCTCACCTTGCAATTAATTTTGTGGCAGGAATCGTATATTCTGCACCCTACGGTAGGATTTATCTTTGCAGTAAGCATTAAGTTTAGTGCAGTTAGCTCACTCTGCCCTCAGCCTATCCAATCCAATCAATAAAGACAGACCGTCATCGATACAAAGCACTGCTGTTCCGAGTCCAAGAAAGATTTTTGATGTTCTGCCTTCTTTCTGAAATGGAGAATTGGCCACAAAGTATGTGACTCAAACCATCTGAGAGAAACTCACAAGGGGCTTGAGCTAGGAGAATTTTTTTTTTAATTTAACATGGTATTTGAAATTGTAACCCTGCCACTGAGGATGCACAAGCCAGTGCATCATTAGTGCTGGGTCGAAGCCCGGATAAATGGGGAGGGTTGCGTGAGGAAGGCCATCCGGCGTAAAACCTTTGCCAAATCAAATGTGGGGATCATAAATCAAATTTCCATACTGGATCGGTCGAGGCCCGGGTTACCACCAACCGTCACCGGTACTGTAGGCCAGCAGGGTGCCGGTGGAAACTATACTAGTGTTGGGCGAAGGAGAAGGAGAGGGGGAAGGCATGTCCAGAGGCAGCGGGACAGGAGGAAGGGTAGAGTGTGGAAGGGAGAGTCAGAACTTTTGAATGTTGGCACTATGACTGGTAAAGGTTTGGAGACGGGGGTACTGACGAAAAGACAGGAGGTGGAGCTGGAGGTAGCAGAGTTGAAGATGATAAGATTTTCGTTGGGAGTGACGAAGAAAGACAGGATTAGGAAGGAGTATATTAGAGGGACAGCTCAGGTTGGACGGTTTGGAGACAAAGCAAGAGAGGCAAGATTGAGATGGTTTGGACATGTGTGGAGGAGAGATGCTGGGTATACTGGGAGAAGGATGCTGAATATGGAGCTGCCAGGGAAGAGGAGAAGAGGAAGGCCAAAGAGGAGGTTTATGGATGTGGTGAGGGAGGACATGCAGGTGGCTGAAGTGACAGAGGAAGATGCAGAAGACAGGAAGAAATGGAAACAAGAGGATCCGCTGTGGCGCCCCCTAACGGGAGCAGCCGAAGGTAGCAGCAGTAGTAGTAATAGTAGTAGCAGTAGTAGTAGCAGTAGCAGTAGTAGCATTAGTAGTAGTAGTAGTAGTAGCAGTAGGAGTAGTAGCAGCAGTAGTAGTAGCAGCAGTAGTAGTAGTAGTAGCATTAGTAGTAGTAGTAGGAGTAGTAGCAGCAGTAGTAGTAGTAGTAGCATTAGTAGTAGTAGTAGTAGTAGCAGTAGCATTAGTAGTAGTAGCAGCAGTAGTAGTAGCAGCAGTAATAGTAGTAGTAGCAGTAGTAGCAGCAGTAGTAGTAGTAGCAGTAGTAGTAGTAGTAGTAGCAGTAGTAGTAGTAGTAGCAGTAGCAGTAGTAGTAGTAGTAGTAACAGCAGTAGTAGTAGTAGCAGTAGTAGTAGTAGCAGCAGTAGTAGTAGTAGTAGCAGTAGTAGTAGTAGCAGTAGTAGTAGTAGTAGCAGTAGCAGTAGTAGTAGTAGTAACAGCAGTAGTAGTAGCAGTAGTAGCAGTAGTAGCAGTAGTAGCAGTAGTAGTAGTAGTAGTAGTAGATGGGTATGTGAAATTGTAACATGTTTTTATCAGCTCTTTGCTATCATTTTCAACCCTTTCAAACCTCACTGAAACACATCTGAACTTTGCAGCCCTGTTATTAATTTGATGACTGATGAGCGAGCTCCTTTCCAAGTCCGTGAGTTGCTTTGCATACAAGAGCGGTACAAAATATCAAAGGGTTGAAGCCTGAAAGCCACATGTTGTGACTTTCTACAGGGTGTGTTTGGGGGATGGCACAACCTCTTCTGGGATAAACTGAACCCAGCTGAGGCCATCACGACCCAAACTGCATGTCTAATGAGCACACACTCACTGGTATCATGCTAGGTTAAGGTTACAAAACCAACACGCCTTCGCATAACCACACGTGGGCACAACATAGACACACACACACACACACACACACACACAAACACACACACACACAGGCTCTGGTCTGACATGTTCATATTCCATATACCTCCTGGTTTCCTCTGTGTTTATGTGACAAGCGATGGATGCGCTTCTTCTGTGTTTGCTTTTTGGGGGGGGGACACGGTGGTGCAACAAGACTCTGGGGTACTGGAGGTAGTGTGTTGAGGATCTGGCAACACAACTCTTGAAAATGACTAACTGTTCAAGTAGATACACGTGCACACTAGGACTGAACCGCCATCCATCCATTACCCGAACTGCTTATCCTGCTCTCAGGGTCGCGGGGATGCTGGAGCCTATCCCAGCAGCCATTGGGCAGCAGGCGGAGAGACACCCTAGACAGGCTGCCAGGACATCACACAGGGCTGACGCACACACACACACACCCACGGGCAATTTCAGTACGGCCGATTCACCTGCCCTTCATGTCTTTGGACTGTGGGAGGAAACCGGAGAACCCGGGGGAACCCACGCAGACACGGGGAGAACATGCAAACTCCACACACAGGACGACCCGGAACAACCCCCAAAGCTGGACTACCCCGGGACCCGGGGCTCGAACCCAGGGCCTCTTGCCGTGAGGCGACCACGCTATCCACTGGGCCACCGTGCCACCCTAGGACTGAAATATTACTTGACATATAGGAGAAACTGCATATGGCCAAGTGCACTATCCAGATCCCAGAAGCTGCAGTTTTTTGACAGAGGTAAAATGTGTGGCAAAACACTCATCAGGAATCATATCGCAATCTTAATATCTGTCAAAAATAATCGCCAATATGATTTCTTTGACCATATCATGCAGCCCTAGTGCACACACACAACACACATCACACAACAGTCCCGAGCTTTTCCGTTCCAGCCTCGGTATTCCAGGCACTTGTAGCCGCAACGCTACACGATCAGGGCTCCTGCTCTTTGACCGCTCAGCCTTCACTAACAGTTGCCCTGCCAGTCAACACATCAACAGCACATTTGTGTGCTTTGGCATTTGTGTGTATGTGTGTGGCTGTGTCTGGTCGTGGGCACCACCATCTGGCCACCGGGCATTCACTGGGGCAAGACTGGGCCGCATGCCCAGGCACAGAGTGGCACCGCAGCCGTAGCGCTCGCGCACGTGCACGCGACACATGTAGAAACACACACACGGCACCACCTTCCAGTCATTGTCAAGTTTTGGAAAGTTAAAGTCATGGCACTTTATCGTACCCGTGTGGACGGGATGGCACAAAGCGTCAGGAACTGGAAGTGAGTCATGCGCCACTAAAGGTCAACAGCGAGAAACGATCTCGGGCACGCTCAGGACAAACATTTTTACGAGAACGGCTCACGTTGGGAACTTCTGCCGTTTGCCGTGTCTGCAGTGGAAGAACGACTTCCCGTCCTATTGGACAACAGAGGGGGAGCCGAGGTACGAGGGGAGAAAACTCATTTGTTCGCCAGTACCTCGACAAAACAAAGCCGACGTTGAATAAAAAACCCTCCGAATGCCGTAGAGAGGGGCTTTTGTTGACGTTTAATAGAAAGGCATCCGGAAGATTCCAAGTATTCCTTCCCCTTTATTTCATTGAGTTTTCCACATGATAGCCGACGGCGCTGGAGCAGCTTTACTACCGAGCCCCCCCCCCACCCCACCCCCCGGGCTCCGTGAGCCGGGCCACAGACTAACAGTTCGGCTCCAGTTCAAGACTTTGCAGCCCTAATAAGAAGAAAGTGCCTTGAAAATCTCTAACAAGAGGCTGATTGTGGAAAAGTTAGTGTGTGTTTGTGTGTGTGTGTGTGTGAATGTGTGCAACGCACCATGGAAAGGAGCCTCTCCACAGTGCAGTGGCCAGGAAGCTTTTACACTTTTAAAAAGAACGTTGCCTCCGATTTCGGAGGACGAGTTTTGATTTTGCAGTTGTTCCGGTGCATAAGCTAGCTAACCACATACAGGTAAGGTACATTGTGCGTATACTGGTGCGCTCCGCCGTGTCCGTCTGCCTCAGGCATGTGTGTAACTAACTAGCTAACATCTATTTCAGCATCTCTGATATATTCTCTGCACCACTGCCCCTCATCACCTCCTATTTCGCCTGCATAAGTCAACCCTTGTGTATAGGTCTGAAGATGGTTGTGTTGTCGTGTTGTTATTCTGTGTTAAGTACACCGAGGGGGCCACGAAACCGGAGTCAAATTCCACGCGTGGTGCAAACCTACACAACAAATAAACACGACTCTGATAAAGGATGCATCTGTTTGTTTCAGTACGCGTATGTGTGTGTGTACTGTATGTGCGCGCCGTCCAGAAAGCTGATGGAGCGGGAGGCCGTTCATCACAGAGGCCAAGTGTTCCACTTCCCCGAGCAGCATCCATCACTGCTGCAGCCCACTCCTCTCCGATCCCTCCATCCTCAATCTCTCCTTTCTCACCCCCTCCGCTGCCTCGACTCTCCCCCAACCCTGCCCCACCACCACCACCACCACCCACCCCCTTCCACACCCTACGATTTCTTGCCAGCAGAGCATGCCACCGGAGCAAAGCTCCTTTTCGTCCAGATTTATAATCCCCGGGGCCTCCAGCAAAAAAGGCTGCTGAAAGAGCTCTTTATAAAGCCCGGGGGGGGCAGTGGGCAGCTCACCTCTGGACAGCCACTCCACTCGGCGTAGCCAATAGTGTACCGTCCAGCATCATAAGCAGCCAGAGGGGACATTAACAGGGGGGGTCAGGGTGAATACACTATTACATTAGGAGCCTGCGTGATGATAACGACTCCAGATGCATCTCGTATAATCAGATGAGTATAGATGCAATAACCTCATTACATAAAAAATACTCATGGTGCAGATGCGGCGGGGGGGGGGGGACACAAGACCGTGATCCGGTGATGTGTGGGAGAAGCCATCGGGAGCCCAAGCGACAGATTGGGTCAACAACACGTGTGCTTTAACTTCACCCAGCCCAACACTTCAACACAACACCCGTGGCACCGCTGTCCGTCTCGGGAGAGAGATCCCTCCCTCCCTCCCTCCTCCGGTGCTCTCCCCGGAGGGTTCTTCCTATTGGTTAAAAGGGTTGTTTTTCCCTAGGGAGACGTTCCTCATCTTGATGCGAGGGTCTGAGGACAGGGATGCTGCGTTGCCGTAAAGCCCCATCAGGCAAATGCGCAACGTGTGACGCTGGGCTCTACAAATACAATAAGACAACATCCACCAGAGCGTCCTCTACAGAGCACCGTCAACACACACAGGTCGACACAAAGCGTGCTAACGTCACCACACAGGAGGCTTTCAACCTTGGCCTATTTCGAGTTGAAACGCCGGCTTTGCAGGACCAGCCGGACGCACGGGAGCATTCCTGCAAAAGCTCATCGTTTACGGCCTCAAGCGAGGCACTTAAAAAAAGAGAAAAACCCCTGCAAAGTCCGCAAGGGGCAGGCGAGGGGGGGTTTACGGGGCAACACTTTGGGGAGCCCGTTTTAAATTCCCTCCGCGCAGGGTGTACGCGACAAGCCCGCGCCGCTCCTAGCGACGATCCGACGGGCGACGCGCGGAGACGCGACAGTCTTTCGCGTCCGACTCGCGGCGCTGTGCGAAAACACGCCGCGAAGGAGACGAAGGTCGCCGGTCAAGACCGGCAAGCGCACCTTCCGCCGGACTACACACAGCGTAGCCCCCCCCCCCCAGCTGCGGGTCCAGTGGTGCCGAACTCGCCGGAGTTTGTGGGCAGCGCCGGTGGCCGTACGCGCACACCGGGCTTGCGGGGGTCCAGCGACGCGGCTGCGAAACCTGCCGTCTTACCAGACAGCTGGCCGGAGTTTGACGCCGCGCCGCGCCGCGCCGATCTGCGACCACCGACCGCCGACCCACTGTACTCGGAATGGACCAGCGCTTCTCCACGTCGAGCCCGACCTGCCCCCCCCCCATCGACCTGCGACCGCCGACCTGCGACCCACTTGTACTCGGAATGGACCAGCGGGTCGGCTTCTGCCGGCGCGCTTCTCCACGTCGAGCCCGACCTGCCCTGCCCCCCCCCCCCCCCATGTACCGTCTTAAGACGAACCATATCTGCCCCGTTTGATCCGGCTTGCCGTTCATATCAAACACCCCCCCCCTCCTCCTCCTCCTCTCTGCCCCCCACCTCGGTGGTCTAACTGTAGCTAGCAGGCTAACACGGCTAACTATCGACAGCCGAAAGCCTTCATTGTACGGAGCGAAGGAGGCTAGCTCCGTCGACCACCACACACACACACACACACACACGGACGGACACACACACCGCCGCCGCCGCCGCAGTGACGAGCCGCCCGATCCAAACAAGACGCCGCCGCCGCCGCCGCCGCTGCGGCAGGGCAGCGACAAGCACATCCGCGCCTCCTCGCCGCCGCCTAACAGCTCGCCGAGCGGAGGCTTACCTTTCTCCTCCGGGCTGTTTGTCTGTTTGTTTGTTTGTTTGTTTGTTTGTTTGTTCCCTCGGCCGGTAGTCCAAAAGATACGGTGACAACCGCGGTAAGGAAACGGGGGCTCCTCTCTCGCACGTCCGAGCCGCCTCTCGGTTGAACACACTGGAGGGACGGGGAAAGGGGGGGGGGGGCGAGCCGTAGCGCCGCTCCTCCCGCTGCCCACTCAGAGTGACGGCTCCCGGGGACCGTCTGCAAATTCACACCCCCCCGCAAAAAACGAAGAATGGCAAAACGTCTCCTCCAGCCGGCCAGTCGTAGTCAGGCGGCGAGAGCGCGCTTCAAACACATCGTAATACACATTTGATATGAGCAAAGACGTATAATAATACTATTAATAGAGTATGTTGGTGTAGTATATTAGTAATATAATATAGAATTAGTATGCCAGTGGTGTAGTATAGCAGTTTTAGTATAACCGGTTATTTCCTTGCCTGGTGCGGGATTCGATACTGGGTGTACTGCACCACAGGGCGACGTCACTAACCGCTCGGCTAAAGGGTCAAACCCGTTAGCTAGGGACTAACGGGTCTTATTAGTAGTTTACAGTATTATAGTGTGTTAGTATGATGTTTTAACGTTTTAAATATAAATACTGATGTTTTAATGTGAAGTATTATAGTATTAGAACTTGAAGCTAATCGCTTTCAAATGTTTTTCATCAAATGTGTGTTTCCTACTAATGTTGTTACCCTGTTTTTGCCATGTGCTCTATAAATGAAGCTTAACTTGACTATTGGTATATAATGAAAAATTAATAATAATACATTTTATTTGTGGGCGCCTTTCAGAGCACAGTCAGTTCTGTTCTATGCTATTGTAAGCTAGTAATAAGACACGTTAGCCCCTAGCTAACGGGTCTGACCCTTTAGCCGAGCGGTTAGTGACGTCGCCTTGTGGTGCAGTACACCTCGTATCGAATCCCGCACCGGGCAAGAAAATAACCGGTTACATTGGTGGCAGCGGTGGGACCCGGAAGTGTGCAGATCCTCAGAAGTCTCTTCGGAGCGCGGGAAGAACAAGCGCGAGGGCGCGCTTCCGGGGAGGGTGACGACTGTAAACTACTAATAAGACACGTTAGCCCCTAGCTAACGGGTCGGACCCTTTAGCCGAGCGGTTAGTGATGTCGCCTTGCGGTGCAGTACACACCGTATCGAATCCCGCACCGGGCAAGAAAATAACCGGTTACCCTATGTAAGTATCAGCAAATACGTATTTTCAATTCTAAAATGTAAACACACATACACAACATCTCGGATACACAACATCTTGGATTAGTTATGTTTGTTTTGTTTTCCCGCCAGCTATGTTGATTTCTAACAGAAATGGTCAAACCGGAAATCCAGAACAAGTGGCTTGGCTCCAGAAACGTCCATTCTTTCGTGATTGACGTTTGGCTAATTTGATCGATGGGGGCGTAGTGACTCAGTCCGTTGGATTTTAGATCACTGCTATTTTCAGGCCAGATGAACGACTCCAGTTACTCGTAAAAAACAAAAAAAACAAAAAACAAAAAAGAAGAGGAAAAATCCTTTAGCCCTCCTCTATTTGTTGTGAACTCCGCACCAATTCGGCTACACCAAGAAAACTAATTGGCTGTAAACAGGACCGTCCCTAACTTCCTTCCCATGCGTTGTGTCAAAACGTGGAGCAAAGCCTTTGTCTTTGCTTACATCTGCTGGTCAGAAAACGCAAATGCTGCTTTCGGGATACGATACCAGCAGCTGCTTTTAAATACCAAGTTGGCTCCGGAACCTCTTGAGTTTATTTTCAAACCCCTTTCCCGTTTTTAAAATGTGATTGTTTGGCGCAGCCATAAGGGAGCATTTCAGGAATCAGTACGGTAGTATGGTAAGGACACATGTGGGTATCCGTCATTTCATGTGACTGGAGTGACAAACAAGTGTGGCAAGGAGCACAAGGCCATATAACCAGGACATAACGTCAGTAGAAGATAAACGTGTTTATGCCCGAAAGTAGGACAAGTGACATTCCATCATGTAAGGGTGACCACTATTACGCAGGAAACAGTAGCAGCATGTCAAGACAACCATTAGACCAGTGTTTCTCAACCCAGTCCTCAAGGAACCCCTATCCTGCAGATTTTCATTGTAACCCTGCATAGGTAGCCCTGCTTGTACTTACTCGACCAATCCTCTCGCAGCACTTAATTATGCAAGGTGTGCAACATCTGACAAAATTCATTGCTGATTGGTTACATAACTACAAACAGGTACCTATTCAGGGTTGCAAAGAAAATCTGCAGGATAGGGGGTCCTTGAGGACTGGGTTGAGAAACACTGGTCTAGACTGTCAGAGGGCGATGACTGAAGACATCCTAACGTCATCCTGGCATCGATAGAGAGGGTCCAACATGTCCTGATCCAACAAGGACCCTGATTAACAGCAGGACATTGACCGGTAGATTGTTCACTAGATCTGTAAATGGTCTAAAGACAGGGAGGCTGTTGTCTGATTTTCAGTCACTCTGCAGACCGGACTCACACTTTGTTGATTCGTCAATAAAAGTCCTGTTTTGAAGGATCCTCGTCTCGTTGACTTTTTGCTGTTGTTGTTGCAAGTTCTCTGTAACACTGGCCACCACATCAGGAACACGTTTTATTTTTTCTTTCCGGAATTGTCCCCCCCCCTTTTTCGCCCTAATTGTATCCGGCCAGTTACCCCACTCTTCCGAGCCGTCCCGGTCGCTGCTCCACCCCCTCTGCTGACCCGGGGAGGGCTGCAGACTACCTCGTGCCTCCTCCCATACATGTGGAGTCGCCAGCCGCTTCTTTTCACCTGACAGTGAGGAGTTTCGCCAGGGGGACGTAGCGCGTGGGAGGATCACGCTATTCCCCCCCAGTTCCTCTTCCTCCCTGAACAGGAGCCCCGACCGACCAGAGGAGGCGCTAGTGCGGCGCTAGTGAGGCGCTAGTGCGGCGGCAGACACGGCCAATTGTGTTTGTAGGGGAATCGAACCGGCGATCCCCGTGTTGGTAGGCAAAGGAATAGACCGATACACGACCTAGTCGCCCGAGGCAGGAACACTTTATTTGCCATTTCAAATTGAACGAAATATTGTTTCACCCCCCACCCCAGCCCACAGCAGTGCACAACAAAGACAAAAACACACATGTATAAACGACAAGACCACATCAAACCACCAAAAAATAAGAAATCATCACTGTCCAGGAGAAGGAACGCCAGACAGGATGACTGTCGGAACTGCCGGTCTGCATGGGCTAGCAGTTAGCTTAGCCTGTCCCGCTCCCGCGTCCTGTCAGACCTCCCTTGGTGTTTCCTCTTCGGACGCTGCTCCAGGCAGGGCCGTGGTCCCTGGGCCCACAGGACTTAGCAGAACAAGCTCTCCCAGCCGACCCAGCGCCAGCTCTCCGGGCCATCAAACGAACAAAGACACTGCATGGACGGTACTGGGTGAGGCCGCCATCCTCCCACACCGGTACTGGGTGAGGCTGCCACTTTCCCACACTGGTACTGGGTGAGGCTGCCACCTTCCCCACACCGGTACTGGGTGAGGCCGCCACCTTCCCACACCGGTACTGGGTGAGGCCGCCATCCTCCCACACCGGTACTGGGTGAGGCCGCCACTTTCCCACACTGGTACTGGGTGAGGCTGCCACCTTCCCCACACCGGTACTGGGTAAGGCCGCCACCTTCCCACACCGGTACTGGGTGAGGCCGCCACCTTCCCACACCGGTACTGGGTGAGGCCGCCACCTTCCCACACCGGTACTGGGTGAGGCCGCCACCTTCCCACACCGGTACTGGGTGAGGCCGCCACCTTCCCACACCGGTACTGGGTGAGGCCGCCACCTTCCCACACCGGTACTGGGTGAGGCCGCCACCTTCCCACACCGGTACTGGGTGAGGCCGCCACCTTCCCACACCGGTACTGGGTGAGGCCGCCACTTTCCCACACCGGTACTGGGTGAGGCCGCCACCTTCCCACACTGGTACTGGGTGAGGCCGCCTCCTTCCCACACCGGTACTGGGTGAGGCCGCCACCTTCCCACACCGGTACTGGGTGAGGCCGCCACCTTCCCACACCGGTACTGGGTGAGGCCGCCACCATCCCACACCGGTACTGGGTGAGGCCGCCACCTTCCCACACTGGTACTGGGTGAGGCCGCCTCCTTCCCACACCGGTACTGGGTGAGGCCGCCACCTTCCCACACCGGTACTGGGTGAGGCCGCCACCTTCCCACACCGGTACTGGGTGAGGCCGCTGCAGGTGCATGGAGTCCATGCTCAGACGGTATGTATAGTGAATAAAGTTATCTTTCAGTGGTTACTGCACTTCCTGGACATCACGTGTCACAGCATTATGACTCTAAACAACCACTAGGAGAACAAACCACAACAACATGTGGTTTGTGCGCTTAAGGTGACAAACCACAACTATATTGTCAATGAGCACGGCGGGCATCGCTCAACTGAGTCCCTCCATGGGAAGACACAGTAAATACTTTGCTGTTACCCTTGTCGACTGTTACCTACTAGCTTAAATGTTCAGCAGGGAGGCTGGAACGGGATAACCCTTCAACAGATGCTTTAAAACACTCGAGGAGGCCATGAATTGATCTTTAAATGCTGAGGGTCAGCGGCCCAACACGCTGCCAGTTCAGCAACACAAGAGTAATGACGACTAACTGATCATCTTCACCGTTGTGTTGTGTTTGCAAATCGGTTTGTCATATTAATATTTGAGTAGATCTCTGCAATCTATTCAGATTAGAGATGTGCCAGTCCGGTATCAGCTGTCGGTGCATCCCTAATGTACCTTAATCCCCAATGTAAAGACCCAGTCTGGATCCCAGTGACTACTATCAGGTGTCGTCCAGTTTGTTGCTTTACTCAAGACCCGGGAGTGTGCGTGATGATCCCATGTGATGAGACACTGGAGGAGTTGGCAGCCATGGAATACAAACAGCGTCAGTGTCCAGTCTGTTGTTTCTGTGCTGGGCCCCTTTAGACACCGGTGCCCAGTTATCACAGGGGAGGGAGAACAGCTCTGAGTCAGCTGGGGGGGGGGGGTCTTTTTTTTCCACCTTCTTTCTTTCTATTTTTCTTTTTTCGTTCTCTTCTTTGTCTTTAATTTTTCTTTTGTTTCTTTCTTCTTTTTCTTTCATTCTTTCTTTTTTCTTTTAACTTTTCATTATTTTTCTTTCTTTCTAATTGTCTTTTTTTCTTCCTTTCGCTTTACTTTTTTGCTTTCGTTTCTTTTTTTCTTGCTTTGTTTTTTCTTTTGAGTTTCGCTTTTTTCTTTCTTTTTCTTTTTCTTTTATAATTGCTTTTTTCTTTCTTTCCTTTCTTTTTCTTTTTTCTTGCTTTTTTCTTGCTTTTTCTTTTTTGCTTCTTTCTTTTTTCTCTCTTTCTTGCTTGCTTTCTTTCTTTCTTTCTTTCTTTCTTTCTTTCTTGCTTTCTTTCTTTCTTTCTTGCTTTCTTTCTTTTTTCTCTCTTTCTTGCTTGCTTTCTTTCTTTCTTTCTTTCCTTTCTTTCTTTCTTTCTTTCTTGCTTTCTTTCTTTCTTTCTTTCTTGCTTTCTTTCTTGCTTTCTTTCTTTCTTGCTTGCTTTCTTTCTTTCTTGCTTTCTTTCTTGCTTTCTTTCTTGCTTTCTTGCTTTCTTTCTTGCTTTCTTTCTTTCTTGCTTTCTTTCTTTCTTTCTTGCTTTCTTTCTTTCTTGCTTTCTTTCTTTCTTGCTTGCTTTCTCTCTTTCTTGCTTTCTCTCTTTCTTGCTTTCTTTCTTTCTTTCTTGCTTGCTTTCTTTCTTTCTTGCTTTCTTTATTTCTTGCTTTCTCTCTTTCTTGCTTTCTTTCTTTCTTTCTTGCTTTCTTTCTTTCTTTCTTTCTTGCTTTCTCTCTTTCTTGCTTTCTTTCTTTCTTTCTCTCCTTGTCCATTGACACAGGTGTAAACACAACATGGATCGTTGCTGCTCATCCTGGAGGGGCCTGAAAGTCGTCCTGTCAGACCCCACAGGTAAAAGAAGAAGAAGAAGAAGAAGAAGAAGAAGAAGAAGAAGAAGAAGAAGAAGAAAAGATAACAGTGCTTCAGCTGCGTCTCTGGGAAAATAGATTTATTATTTAAACGCCAGCATAAACACACACTCCGTTTGGATCATGGCTCAAAAATCACAAGGAAGCCACATGAAAACAGCTGATCTGAAATCATTCACAGATACAATCACATCAATCGATACGAGAGTCGTCACGCAGCTGAACTCCTCTGCACTACGGCGGCTGCTCACCCTGCACGTCTGTGACGTCCTGGTTCATACGGCTTTACTCTACAGGAAGTGACGTGTGACAGCGGATACGCGCGGACGCTCGCCAAGGCACTAAGTTAAAACGACATTTATCGTGATCAATAAGTCACTTGCAAATACAAGAAATGGTTTTTTTTCAAGGGTTTTGATGCGCTGGAGAAGTTTAGCCCCTCCGTTGCCGGATGGGAGAGCAGGTTTCAGTGCATAATGATGTGTTGGAGACGCTGGTTAAACGCGCCGCCGCACCGTTTAAAGGGGCGATCACGTGATCCGCGCAGAGCGTCGGTTGGCCGCGAGCCCTTCACGCGGCGGTGGTCAGCACGCGCACGCGAGTTTTCAACACGTCGGCATCGGAGACCAATGGACTGCGGCCAGCGGTCTAGCTAGCCGCAACCATTAGCACAGCCGCAGGAGTGGACGTAGACTGGCTGCGTACGAACAGCGGCGTCGCAGTTGGGGGAAGGGGGAAGACCTACCAGGGCCCAGAAAGAGGGGGGGGTCGGGAAGCCTGGAATTAAAAGTTTGTTTTGGTTTGCAAATGTTTATTTCTAACTAATTAGTGTCCTAACTTCAGTTAAAACTGGCTCGATACATCGGTTCAGGGACTTGAAGAAAATAGTGGGGGCTCTCTGAGGCCTCTCTCACCCCTCTCTGAGGCCTCTCTCACCCCTTACAAAAGGTGCAAAATGGTTTAGTCCGCCCCTCACGAGCGTCTCTCAGTGCCGTCCATCTAGTCCTGTCGTGAGTGACTGCTGGTACAAGCACGAGCGCAGAGTCACGTCTTCCCCAAAGAAACGAAATCTGGGTTCCAGAAAGGAAAAGAAGAAAAGGAACGGGAGGGAAGGCAAAATGAGGGGAAACAGCCGTTGAGTAATTTCTTCCAAAAGAAAGGTGGCCAGCTAACTAGCTAAAGAGGAAAGCTATGATAGCTAACTAGCTAAAGAGGAAAGCTATGATCGCTAACTAGCTAAAGAGGACAGCTATGATAGCTAGCTAGCTAAAGAGGAAAGCTATGATAGCTAACTAGCTAAAGAGGGAAGCTATGATAGCTAGCGAGCTAAAGAGGAAAGCTATGATAGCTAGCTAGCTAAAGAGGAAAGCTATGATAGCTAGCTAGCTAAGGAGGAAAGGGGCCCGCAGAGACTGCTTAGGTGCAGGGCCCAGAGCTTTGTGCTACACCCCCGCATACGAAAATGTAATTATTTAAACAGTCAGCCAACCAGGTAGTCCCGTCTGCAAAACTGACGTCATCCCGTGCCACGGACCTTTAAGCGTCACGTTATGTAATTTGGGATACTCCGACACGCACAGAGCAAAGCTCTCTGCCACTGTATTTTTCTTTTCTTTTTTTAAATTTCGCGGCTATGATGTCAAACTGCTGTGATTGGTTGCGCGTCGCAGAGGTCAGCGTCGTAAAGGTCAAAGTTGAACATAGTTGAACTTTGAGCCGAGGGTGGCGGCGGCGCTGTGTCTGATCATGTGAAGGGCCTTAAAGCACCGACAGTATGACAGGCCTTACAAGGTTTACCATTTGTAGTGTATTTAAAGTGTGTGTGTCTATACATACACACACACACATACATATATATATATATATATACATATATATGACAACAATACAGAGTGAAAAATCTCAGAAGCGATAAGGCGGAGCTGTCTATCAAAACAAGGCAAATACTTCAGCTATTTCAACCCTGCACCAGTGAAATACTGTTTAAAGATCACAGTTCAGAGTAAACATCACTTTAAAATAGAGTTTTCAAAAGACAAGACACTGTAGAAATATTAGAGCAGCAGTAGAGGAGGAACACTCAAATAATCAGCACTTAAAGACAAGTTTGATCTCTGTATCCAGAGTAGATTCGGGCACTCAGTATCATGCTGGTAATTTATTAATAGCCTCTAAACCGGACATGGAGAGAAAGGAAGCATGTGAACGTCTGTATTACATCTGCCAACTGGGCTCCCAATCGGCTCTGCGCATAATTGCAGTCCACTGACTTCCGGTTTCTACTGCAGCGGTCATACCAGCTTCCTGTTTGTTGGCGTATTGACAATTTTTCGCGGCGCCTGCAAGTTACGTCCACGGCCATAATTGTGGACGTAACTTGATATGTACAACTTGAAACTTTTGACCCGTTTGCTGGTGGGTGCAGGGGAAAGTTTGTCGACGGTTCTGTGCGTGTCGTTGACATTTATTCACGGTGAATCTGGCAGGCATCGCGAAAAAGATGCCATTGTCAATAGCGCGCTCCAACAAACAGATATGACCGCTGCAGTAGAAACCGGAAGTCAGTGGACCACAGTTATGCACGGAGTCGATTGTCCCTGAACATCTAGAGCGTTTCTCAATATGTGTACTCGTCTGGACTCGTGACGCGTCATCTGTCCCCAAATAAACATTTTGGCATTTAGCCAAGCACGCCTCAAAGGCCTGGATGTGTTTTCCACCCACACACCAAGCCAAAGATGCATCGACTGGTGACTCGAGATGCACAAAGACCCCAAGTCTTCTAAGATCGGATCTAAGATCGCCAACCAGCTAATCCTCCAGGAAGCAGCAATTGTTTTGGCTTCTTCTGGACCTCTTCTCCCAAATCATTATTTTCTGTTGCCATCAGGGCGTCGTTATGTTTTACCTGCTTGTAAAACTAACCTAAACTGTCTCCGCAGTTCATCTACTACTTGTTCCGTGGTATTTTTTTTTAATTATATGATCGTTTTATTGTGTTTATCAAGCCTATAACTATTATTAATTACTTATAATCTTATAGATTTTATTCCCCATTTACCTCCGTAGAGGATTATTACATATTGCTTGATGTTTGTATGTTGTTTTGTTTTATGGACAACAAGCTGCTCCAAAGGAATCGCCCCTAGCTGGATTGATAAAGTTGTTTGAATTGTAGCGAATTCGGGGGGCAGTCCGGGAACCGCCACAGCCGGGACGCGAACCCGTATTTCCTGCACCGCAAGCGATAACGTTAACCAGTCGACTAGTCGAGGACCCACGTGTCTACTTATCCATGCACGTTATATTCTACTGCTGTGAAGCGTAATGGCAGAGGAAAGCCACGGCCACAGTTATTACTTACACTATTTCCACACTGCAGAGGTTAGTTGGTGTGGCAGTTTATATTTTAAATATTTGCCCTTTTTGGGTAAGTAATGCCAAATTAAGAATTTTCTTTGACGTTTTCGGAGTTGGTAAACTGCACTAGCCTGGGCTATTATGCAATCTCTCTCATCTCAGTTTGTACATGGTGTTTCCTGCATGCTGGTATCTTGTGAGCTTGTTCTCCTAAATTCAGCTTGTCACGTGAATATCCCTCCAGAACGCAAGTTCATAGTCTGAGTACTCAGTATTGAGAAACGCCTCCGCTGTCGTCACCGGATCTAAGCTCCCCCCCCCCATCCCACCCCCCTGATATTGAGCACAACAAACAAACAAAACAAAATTCTTGTAAAGTATTAAGTCAGGTCAAATAATTACACAACATGTAATGGGTCTACTTTGCCATATGTTTACATATATATATATATATAAAGGCCTTTCAAAAGGAAAGGAAGTTGCCTCAGCGGTGGTGGGCGTGGTCACTTGCCCAGCCTCTTGGCTACATCCTTATAGGCCAGCTCGATCTCCACATCTGCTGCGCAGGTGTTGGTGAACTCGTCCCGGTGGTAGGCATTGTCAAGGTAACGCTGAATCCCTCGGAAATCTGACGGGATTTCGTAGTTGCGGTATTTCTTAGCGACCACCTGCCCAATGGTAAAAATAAGAGTCAAATTTACCCATTTTGTAAAGGGCTGAGTCACACTCATGTACCAGGAGGGTTTAGAATCACACTACATTCTCATTTGTTTTACAACAGGCACATAGAATAAACGAGAAACCAGCACCTATGACAAGCCCTATCCTTAGACCCCTGATTCTGATAAGAAAAAATGTCACAATTTTTTTTTGGGGGGGGGGATATATGTATATTATGGATAAGAATCACAGATGTTTTACACATTTTTGCACAGGCTTTACCTGCCACAGTCAGTTTTAGAAACCCAACTAATAATGACAAACAATACATAGTACCGTGAAAAAGTATTTGCCCCCTTCCTGGTTTCCTCCAGTTTTGCATGTTTGTCACACTGAATGGTTTCTATAAAATGTAGTATGAGGCAAGGAGAGCCCAAGTAAACACAACATACAGTTTTTAAGTGACCGTTTCACATACTGAAGGAAAAATTTTATCCAAAAGTCATATCACTCATGTGAAAAAGTGATTGCCCCGCTGAACTTAATAACTGCTTGTGCCACCTTTATCGGCAAGACCTTCAACCAAAGGCTTCTTATAATTGGAGATCAGTCTTTCACATCGCTGAGGAGGACTTTTTGTTTACTCTTCTTTGCAGAATTACTACTGGACCTCAATGCAGGCTTTGACACCATTGATCACTGTATACTATTAGACAGAATAAACTGTAATTTTGGTGCCTCTGGGTTAGCTCTCTGTTAGGTCTGGCTTAAGTCCTACTTATCTGCAAGAACACATTTGTGTCTGCGGTCTTTCCGCCTGCCGCCCAGCTGCTGGCATAGGCTCCAGCATCCCCGAGACCCTGACAGCAGGATAAGCGGTTCGGATAATGGATGGATAATAATATTACATCAAAATTCTCTGAGGTTAAATATTGCGTACCTCATGGCTCGGTTCTTGGCCCTCTACTTTTCTCTCTTTACATTTCGCCTCTTGGCCAAATTATATGCAGTCATGGAATACATTTCTATTGCCATGTGGATGATACTCAGCTGTATGTGCCTATAAGGGTTGATGGTCATATTCAAATGATTAATTTAGAGACCTGCTTGAAATATTGTCGCTAAATTTCTGTATTGAGCCTGGTAAATAAAAATGCAATGCCAAATAGCACCACAGGGTGGCTCCTAGAGCCGTTCTCGGCGCCGCTTCGACCGACGCCAACAAGAACGAGCTCTCACCGTAACAGGTTGGTGCAGGTCATCATTTCCTGCTCACGTGTGACCGGTGAACGTCGTGCCGTGGAGACCTGGCATCGTAGGGTCGATGCTATGTACGACAGAATGGAGCAGCACTGTCTGAGCTAATCAGCTAACCCGGGGCTCATGCTAACTAGCCACGTGCTGCTAGCTCTCTCCACCGACACCGGCCCAACGTCACAGCATGCGGCAGTCTGGCTAAGCTAGGCTAACCTCATCATTCAACAAACCTTGAGACTGAACGCACAGACATAAAAGAAGGTATCAACAAGTCTGTCAGATGCTACGTAAGTAAGACACAGCAAAAACCGAGAGGGAGGGAGAAAAAAAACCGAAAATGGATGTTTTTACACTTACATGCAACAAAATACCTCCAAATATGATGTATAATCACTTCAAACCCAACCTGATCAAACTGATCCGAACCTTACCTTAACCACGTGTAGTTTGGGCAGCAGGTTGCAGTCGGCTAGCGTTAGCTCGTTCCCGTCCAGGTACTTCCGGGTGGACCCTTCCGCGTCGTGCTCCTCAGGTAAGGGCCTCAGCAGGTACTCGTCCAGCTTAGCCAGGGCCTTATTCAGAGCCTTCTCTAAAGCTGAGCGGGGGAAGAGGGTATGCACACACACACAGACACCAATATGAGTCATAAACATGGTCATTAAACTTGTTAGGTTTGGCTCAAGGTTCAAGGCTTCAGGGTTTCTTTAGTAGTGCCCACGGTTAAATCTGTTCCGCAGGTAGGAAATGTAGCGTACCTTGTTAAAAACTGCAGACTAATTACCGTCTCTACACGCAGACAAATAGCACGTGGCTTATAGTGCGCAGGAGTCGAGAAAAAAATGCTTTGGCAAAAGCAAAAATGCATCAATTAAATAAAAAGTCAGGATTAATAAAACGTGGGCCGTAGTAGTCGGGGAGTCATGAGAACTGCTTTGGGAAAGATAAAGAAGTCATAAAAAGCCAAGAGCGATAAGGCGTATCTTCTATTATGCAGAGGTCACGGAAGATGCTTATCTAAAATCAATGACGTAATAAAGCCCGCAGAAAGCCCAGAGGATGAGTCATAGAGTTAACGCCAAGCCGGTGAAGAAAAAAGCCGAGAAGAAGAACGCTTCATTAATCAAGGGTCGGGCCACCTGTTCTGAGATTAATGACGTTACGCTATCTTTTGTTCAGCGGTGAAATAGCTGCAGGGAAAAAACGGCTTCTGTACTGCTTTGTTCTGCACCTGGGGACCCTATAAAACCAGCCAGGAGGCAAGAGCAGTAATTCACTCTAGTATAGAGAAACAGTCCTGAAGGGCGGCACGGTGGCGCAGTGGTCAGCACGGTCGCCTCGCAGCAAGAAGGTCCTGGGTTCGAACCTTGGAGGTCGTCCAGGGTCGTCCTCTGTGTAGAGTTTGCATGTTCTCCCCGTGTCTGCGTGGGTTTCCTCCGGGTGTTCCGCCCCCCCACCCACCCATCAGCACGGTCGCCTCAAAGCAAGACGGTCCTGGGTTCGAACCCCGGGGTAGTCCAACCTTGGGGGTCGTCCCGGGTCGTCCTCTGTGTGGAGTCTGCATGTTCTCCCCACGTCTGCGTGCGTTTCTTCCGGGTGCTCCGGTCCCCCCCCCCCCCATCAGCACGGTCGCCTCAAAGCAAGAAGGTCCTGGGTTCGAACCCCAGGGTAGTCCAACCTTGGAGGTCGTCCCGGGTCGTCCTCTGTGTAGAGTTTGCATGTTCTCCCCATGTCTACGTGCGTTTCTTCCGGGTGCTCCGGTTCCCCCCCCCCCATCACCACGGTCGCCTCAAAGCAAGAAGGTCCTGGGTTCGAACCCCGGGGTAGTCCAACCTTGGAGGTCGTCCCGGGTCGTCCTCTGTGTGGAGTCTGCATGTTCTCCCCATGTCTACGTGCGTTTCTTCCGGGTGCTCCGGTCCCCCCCCCCATCAGCACGGTCGCCTCGCAGCAAGAAGGTCCTGGGTTCGAACCCCAGGGTAGTCCAACCTTGGGGGTCGTCCCGGGTCGTCCTCTGTGTGGAGTTTGCATGTTCTCCCCGTGTCTGCGTGCGTTTCCCCCGGGTGCTCCGGTTTCCCCGTAGGTCAGGACAAGCAGCCATACTAAAAATTGTCCCTCGGTGTACGAGGGACAATTTTGCTGGGATAGACTCCAGCATCCCCGCGACCCCAATTAGGATAAGCGGTTGGGACAAGGGATGGATGGGAGTCCCGAGGTGTAGCGCCGGAGACTCATATTCACAGATTGGGATCGCCATATTGTACTGCTGTGCATTGTACCGTCAACCCACAAAGACTTTGGACTTCATAGATGTTGCACACTTCATAACGTGCACTTCCGGAGAAACAAAACCCCTCACCTTTATGGTGCTCCGGTGTGATGTTCTTGACATAGGCTGAGAACTTGGCAAATATGTCATTTCCTGCTGTGTTGGACTTGTGGTTCTTTGCCGCTAGCCTGGGATACCTGAGGAAGAAGAGAGGAGGAAGAATCACGTGTTGCGCATCGACAGTAAGCTAGCCATCTTCGGTGTGTGAGAGCATCTGCTGATGTGTGTGTGTGTGGGGGGGGGGGTGAAGGTGTGCTGTCTGTGCGAGGTCCTACTTGGGTGGAACCAGCTTCTCCTCCAGGTATTCCTCTATCTTGTTGACGTCTGTGTGGACCTCCCCTTCGTAGGTCAGGAAGGGAGGGTGGGTGCCCGGGGCCAGGTTGTGGAGGTCTGCTGGCTTCCTTGTGCAGGGACATCACATTGATGGTTAGTGTGTGTGTGTGTGTGTGTGTGTGTGTGTGTGTGTGTGTGTGTATGTGTGTGTGTACACGTGCATTTCCAACATCCAGTTCATGGTGCTATGCTGACGGTGAAAACCCTCCGATGATCGTGAGCATTTTGGCGGGAAAGCTCATCACACGGCACTCAGTCAGTCAGCAAGTGTTAAACATCACCCAACAAAATGACCGAAACACCAAAAAACACAGATGCGAAACATCTGTGCAGAGTTGCCGTGAACTTTATGGCAGGTTATTATGGCAGGTTATTATGGCAGTGTATTGGGGCTGGTTATTGAGGCAGGTTATTGTCGCAGGTTGTTATGACAGGTTATTGTGGCAGATTATTGTGGCAGGTTATGGCAGGTTATTGTGGCAGGTTATTGTGGCAGGTTATGGCAGGTTATTGTGGCAGGTTATTGAGGCAGGTTATTGTGGCAGGTTATTGTGGCAGGTTGTGGCAGGTTATTGTGGCAGGTTATTGTGACAGGTTATGGCAGGTTATTGTGGCAGGTTATTGTGGCAGGTTATTGTGGCAGGTTATTGTGTCAGGTCATTGTGGCAGGTCGTTATGGCAGGTTATTGTGGCAGGTTATTGTGGCAGGTTATTGATGCAGGTTATTGTGGCAGGTTATGGCAGGTTATTGTGGCAGGTTATTGAGGCAGTGTATTGGGGCTGGTTATTGAGGCAGGTTATTGTGGCAGGTTGTTATGACAGGTTATTGTGGCAGATTATTGTGGCAGGTTATTGAGGCAGGTTATTGAGGCAGGTTATTGTGGCAGGTTATGGCAGGTTGTTATGACAGGTTATTGAGGCAGGTTATTGTGGCAGGTTGTTATGGCAGGTTATTGTGGCAGGTTATTGAGGCAGGTCATTGTGGCAGGTTATAGGGGCTGATTGTTATGGCAGGTTATTGTGGCAGGTATTTGTGGCAGGTTATTTTGGCAGGTCATTGTGGCAGGTTGTCATGGCAGGTCATTGTGGCAGGTTATTGGGGCATGTCATTGTGGCAGATCATTGTGGCAGGTCATTGTGGCGGGTCATTGTGGTAGGTCGTTGTGGCAGGTTATTGGGGCTGGTCATTGAGGCAGGTTGTTATGGCAGGTTGTTGTGGCAGGTTATTGTGGCAGGTCATTGAGGCAGGTTGTTATGGCAGGTTATTGTGGCATGTCATTGTGGCATATCATTGTGGCAGATCATTGTGGCAGGTCATTGTGGCAGATTATTGTGGCAGGTTATTGTGGCATGTCATTGTGGCATATCATTGTGGCAGATCATTGTGGCAGATTATTGTGGCAGGTTGTTGTGGCAGGTTATTGTGGCAGGTCATTGAGGCAGGTTGTTATGGCAGGTTATTGTGGCATGTCATTGTGGCATATCATTGTGGCAGATCATTGTGGCAGGTCATTGTGGCAGATTATTGTGGCAGGTTATTGTGGCATGTCATTGTGGCATATCATTGTGGCAGATCATTGTGGCAGATTATTGTGGCAGATCATTGTGGCAGGTTATTATGGCAGGTTATTGTGGCAGTTTATTGGGTCTGGTTGTTGTGGCAGGTTGTTATGGCAGGTTGTTATGACAGGTTATTGTGGCAGGTTGTTATGGCAGGTTATTGTGGCAGGTTGTTATGGCAGGTTATTGTGGCAGGTTATTGTGGCAGGTCATTGTGGCAGATCATTGTGGCAGGTCATTTTGTAGGTCACTGTGGCAGGTTATTGGGGCTGGTTGTTATGGCAGGTTATTGTGGCAGGTCATTGAGGCAGATCATTGTGGCAGGTTATTGTGGCAGTTTATTGGGTCTGGTTGTTGTGGCAGGTTTTTATGGCAGGTTGTTATGGCAGGTTATTGTGGCAGGTTATCGTGGCAGGTTATTGTGGCAGGTTGTTATGGCAGGTTATTGTGGCAGGTTATTGTGGCAGGTTATTGTGTCAGGTCATTGTGGCAGGTCGTTATGGCAGGTTATTGTGGCAGGTTATTGTGGCAGGTTATTGTGTCAGGTCATTGTGGCAGATCATTGTGGCAGGTTATTGTGGCAGGTCATTGTGGCAGGTTATTTTGGTAGGTCATTGTGGCAGGTTATTGGGGCTTGTTGTTGTGGCAGGTTGTTTTGGCAGGTTATTGGGGCTGGTTGTTGTGGCAGGTTATTGTGGCAGGTTATTGTGGCAGGTTATTGTGGCAGGTCATTGAGGCAGGTTGTTATGGCAGGTTATTGTGGCATGTCATTGTGGCAGATCATTGTGGTAGGTCATTGTGGCAGGTTATTGGGGCTGGTTTTTATGGCAGGATATTGTGGCAGGTCATTGAGGCAGGTTGTTATGGCAGGTTGTTGTGGCATATCATTGTGGCAGATCATTGTGGCAGGTCATTGTGGCAGGTCATTGTGGCAGGTTATTGTGGCAGGTTATTGTGGCAGGTTATTATGGCAGGTTATTGTGGCAGGTTGTTGTGGCATGTCATTGTGGCAGATTATTGTGGCAGGTTATTATGGCAGGTTATTGTGGCAGTTTATTGGGTCTGGTTGTTGTGGCAGGTTGTTATGGCAGGTTGTTATGACAGGTTATTGTGGCAGGTTGATATGGCAGGTTATTGTGGCAGGTTGTTATGACAGGTTATTGTGGCAGGTTATTGTGGCAGGTCATTGTGGCAGGTTATTGTGGTAGGTCATTGTGGCAGGTTATTGTGGTAGGTCATTGTGGCAGGTTATTGTGGCAGGTTATTGGGGCAGGTTGTTATGACAGGTTATTGTGGCAGGTTATTGTGGCAGGTTATTGTGGCAGGTCATTGTGGCAGGTTATTGGGGCAGGTTGTTATGACAGGTTGTTATGGCAGGTTGTTATGACAGGTTGTTATGACAGGTTGTTATGGCAGGTTGTTATGGCAGGTTGTTATGGCAGGTTATTGTGGCAGGTTGGTATTGCAGGTTGTTATGGCAGGTTGTTATGGCAGGTTATTGTGGCAGATCATTGTGACAGGTCATTGGGGCAGGTCGTTATGGCAGGTTATTGTGGCAGGTTGTTATGGCAGATTGTTATGGCAGGTTATTGTGGCAGGTTGTTTTGGCAGGTTATTGTGGCAGGTTGTTATGACAGGTTGTTATGGCAGGTTGTTATGGCAGGTTATTGTGGCAAGTTATTGTGGCAGATCATTGTGACAGGTCATTGGGGCAGGTTGTTATGGCACGTTGTTATAACAGGTCATTGTGGCAGGTTATTGTGGTACCTCTTTAGGTCGACGGTGGTGACGTTGAAAACCACTCCTTTAAGCCACAGGATCATGAAGAGGCGCTGAGAGAAGGGGCAGTTCCCAATGCTCTCGCCATCGCTCCCCGCCTGCACGCACGCACGCACGCACACACACACGCGCACGCACGCACGCACACAAAATATGAAGACAGTACACAGTTACAGACTCACAAGCTAAGTCAGTTTGATGGTGACGCACATATAAACACAACCAGCTGATAAAACACTGCACAGTATAACAACACGTGGCATTACAGACAGCAGAATAAAAATAACCGACGCGTGAAAGAATAAAAACAATGGACAGACTCACAAAAATACAAGTCGTGCAAGACGAACCGGGCTAAAGCGTGGAAGTAAGAAACACACACACGTGCGCACAACTGACGCCCCAGAGAACCACACTGATGCCCCAAACCTGCCAATGCCAGGGCAGAGTCGTGCATGCCCACACACACATGCGCACAAGTGCGTGAACTGAATAAATGCACAGTCAAGGGCTCCTAACGCACGTACAGATGACATCAGAGGATGCTCTGTCCCCCCCCCACTGCCCCCTACTGGCCAAAATCATTCCAATCAACGTTAAAGTGGGGGCAATTCTTCCTCTGCGTTTAACCCACCCTAGCTGTGTAGCTGGGGGCAGTGGGCAGCCGCCGTGCAGCACCCGGGGACCAACTCCAGTTATTCTTTCCATTGCCTTGCTCAGGGGCACAGACAGGAGTACCAACCCTAACATGCGTGTCTTTTTGATGGTGGCGGAAACCGGAGCAGCCGGAGAAAACCCAGCGCGGACACGGGGAGAACATGCAAACTCCACACAGAGGACGACCCGGGATGACCCCCAAGGTTGGACAATCCCGAGGTTCGAACCCAGAACCTCTTGCTGTGAGGCGACGGCGTTAACCACCGTGCCGCCCGTGTGTGTTAGGGTTAATACTGCTGTCTGTGCCCCTGAGCAAGGCAGTGGAACGAAGAACTGTTGGTCCCTGGGCGCTGCAGCTGCCCACTGCTCCTATACAATAGGATGGATGGGTTAAATCCAGAGAACCCATTTGATTGTAAGCCGTACAATGACGCAATAAAATAAAGCGGAGAACTTCCCCTAAAACAGTCCCGTTTTTGTGATTGCCTCACCGAGTTCGAGCGCTCTGGCAAACAACATTCCAGCCAGTAATATTGTAACGATCACGGATGGCTAGACTCGCTAACCTTGGCTAATGGGTCGGACCCTTTAGTTGACTGGTTAGCGTAGTCGCCTCGTGGTACGGGAGACCCGGGTTCGCGTCCCGGCTGTGGCGGTCCCCGGGCTGCCCCCCCTGAATTCGCTACACTGGTGTCAGAAGTGGGATGGTGAGGCCATCGGAAGCGCGTGCGCCCAGAGGCGTGAGGGTAGTTGGTATGCTGACGCGCGGGGACGCGCTTCCCAGGGGATGGGGGATGGGGGAGTAGTGTAACGACCACGAATGTGTAGACTCGCCAGCTAATGGGTCGGACCCTTTAGTTGACTGGTTAGCGTAGTCGCCCCGTGGTGCGGGAGACCCGGGTTCGCGTCCCGGCTGCGGCGGTTCCCGGCTGCCCCTGAATTCGCCACCTCACCTCCTCACCTATCCCGTAACCTCTCGAGAGGTTGTTGGGGCTGTTGAATCCGCAACCGGTCCTCGCCATCTCTGTCTGTCCTCAACTGCCCTCGGTAAGCTGGCCAAGTCCAGACCTGTCCACTCTCTGGTGTTGCATGGCCATCGCTTCTTCTGCCTCCCTCGTCTTCACCCGCGCCTCGCTGTGCCTTGCAGGAGGGTGTTGGCAAGGCCGGAGCTTCTCGAGACATGACCGTACCATTTCAGTTTTCTCCTCTTGACGATTGTCAACAAGTCTTCATGTGTTCCGATGGCTTGTGTAATCCTCCTTCTCACCTCTTCATTCGTAATATGGTCCTTGCCTCGTAGAGAGACCACATTCGGGTGAATTCGCTACCATATCATTACATGTTCTGCAGCGTCCAATCAAATCAGATCCCTCCCCACATTTTGCCCCGCCCTAATATCCCGATTTACTTGGAAATACCTTGTCCCACTCAATTCTTACTTTCAGACTGCTGGTCTGCATGAGAATCAGTATCCTGCTATAGGTTATAGGTTAAAGGTTATAGGTTAAGGACTCATTGCCCCGCTGGGATGAGGAACGTCTTCACATTTCATCAGTCAGGCAAGACTCTGCTTCCTGACTTTCTGCAAGCCGATATCCACACTCTTAATCCTCCAGAGCATTTGATGTTGTGTGCTTTTTGTCATCACGTACACGTGTCTATGATTTGCATGGAAACAAATAGGAAATGTGTGTGTGTGCGTGCGTGCGTTTGTGTGTGTGTGTGTGTGTGTGTGTGTGTGCGTGCAACTGGACCCTGTAAGGAGACACCCTGAGCAACATGAATAATCCACGCTGCTTCCATTAGCCGCTTCACTGGGCCTCTCCACGCCATCTCTAGCCGGCCCGCTAGCCCTGCTGACAAGGTGTCAACTGGCCCCAGCTGACTTTGTTACTAGATTTGCTCATTTCTCCAACAACCACCCCCCCTCCCCCAACACACAATGCTGCACCCCTAAACCCTTTCTCCGTCTGAGCCGCGCCAGGCACACGTAGAGCTGTAGCGATCGTGTACAGACCAACCACACTCTGGTACGACGCATCACTCAGAGGTGCCACGTTCACCGTCCATGACGTCACACGGGTATAACGTATGACGTAACACGGGTATAACGTATGGCTCGCTCCGCAGTCCAGATAAGATGCGGTGTGCATCATCTCGGCACTGGGTGCCGCGTTGAGCTCCATCCTATTTTAGGTGCCCCGCCATAACACCAACTGTGGCTGCTGTCGTAAACGGAAGCGATTAAGAGGAAGTCAAAGTTGGGTCTAAAACAAGGAAATTATGGACTGGAATACACGCGCGCGCGCGCGCACCCCACACACGTACATACACAAGCATGCAGGCGCGCGCGCGCGCTCGCACGCGCACGCACACGCCTATATTGTCCATGCCATAGGCGGAAAACATCAATCCCGTGCCCTCAACACTGAATGGGCCTCAGTCATTATTTAGTAGATCAGACTGATTGAAAAGAAGAAGAAAAGTAATGGCGAGAGAGAGAGAGAGCGAGAGAGAGAGAGAGAGCGAAAGAGAGAAAGAGATAGCGAAAGAGAGAAAGAGAGGGGAGAGAGGGAGAGACGGGGGAGAGGGAGAGAGAGAGGGAGAGAGAGAGGGAGAGAGCGCGAGACGAGGGGAGAGAGAGGGGGGGAGAGGGAGAGACGGGGGAGAGCGAGAGAGAGGGAGAGAGAGAGGGAGAGAGAGAGAGGGGGAGAGAGAGAGAGACGGGGGAGAGCGAGAGGGAGAGAGAGAGCGAGAGAGAGAGGGGGAGAGAGAGAGAGAGAGACGGGGGAGAGCGAGAGGGAGAGAGAGAGAGAGAGACGGGGGAGAGCGAGAGGGAGAGAGAGAGAGAGACGGGGGAGAGCGAGAGAGGGGGAGAGAGAGGGAGAGAGAGAGAGCGAGAGAGGGAGAGACGAGGGGAGAGCGGGAGAGAGACGGGGGAGAGCGAGAGAGAGACGGGGGAGAACGAGAGAGGGAGAGACGAGGGGAGAGCGAGAGACGAGGGGAGAGCGAGAGAGGGGGAGAGAGAGAGAGAGACGGGGGAGAGCGAGAGAGGGGGAGAGAGAGAGGGAGAGAGAGAGACCGAGAGAGGAAGAGATAGCGAAAGAGAGAAAGAGAGGGGAGAGGGAGAGAGAGAGAGAGAGACGGGGGGAGAGAGAGAGAGAGACGGGGGGGGGAGAGAGGGAGATTGTGTCGGGGCACGGGTGTCAGGTTACGTCAGCCTTTCTCAGGTCAGCAGCAGCAGCAGCAACAACAACAGCGTGGCCAGGCGCGGCGCACGCTGCGCACAGCGCATCCGTGCGACGCGCGTAAACAAACACACCCCGGGGCGCTCAAACAAACAGACAAACAAACAAATAAACAAACAAACAACACACACAATAAGTTCAACGTTGGCCTGTTCTCACTGCTTTGTATGAGGACGTTAAATCTTGTCTCACGCACGCACACAAGCGCGCGCGCACACGCACGCACACACACACCCTCCCCCCCTCCCACCTTGACAAATAGCTCGATATCTGGGTCCTTGTCCTCTTCAGTTGTAGTATCCGTCATGTTCAGTGACGCCTCACCCCTCTGGTTTGGTTCCGTGTGTGTGTGTGTGTGTGTGTGTGTGTGTGTGTGTGTGTGTGTGTGTGTGTGTGTGTGTGTGTGTGTGTGTGTGTGTGTGTGTGTCTGTGTGTGTGTCTGTGTGTGTGTGTGACCCGTCTCGGTTTCCCTAGCTTCTACTCCAGGTACGCCGGCTTTGTAAGTCCACTTGGTCCCATAACGGCTCAGCCAGTGTGCCTGCAGACGGCTCTGTTGTCCAGCCGGACTGTCAGCGAGCGTGTGCACCTGACAACACGTGTGTGTGTGTGTGTGTGTGTGTGTCTGTGTGTGTGTGTGTGTGTGTGTGTGTGTGTGTGTATGTGTGTGGATTTGCATCCGCGGGCCTCAGCGAAGAGTGTGACTGATGGTCAAAAATAGCCCAAAGGGGTGTGTGCGTCCCTGTCTGTGTGTGTGTGTGGCGGGGGGGGGTCCTGAGGGTGGTGGGCGGGGTCGTTTGCTGGCCATGGAAGCTATGACAGGGCGAGGGGAGGAGAGGGAAGGGTGAGAAGGGGAGGGGCGGAGCCAGCCATGTGGGGCTTTGTCACCAATCCCCGCATGCCCCGCCCCCATTCCATCCAACGCCCGCCCCCATTCCATCAACCCCATGATTGAAAATGGACCCAGGTGACTTCAGAACCATTGGAAAAGCCCCGGCTCTCTTGCTGGACCGAGGCGTGGGTTAAATGCCCCTTAACGCCTGTTTGAAAAAGCCCCTGCCACCCCCACCCCCCTATTCCTGAAAGTGAGGTGGGAGTTTCAGCTACTAGCTAGGGGCCCAGTCTGATAGGCTGACCCCCCCCCCCCCAACTGCATGTCTTCATGCCTGGGACATGGTAAACTAAGCACTTCCGGTTTTGCAGACCTTACATTTTAACGGCTTGGCCTTCCGGGTTACCCCCCCTCCCCCCTTTGCCTCTTCGTCAAGCAGCTGTGCAGCATCGCCGGTGCAGCCTGCCAGGGCGGGTCACGTCGTGACCCCCACCCAATTGGCCAGTCGGCAGCTGCGATTCGAACACGCAGAACACCAGAGTCGTCCTGGCCTCGGCCGACACTTCCTGCTTCCTCCGTCCTGGATTTTCAAAGTTTAACAACTTTGTGAGGGGAAAAAAGATACACACCTGCCGCTCCCTGAATCCCCCTAAAATTGCACATATTTAAAATGAGTTTTAGACCAACACACACAAAAGAAGTTACGATAAGTTCCACCGAAAACGACCACGAGCGGTCAAAACGACCGCCTCGTAATTTGCGCGTCATCGTGCCCGTCACGTCACTATTTATGACGTGTGTTGGTGGCGTCATTTCCTTCAGGAAGTTCGTTGCTCTGTCCTAGAAACTCACTAGCGCCCTCCAGTGGAGAGAAATAGTCTAAACTTGATGTGTGATGATGTCCAACATGTCTGGTTGCAGACGCCGTTACAGACGCACCACCGAGGCGCTGCAGCATTTACAGGCGTTGGACGGCGGCCATTTTGAATTGTTTGAAAAATAGTATTAAAGTTGTTGAAACGCTATTTTTGGTGTCATTTGTTTCCTAACCGACATGCTAACATATGCAACACATGACTATCTCAACTGCGTATTTATCTTGGCAGAATATAGAGTTTAAAAAAACCGGCGGTCATTTTGACCGCTTATGGTCGTTTTAGGCAGGAGTGCAATCCCGGTCGTTCTGGTGTTAAAGAGGACTTCACCGACAGCAGCGCACAGGTGTTGGCGTATCTCCTATGGAAAGCATAACACCCCAGCAGCCATTTTCCTTTTTTCTTTTTACCCGTATTTTACCAGTCGCTTGGCTGCACCTTGTAGAGGCGCTACTACACCACCTTCTGTGCCGATAGCGCCATAAAAACACGCCACCTTGGGTGGCACTGCTGACTTTATGATGCTGTTGACCTTTGTGCTCCGGCAGGCGCGGATCTACGGGGTGGCAACAGGGTGGCGGCTGCCACCTCTGGGACACAGTCTTGCCACCCCGTTTATAAATCAGATCATATGTTTTGAAAGTATATTTTATGTACATGCATGGTGAATGTCCGTGAGACCCGCGCCAAACTCATCTCAAACAGTAGAGAACAAAATACCCTCCATGAAATCCGGGTTTTGCATAATAGTACGTTTAGAATAATGTCCACTGCCCCCCTCCTTGAACCTCATGCCACGCCAGGAAAAAGATCTCTAGCTCCGCCAGGATTTGATCCCTGCCGCAGCTCCTCCGGACTGCAGCGGACACACAGCATGGAGAAAAGACCGAGGTGACCGTGATTGAGTCCGATTTTAGTTATCAAGCTAGCTATCGAGCTGGCGAGATAGAGAGATCGGGGCTTATCTGGAAGCTTCGCAACCTCACACAACCCCTGCAACCGCAACAGAATGCAGTTGGCGATAGGCTCACCCTGACACGCTGGCGCACGCGCTCGCTCGCTCGCTCGCGCACGCACACGCACACACGTGGGATACACGTGGGAATTCACATGGCCATGCAACAGGAACCGTCCTCAACTTCCCCACCTCTGAGTCAGAACATTCTTCTCAGTCCACTTTATATTTAGAACCACAGCAGCCCTTGCAGCGCGTGCGCGCGCGCACACACACACACACAGAGTAATATACACACGCAAGAGTCATAAAAGCATGCACTCATGCACACTAACAGACACACACTCCAGCACGCACACACACACACACACACACACACACACACACACACACACACACACACACACACAGAGTAATATACACACGCAGAGTCATAAAAGCATGCACTCATGCACACTAACAGACACACACTCCAACACACACACACACACACACACACACACAGTCATAAATACAAGAATACACTAATACACAGCGAGGCACGTATACGCCCAGTCTCACACACTGATGCAGGATCAGTTGTAAAGCCACAGTCTCTCTCTCACGCACACACACACACTCACACGCACACACACACTGATGCAAGATCAGTTGTGAAGCCAGTCTCTCTCTCACACACACACAGACACACACACGCACACGCACACACACACTGATGCAAGATCAGTTGTGAAGCCACAGTCTCTCTCTCACGCACACACACACGCACACGCACACACACACACTGATGCAAGATCAGTTGTGAAGCCAGTCTCTCTCTCACACACACACAGACACACACACGCACACGCACACACACACTGATGCAAGATCAGTTGTGAAGCCACAGTCACACACACACACTCACACACACCATAAAGCACAATCCACACACAGTAATAAAGACAAGTGCCAAAGACATACCCCCCTCCCTTACACGCTCACGCACGCACTCACGCACGCACGCACGCACGCACAGTGAATAATGATGATCTATTAATGGAGGACTTACATGTGTGTTGAGTGACAGTGCGA
>NC_079231.1:22253247-22311609 GCF_029633865.1 Lampris incognitus | reverse complement strand
TGTGTTTGTCAAAGGTGGCCATATTTGTTGTGTGATATTTGGGCCATGTTCACCATTTACCACACGGGGCCACTTCAGGGTCACATCCAGACCACATGTTGCCCAGAGCACCGCGTCATTGCCCAAAATGGCCCACGTGTGATTTGGCATATTTGGGCCATATTTGCTATTATATATGTGGGCCACTTCAGGCTCACATCCATTCTGTCAGGGCCAGAAGAAGACCACCAGAGCCGCATCGTTGCCTGAAGTGGGCCACATCTGGATGCTGTCTGGGGTAAATAATATTGTCATTCAGTCAGAAACAAGGCAAGGCCAGATGTAATACTTACCAAAATAGGTACCCATACTGACAAAGCCCTGAGCAGTTTACTTTTACAGGATCCATATGCTGAAGCCTGAACTCGGTCCCACAGGTGAGGATCCTCGTCCTCATAATTGTGGAGACGTAACTTGATCTGTACAACTTGAAACTTTCCTCCGGTTGCTGGAAGGTGCAGGTGGAGGTTTTGTCGTCGACATGTATCCATGGTAAATCTTGCAGGCATCGCCAACCAACAGGAAACTGGTACGACCGCTGCAGTAGAAACCGGAAGTCAGTAGACTACAGTTATGCGCAGAGCCGATTCGCGATTAAAGGATAAGTGTTCTAGAGCCTTCGGGTTCTCCAAACAGGATGTGGGTGAGGAACGTGGGAAAAGCCATCCCATACCTTTTATTCTAAAGAGCAGATAGCAGAACAGGGCGTACATACATATTGTAGCGAGCTCGGGGGGGCAGTCCGGGAGACCGTCACAGTCGGGACGCGAACCCGTGGCTCCCGCTCCGTAAGCGACAACGTTAACCAGTCGACTAGGGCCAACGTATCTACTTATCCATGCACGTTACAATACATAGATGCCGTGACGTTGAGATGACGCAACACCCAGTACCCGCACCAAAGCACCTTATAACACAGAAGCAACCAGAACAAAACACCTCAGTTAATCAAACCCAGACTAAGTCGTCTTGGTCAAAGACAGTCCAGGTTGTCACATTTGGATTCCGATTTACATGTAGGAACGTAAAACAACACACCTTTGATTCGGACGTGTCGTTTAAGGTCACCGTACTCGGTGCACCAATCATGTAGCCAGCAAGTGGATGCTACGTCATATGTGCGAGGCGTGCAAACGGTGCAATAAAACCTATTCACATCAACAGCTGGTTCGTCCCGAGGCTCCAGCCTACAGCAGACCTGGCACGTTAATTATGTGGAGGACAATTATACATGAAAAGAATCCCTGTCCCCCCCCCATATTTTCTCCCCAAAGTCATCTTAACTTCGGAAAAACAAAAACCAAAACCTGCAGTGAGCCCAAGATAAAGGACACAGAGGCACCGGCCAGAGTAGCCTGCTGTGACGACTCGAAGCGGACGAGCAGGTTTCGGTTTTTGTAAGAATGACCTAATTTCTTGTGGAGCGCGTCGTTTTTTTCCGTGTCGTGCAACACGAGATCAGAACAAGAACGAAGAGGGGCTCAGAGAGCAGACTTTAATTTAAATATTCAGACACCTGTGCGTCATCAAACACACGAGAACCCCCGCGGGTGTCCGGAGCTGAGCGCTATTGAGGAACTTTCGGCGAACCGATGGTTTTGCGGGATGTGGCGACTTTACACGGTGCGGCCGGTCTCGTTATTTAGCGTGACCGCTTCTGTTGGAAGTGCCGGACTGGATTCCGCAGATAACCTTTATTTGATAGGGGAACTAAGGGCTGGGGCGGGAACTCGCGTGCCTTTTCGGACCAATGGGAGTGTTTTTCGTCACTTCCCTCCGAAGCCCCGCCCCCGCCCCGACGTGCCAGAAAACCCTGACGCGGCGTGGGTCTATTTTGAGGAAGTTAAACCGTCGCAGTCGCCAAACAAACAGCGAGAAAACCTTCACGGTCCGGGACGCGGACTCTCACTGAACCTGGACGAACCGCGGCCTCGCAGGTAACGATACGTCGCAACCGGAAACCGGCGGAAGGTTTCTGTGTGAACAGCGGGACGGGAGCGAGCTAACGGCCGCCGTTGAGTCGCGGCCAGCCCCGGACGGCGGTCTCCGGGAGAGAGCCAGTCGTTAAACGGACTCCCCGGTACCGGTCTGGGTTCTCCGGGACTTGTGGTTGGGTTTGGTTTTACGTTATGGATGCCGGGATCAGAGGCGGGTTTCTTTCGCCGACGTTAGAAAGTCCCGGTTCGCGGTCACCGCGTTGCCCAAGAGACGTTACTTATGGCAGTACTCCAGTACACTGATCACAGATACTACTATGTCAGAGTATTTATTATGACTACTACTATGTCAGAGTATTTATTATGACTACTACTATGTCAGAGTATTTATTATGACTACTACTATGTCAGAGTATTTATTATGACTACTACTATGTCAGAGTATTTATTATGACTACTACTATATCCGAGTATTTATTATGACTACTACTATGTCAGAGTATTTATTATGACTACTACTATATCCGAGTATTTATTATGACTACTACTATATCGGAGTATTTATTATGACTACTACTATATCAGAGTATTTATTATGACTACTACTATATCGGAGTATTTATTATGACTACTACTATATCAGAGTATTTATTATGACTACTACTATGTCAGAGTATTTATTATGACTACTACTATATCAGAGTATTTATTATGACTGCTACGATATCAGAGTATTTATTATGACTACTACTATATCAGAGTATTTATTATGACTACTACTATGTCAGAGTATTTATTATGACTACTACTATATCAGAGTATTTATTATGACTACTACGATACCAGAGTATTTATTATGACTACTACTATATCCGAGTATTTATTATGACTACTACTATATCTGAGTATTTATTATGACTACTGTTATATCGGAGTATTTATTCTGATGGCTTTGTGTGAGTGCGGTTGGACGTCAGTTAGCTGGTCTTGGCGCTTGTTATTGTTTGTGTGTGTGTGTGTGTGTGTGTGTGTGTGTGTGTGTGTGTGTGTGTGTGAGAGAAGAGAGAGAGAGTCCCCATTACAGTATCATAACGACGTCGGTCTCACATACAGTAGAAAAGAAGGACTTTTCAGAAAAAGTCATTGAAAATTAAGCTAACTCCGGGCGGGTCCACTTAATCTCTCCTTCACGTTACTGTGTCCAGAAAGTAGTCGGCGTCAAACTGAAAGAGTTTGAAGTACTACGAGGTTGAACCGATGCGAGTTGAATGAATGGCCGGGCTGGCGAGCCGGGGATGGTGAAGCTGGAGTGGGTAATGGAGAACAAGGTGGTGTCCGGTGGGGGGCCACACGAACACGCAGAGGAGTATGTGGGCGGAGCATTAGCAGGCATCTTGGTGAAGTACTACTCTTGTGCAATGGCGTCCTGTACATCCGAGGTGTGGAGGAAGAGGAAGAGGGTGGAGAAATGAGAGGACGATGAAATGGTGGGTCAGGAGGGAAGACTGCCTGACGCCTCGTATAACTGTGCTTTAGCCATCCACCCATCCACCCATCCATCCATCCATCCATCCATCCATCCATCCATCCATCCATCCATCCATCCATCCATCCATCCATCATCCACCCATCCATCCATCCATCAAGACGAACTGGAGTTGGTCCACAGGCGCTGCACAGTGGCTGCCCACTGCTCCTAGCTACACAGCTAGGATGGGTCAAATCCAGCCATTATCCGAACCGCTTATCCTGCTCTCAGGTTTGTGGGGATGCTGGAGCCTATCCCAGCAGTCATCGGGCGGCAGGCGGGGAGACACCCTGGACAGACCGCCAGGCCATCACACGCTTGCTGGTTGTCCACGGTGCCCGATGATGACCATCTTCTTCTATTTGTGGGTCCTTTGAGGACTCAGATAGCAGAAGATACCTGCGCAGAGATGGTTTTTAAAGTGGCATGGGGGGCGCGCTTCTCCCAACGCCACATGACTTGATTGTAGAGGAGATGGTTCCGATGGCAAGGGGGATCCCTCGACGACCGGCACCTCCACACAACTGCAGGGGCTGCCGGAAATCCAGTTTTTCGGAAACCGCCTCGAAGCGTGCCGCCACAGCTTGCTTTTCTGTTGGGGTAAGCTCCCTTAGCCTTATGTCTTCCCAGACTCACCCACAAGGCAGCGGGGCAGTGGTTGATAGGTGCCAGGGCGTGTCCACCAGGGTGGGCCTGCACACCATATCTCTGGGGCACACTGCTGCTCCGAGATCCCCTGCCCAGTTAGCCTGGGGCCGCAAGACCCCAGTTACCACGTGTGGCCACGGGGAGGCCTGGCAGGAGTCTTGGTGAAGGAGAGGCTATGTACTGGCAAGGGAGGCTAACACGCTAGGATGCTGCCCTGTTCGCCACAGAGGCTAGCTAGCGGCAGCAAGCTAAGGGCAGGAAGGACACAAGCGGGTTGGAAGAACACATGCACCTTCCCTCCAACTACACACTGCTGCACTAGACGCATCACCACACACACACACACACACACACACACACCTAGGGACAATTCAGTACGGCCGAGTCAGCTGACCTACATGTCTTTGGACTGTGGGAGGAAACCGGGGCCCTCGGAGGAAACCCACCCAGACACGGGGGAGAACATGCAAACTCCACACAGAGGACGACCCGGGACGACCCCCAAGGTTGGACTACCCGGGGCTCGAACCCAGGACACTCTAGCTGTGAGACGACCCTAACCACAGCACCGCCGTGCCGCCCTGTGCTTGTACTTCTTAGTTGAGTTGTTTTTTGTGTGTGCTCACCACGTGTGTGTGTGTGTGTGTGTGTGAGAGAGAGAGAGAGAGAGAGAGAGCGAGAGAGAGAGCGAGAGAGAGAGAGAGAGAGAGAGAGAGAGAGAGAGAGAGAGAGAGAGAGAGAGAGAGAGAGAGAGAGAGAGAGAGACACAGAGAGAGAGAGAGAGAGAGAGAGAGAGAGAGAGAGAGAGAGAGAGAGATGGTTAAAACCTACAGAGCATGTAAAACTCGTTTGGGTTCACATGTCCAGAGGTATTCAGTGTGTTAAAGGCCTAGAGGAGGAATCCAGCCACTAATCTGACATGGGTTTGTTCTAACAGGCAAGGCATGCGGTTGAATGCCGGGACCGATGAGCCTCACTTCCATCACGGTACCAATAAGGACCTCTCAGTTAGCATGAAACTGGGGTAGCAGAAGTCACAAAGACCTTGTGCTGTGTTTGAACAACCACGTCACTGTACATTTCTTCTTCTTTTGATTTTGATATACTTTAATGACGGTGGCGCGGTGGTTAGCGCGGTCGCCTCACAGCAAGAAGGTCCCGGGTTTGAGCCCCGGGGTAGTCCAACCTTGGGGGTCGTCCCGGGTCGTCCTCTGTGTGGAGTTTGCATGTTCTCCCCGTGTCTGCGTGGGTTTCCTCCGGGTGCTCCGGTTTCCTCCCACAGTCCAAAGACATGGAGGTCAGGTGACAGGCCTGGCAGCCTGTCCAGGGTGTTTCCCCGCCTGCTGCCCGATGACTGCTGGGATAGGCTCCAGCATCCCCGCGAACCTGAGAGCAGGATAAGCGGTTCAGATAATGGATGGATGGATGTACTTTAATGATCCCCATAGGGAAATTACGCTCTGCATTTAACCCATCCTAATTATCCTAATCATGTAGCTAGCAGCAGTGGGCAGCCGCCGTGCAGCACCCGGGGACCGAGTCCAGTTGGTCTCGCCGCGCCTCGGCCAGGGGCACAGCCAGGAGTATCAACCCTAACATGCATGTCTTTCTGGTGGTGGGGGAAACCGGAGCACCCGGAGAAACCCACCACAGACACGGGGAGAACATGCAAACTCCACACAGGACGACCTGGGACGACCCCCAAGGTTGGACAACCCTAGGGTTCGAACCCAGGACCTTCTTGCTGTGAGGCGACAGCGCTAACCACTGCGGGTTGTACGCGGTGGTCACATCCTGGCGTCGGTGTGAGTGGCTCTAGGTCAGGGGTCCCCAATTATTTTTCACAGCGGGCCACTTTTAGGGCCACTTTTAAAACCACGGGCCCCTCAACCTCCAGCAGCATGTTGCTCGTTAGTTTGTTTTGGTGTCGATACGTTGCAGGTATTATAATTTAAACAGAGATTTTTCATCTATTTTTCGATATATTACTAGTCTGACTTTTACTAAGAAATTAATTTTTATTTTTTTGGTAGGGCAATAAAAAAAAATTCTTCCTTCTGGCATTTCTCCAAAAATTCTCGCGGACCCATAAATCAACCCGTCACGGGCCGGACGTGGCCCGCGGGCCGCCTATTGGGGACCCCTGCTCTAGAGGCTCGACTCTCAAGTGGTCTATTGAACCCCTCCGGCCGCATTAGTTGTGAAATAGATATGTCAGATAGAGACCTCAAGATGTGAGGACCCTCCGAGGCCGTAGGGGGGTTAGAGATGCTCGTCCAGAGCGGTATTTTTTATAATCAGCCCATCTCTGTGGGCTTCTCTGTTTGCCAGTGTCTCCGACATGGGTGACAAGTCCTCAACTGTCAGCCGTCGTCATTTGAATGACTCGGCCGTCACGTCGCTGGCTGGCTCGTACCATGACAGGCCCTATTGTTCGCTCAGTTTTTCCTCTCTCGCCGTGAGCCTCCCACTCCAGACTCGATCTCCACAGACAGATCCCCGTCTATGGTGCAGCGGTGAAGCATACCGAGACATCCGGACTTGCTAGAAACCTGTCATGCGGCTCCCTCATACGCAGGTCTTGTTTATGTTAGCACGATCAAATATTTGCACAATTCTCACATACTTGGATGTGAAGTCTTGTGATATGCATGGAAACGGCGACCTGGTGTGCGTTCCTTTGAAGGACCGGCATCTGAATAAGGTCTTGGGCATAAAGCCAGGTGTTTGCCTTTATTTCCTCTTTCTTTCCTTTCCGTTTCGCTTCACGCCGGAGCGCTCGTCACTTTCCGTTAAGCGGCTCTCAGCTGACACGTGGGGTTTCTTTTTTAAGCGGTTCGGCAACGAGAAATTGAAACCGCCTACGTCTGACTGAGGCCTTTCTTCAAAAGTCCCGTTTCAACCGCCAACAACGCTTTCGTTTTTTTGGTTGTCGTAAGCATCCTGTTACTGTTAGTATCTGATGTGATGAAGCTGTGCTCGCTTTTCTGTGCCGTAGCAGTAGTATTTTAACAGTAATCTGACGATCGGTGGGTAATTCTGTGTTTTCGAAGTGCCGTATCGGAAGGCAGACTGACTGAGTGTGTTTCTCGCCCTCCTTCCACAGATGTTTATCAGAATAACGCTGGGTTTCCTGTGCGGCCTGGGCTGGGCGGCTGCGGCGTGGGGTGCAGGCAGCGAGGCGGTCGGCGGGGGACCGCTGCCGCTGCTGCTGGTGTCGTTCGACGGCTTCCGCGCCGACTACCTGCAGAGGTTCCCCATGCCGAACCTGAAGCTCCTCTACAGCCAGGGGGTCCTGGTGGAGCAGCTGACGAACGTGTTCATCACCAAGACGTTCCCCAACCACTACAGCCTGGTAACGCTGCCCGCCGCCGCCGCCGCCGCCGCACTGTGGCCGGTGTAGTCTTGTAGGGACCCGAGGCTGATGAGCCGTCACTCTGATGGTAGCACATGGGAATGAGAACACTTTCACTTTCACAGTCACCACGTTTAGGGATTGATAGTTTTCCTTTACGTGAATTGGAAAGTTGCCCCTTCGGCTACAAGAACGCCAGTGCCGCGGCGGATCATCCGTCGGCCTTCGGGCTCGGCCCACAGGTCCCAAAACATTTACAGTTAAAGCTGAAATCTGTGGTCTCCTTGATCTGTACCTCCCTCTGGGAGGACTACAAACAAGGTGTAGCAGCCATTGTGGGCTGGCGTGCCGTCAGCTCAGCAGCAAACGGTTCCCACCCCTGGTCAAAATGGATCCTCAAACCAAAGCTAACACACCGTCTTGTCTCGCAAATAGTAGTATTCCTATTTGTGAGACAAATAGGAATACTACTTTTTGTTTTGCCTCACATTTCAGGAATTCAGGGGGCAGCCGGGAACCACCGGGGGTAGCCGGGACGTGAACCAGGGTCTCCCACACCACGGGCGACTACGTTAACCAGTCAACTCAAGGGTCCAAGCCTTTAGTTGACTGGTTAACGTAGTCGCCCGTGCTGCAGGAGACCCGGGTTCGCGTCCCGGCTGCCCCCTGAATTGGCTACATACAAACTACATCAAACTCTATGGGAGCACTGTTGTACTGTAGTATTGATAGACAAGATGTCCAACAGATGTGGTGACGTTTCAGTCCCCTTTCCCTGTTTGAGTAGTGTAGGGGACCGAGCCGGCAAGGATGAGGAACACAGGTGTTTTCCAGAAAAAAAGGGGTTTTATTTACCCAAAAATGCCAAAAAAGAAGAAGCACTTTACAAAAGACAGAACAAAAGTCTGGGCCCATAAAAGAGGTCAGAGTAACAGAACTTAAATCAAGCAACAAACTCAATATAAAGTGGGCTAACTGAAACCAACTAACAGAATGACTGCCCAACAAAAGACAAAGCAGACCTCCCTAACTAGACACAAAGGGACACATGTACAGTGGCTGATCAGACCAACTACACACAAAGGGGGGGCGACGTACAAACACTAAACACTACCGACTAAATTACAAACAAAAGAAAACAGGGCAATCAGATAACCAGTATCAATACGTTCAACTTCTAACCTAACAAAATAAATCAATAAACTAATACAACCCCAAAACATTACTAAACTCTAAACTAAATCCCCAAATCCCCCCCCCCATGGTGTGGCCGCCACTTGGTTTGGCCCAATTGGCCACTTCCTCCATAAAAGGGCTGTGCTTCCAGGGGCGGATCCTTTTGCCCAGGCCTCACAGGAAGCCCCCTCCCCTGGGCAGCAACAGCCCCCTCTGCACTGGTAGCTCAAAAAAGATACATTAGTTAAAGCAGTTAAACACAATAACGATTGTACAACAGTTAACTAAACGTGCGCGCTACAAATAGAAATTAATGTACTGTGAAAATGCTAAATAAAACGTGTGTATGTTGTATAAAACAAAACCCACGTCTGTTGTTCTTTGTGATGCGCTTCAAACAATGTAAAGTATAAATTAACTGAAAGAAACTTAAAGTGCGAGTGCCAGAGGGTTACCGACGTTTAGATCAGTTGTGAGGCCACGGGGGTGGCCATCACAGTGGGAATGTGTTTGCCACTGCACCAGTGTTCTTCCTACCTGGTCGAACACCTCATCAGCGGTGTATATACTGAGAGTTTCTCCAACCATGGTGGAGATGACTGTTAGTATTATGTAGCCTGACTTCACCGTCCTGATGAATGAAATATTCCTTCAGTCATCTCATCATCAGCCACTTCTCTGGGGTCGGGTCGCGGTGGCAGCAAGCTAAGTAGGGCACACCAGACGTCCCTCTCCCCAGCAACGCCCTCCAGCTCCTCCTGGGGAGACCCAAGGTGTTCCCAGGCCAGATAGGACATGTAGTCCCTCCAGCGAGTTCTGGGCCTACCCCGGGGTCTCCTCCCGGTTGGTCGTGCCCAGTAAACCTCCAAAGCAAGGCACCCAGGAGGCATCCTGATCAGATGCCCGAACCACCTCAACTGGCTCCTTTCGATGTGAAGGAGCAGCGGCTCTACTCCGAGCTCCCTCCGGATGTCCGAGCTCCTCACCCTATCTCTAAGGCTGAGCCCAGACCCCCTACGGAGGAAACTCATTTCAGCCCGCTTGTATCCACGATCTCACCCTTTCAGTCACTACCCAAAGCTCATGACCATAGGTGAGGGTTGGGACGAAGACTGACTGGTCAATTGAGAGCTTTGCCTTCCAGCTCAGCTCCCTCTTCACCACAACGGTCCGGTACAACGTCCGCATTGCTGCTGATGCTGCCCCAATCCGCCTGTCAATCTCCCGCTCCATCCTGCCCTGATGATTTATTAATAAAGAAAATTTCATGATTTTAAATTCATGCAATAACCTGTTACAGACTGTGGTCGATGAAAATTATATCACTGGTATGGTTCGTTCTCTGCCAAAATTTACAGCGGAGACCTGTAGTTTAAAAAACAAAAAAAATTAATTAAAAATCAATGTATTTTCCATGATAAGTCGATTGAAAGGCTGGGTCAGACCTCTCCATTTTCTAATTCAAGTTATGGGGAAATTGCCAATATCTATGCACGGAAGGGCGGCACGGAGGCGCAGTGGTTAGCGCGGTCGCCTCACAGCAAGAAGGTCCTGGGTTCGGACACCGGGGTAGTCCAACCTTGGGGGTCGTCCCGGGTCGTCCTCTGTGTGGAGTTTGCATGTTCTCCCCGTGTCTGCGTGGGTTTCCTCCGGGCGCTCCGCTTTCCTCCCACAGTCCAAAGACATGTAGGTCAGGTGAATCGGCTATACTAGATTGTCCCTAGGTGTGATTGTATGTGTGTGTGTGGGCCCTGTGATGGACTGGCGGCCTGTCCAGGGAGTCTCCCCGCCTGCCGCCCAATGACTGCTGGGATAGGCTCCAGCATTCCCGCGACCCTGAGTGGGATGGGCGGCTCGGATAGTGGATGGATGGATAATTATGGAAATGCCTAAATAATTCTAATAGGGATTTCCTAACCTGCACACGCAGCAGGTGTATTAGAAAATAAGCTTTGAAACCAGGTTTGAGAGTTGCAAGACTTCCTTCTTTTGTCATTTCGTACAGGCTCTCTCGATCGGTAGGTCGATGCCATAGCCAGATTATTGAGCGCTCTACAGGTGCAGCTCATCGATATGGTTTCTGGCTCCTCTTCTTCCTGCTGTAGCCTCTGTCACTGTTGCCTCACCTTGGCAGTGGAACCTCATCAGTGAACTAAATCAGCCATGACCTTTGACCCCTACCCACTACCCCGACTTCCCTCTCCGCTTTTACTTACTCTTGTCCACCCCTCGTGTTGACCCCATGCAGAGATGTGGTGGTTCTGCGTTTTATCGAGAATTCCTAGTTCTTGCAACAGAGGAAAGGTAAATAGCGTAAATAAAATGTATAAAAATACACACTTGTGGTAGAATAACACAAAAAACAAGCCTTGTAGGACAATGTGAAGTGGTGAAAACATACGTGTAAGGCGTGCAAACGGTGCAGTAAAACCAGCTAGTTAGCCCTGAGGCTGCAGCCTACAGCAGGCCTGGCACGTTAATCAGGTGGAGGACAATTATACATGAAAAAAAATCACTGCCCCCCCCCCCCCACTTTCTCCCCAGTTGTATTCGGCCAATTACCCCACTCTTCCAAGCCGTGCGGGTCACTGCTCCACCCCCCTCCGCCGATCCGGGGAGGGCTGCAGACTACCACATGCCTCCTCCCATACACGTGGAGTCGCCAGCCGCTTCCTCTCACCTGACAGTGAGGAGTTTCACCAGGGGGACGTAGAGCGTTGGGGGATCACAACATTCACCCCAGGGGCCCCGACCGACCAGGACACATGCCCACATCCGGCTTCCTAGCCGCAGACAGGGCCAATTGTTTCCGTAGGGAGGCCCCACCAAGCTGGAGGTAACACGGGGATTCGATCCAGCGGTCCCCGTGGTGTTGTTCGGTATAAGTTTGCTTGTCTTGTTTACCTAGATGTTTAGTACAGTTCAGGCTGCCTGCTTCAGCAGAGACGGCATCGAGAACCTAATGGCATTTGGCACTGAAAGTGCTTTGTGCACCACCTTAGTAAGATGAGTCGGGGGGCGAGGGTGCCGTGTAGCTACATGGCGAAGGTACCGCTAACGTCCCCACGCTGCAACTCAGGTGAGGCGGTTCTGACTACCTCGGTTGTTTCCACCAGCTTATTGAGCCTGCTCGCATCCGCCCTCCCATCACACCGCCTCTGAAGCGCCAAGGCCGGAGAACTGGCCCCTGCTGGCTGCTAGAAAGTGTGCAGTGAGCTAGTGCATGTGTTGAAGAGCCGGAGCTATCTTGGGAGGAAATAGTCTGGAGCAGTGTCTCAGTGATGGCCAGCCAGCTCAGTGTCACAGCACCACATCGCTGTTGTTGTCCTTTTCCAGGTGACGGGGCTGTACGCCGAGTCGCACGGCATCCTGTCCAGCTCCATGTACGACCCGGTCACCGACAAGAACTTCAGCACGTCTCATGACACCGACCCGTTTTGGTGGAACCAGGCCGAGCCCCTGTGGATCACGGCGCTGGACTCGGGCTACCAGACGGCAGCGGTGATGTGGCCCGGGGCGGATGTTACCATCGGGAACCGCACGGCCACGCACTTCTTCCCCTACGACCCCGCCATGACCTTCCGAGAGAGGCTGGGGAACGTGACCGGCTGGATGGCCGGGAACGGAACGGTAGGGAACGGAACGGTAGGGAGCGGCGGAGTTACGCAACACTGACACATCGCTCCGAAAACATCAGCATCCTACCGGCAGACCTTCTCGCTTATTGGGGTTTTTTTGTCTCTCTGGTTGAACTCTGCCATCTGTCTTTCTGTCATCCTTTCCTCAGGGGAGTGGAGTAATGTTTGCAGCGCTGTACTGGGAGGAGCCGGACAGGACGGGTCACATATACGGCCCTGATGACACCACCGCCATGGCCAAGGCTCTGAAAGAGGTACACACACACCAGAGGTTGCAGGCTTTGTAGGCTGACGGCTGCTCTCCTCCTGTAAAAGACCCCAAAAGAAGCTCTTGTGGACCTCCTCATTCTCATTCATTCATGACTCACGTAGTCCTTCTCTTCATGGCTCTCATGATTGATGACTAACTAGCCTCGATTGCTCGGCCGTGGCGATTTGCCCTGTACAGCATCAGGAAAATTAGACCCTACCGGTCTGAGCATGCAGCACGACTCCTGGTGCAGGCTCTTGTTATGTCATGCATGCTGGCAGGTCTCCCCGCTTGCACTTTCAAACCTCCGCAAATGATCCAGAACGCGGCGGCGCATCTGGTCCCGACCCAAAACAGCACATGTCCCTCCGCTGTTCATGTCCCTCCACCGGCTCCTAGTTGCTGACCGCAGCAAATTCAAAACCTTGATGCTCGCCCTCAAAACGGCAACTAAAACTTCTCCCGCCTACCCGAACTCCCTCATTCAGGTCTGTACTCAGTCCCGCTCACTAGGGTCTGCCAATGAAAGGCGCCTGGCACCTCCGCTAAGTCGCTAGCCAGACTTCTCTTTTGTAGTTCCCTGGTGGTGGAACCAGGGAACTACAAAACAAGCTAAAGACCCAGCTCTTTCACCAACACCTCCACCTCCACGGTGCCGCAGTGGGTAGCGCGGTCGCCTCACAGCAAGAAGGTCCTGGGTTCGAGCCCCGGGGTAGTCCAGTCTTGGGGGTCGTCCCGGGTCGTCCTCTGTGTGGAGTTTGCATGTTCTCCCCGTGTCTGTGTGGGTTTCCTCCGGGTGCTCCGGTTTCCTCCCACAGTCCAAAGACCTGTAGGTCAGGTGACTCGGCCATACTAAATTGTCCCTAGGTGTGAGTGTGTGTTGGCCCTGTGATGGACTGGCGGCCTGTCCAGGGTGTCTCCCCGCCTGCCGCCCAATGACTGCTGGGATAGGCTCCAGCATCCCTGCGACCCTGAGAGCAGGATCAGCGGTTTGGATAATGGATGTACCCCCCCCCCCCCCCTATAATCCTTGGTCCTCTGTTAGATGAGGGGCAGGTGGGTCGGTTGCAGGTACGAGCAGTTGGAACTAGCTGAGGTCTGTTTTTATGAGCTCTGCCTCTGCAGTAAACGCATACGGTCCCGACAGACGCACATGCTCCAATCAAATTGCTCGGCTGAGAACGTTCGACCGCATGTCCGGTCCCACCCGGTGTCACTCGTAAGCCTTGCGCCCATTACGCACCGCTGCCGCATTGACCGACGGTGTGTTTCTCTGGACGGTGCCGCCCAATCAGGTGGACGACAACATCGGCCTGCTGATGACGGAGCTGAAGAGGGCGGGACTGTGGGGTCGGGTCAACGTGCTGGTGACCAGCGACCACGGCATGGCCCAGTGCTCGGACCAGCGGCTCATACGGCTGGACAACTGCCTCCACCCGGACAACTACACGTTGGTGGACCTGACGCCCGTCGCGGCGCTCATCCCGAAAAGAGGTACGTCGCTTCACTGCAGCTCACACAGGGTCACAAAGTGGGGGCTTAATTGGACGTGTGTGGGTGTTCATCCGCATGCTTTTTCTAGATCCAGATGCTGTCTTCTCTCTGCTGAGTAAGTGCCATCCCCACATGACGGCCTATCTGAAGAACACCATCCCCGATAGGCTACACTACCGGAACAACAAACTGATCCAGCCGATCCTTTTGGTGGCCGATGAGGGCTGGACCATCGTGCAGCGGGGAGACCGTTTGCCGAGGCGTGAGTCTGTTTTTATCGTAGACGTAGGATTCTCACCTCCTTTTACGATCCGCTGTCCCCTTTCTCACATCACTACAGTGGCACGGTGGCCCAGTGGTCAGCGCTGTCGCCTCACAGCAAGAAGGTCCTGGGTTCGAACCCCGGGGTAGTCCAACCTTGGGGGTCGTCCCAGGTCGTCCTCTGCGTGGAGTTTGCATGTCCTCCCCGTGTCTGCGGTGGGTTTTCTCCGGGTGCTCCGGTGTCCCCCCACCATCAAAAAGACATGCATGCTAGGGTTAGTACTCCTGTCTGTGCCCCTGAGCAAGGCATGGCGAGACAAACTGGAGTTGGCGCTGCACGGCGGCTGCCCACTGCTGCTAGCTACACAGCTAGGATGGCTTACATGGCGAGAGAGAATATCCCCACGGGGATCAATAAAGTAGTAAAAATAAACAACTTTACGAATGGCAAAGAAACTGTAACCAGTTCACACAAAGTATTTATACTCGGCCTACAGCTACTGTCACATGTGTCCCATCTGAGTCAGTAGGACGAGTCCTGCCAACCAGAAGACATGGCATGGATTTGACCTGTTGTCAGCCGGAGTGGACAGAGCAAAAAAGCAGCTGGTCGTTTTCTAGGAAGTGAATTCACATCCCATAAATCCACGGCTCAAAAGAAGAGAAAGGGGGCGTCCGGCTAGCATAGCGGCCTATTCCGTTACCTACCAAAACGGGGATCGCTGGTTCGAATCCCCGTGTTACCTCTGGCTTGGTCGGGCGTCCCTACAGACACAACTGGCTGTGTCTGCGGGTGGGAAGCCGGATGTGGGTATGTGTCCTGGTTGCTGCACTAGCGCCTCCTCTGGTCGGTCGGGGCGCCTGTTTGGTAAGGACGGGGAACTGGGGGGGAATAGCGTGATCCTCCCACGCGCTACGTCCCCCTGGTGAAACTCCTCACTGTCGGGTGAAAAGAAGCGGCTGGCGACTCCACATGTATGGGAGGAGGCATGTGGTAGTCTGCAGCCCTCCCCGGATCAGCAGAGGGGGAGGAGCAGCGACCGGGACGGCCCGGAAGAGTGGGGTAATTAGCCGGGTACAATTGGGGAGTAAAAGGGGGGGTGGGGCGAAGTGAAGGAGAGTACACTGAATGGCGTGAGAATTTGTATATGAAAACATGTATGAAGGTGTGCACGACATGCACATTTAGTATGGTCACATGACGTGATCAGTTGGAAAAAACATTCCCGCCCACGTTTTAAATCCATGCCTATAGATTTATTCTGAAACTTAGCCAGAATGTTCTCTTGAAATATTTGCCCCAAGCTTTCGTTCTTTGAATTTTTTTCCAAACTTGGTTCAGCCTAGCTTACAACTTATCTATTTTCATCAAGCTTGGTAAGTTTCTTACAAAATATCTGAAGATCGTTACATTAATTTATAGGCTTTCAGCCTGCTCTGAGATGCCACTTTGGCGCCAACGTCAGGGAGAGGTGCAGTTCTCTGAACCGCCGCTAGAGGGAAGACTTGAACCAAAGAGGAACTTCTGTAACATCAGCCGTCATGATTGTATGCTGGTCCAAAGAGTCCCATCCCTCTCTCCTTCTCTCTTCCTCTCCTTCAGTGGGCGACCACGGCTACGACAACGCCCTGCCCAGCATGCACCCCTTCCTGGCCGCCGCCGGACCCAGCTTCCGTCAGGGCTACCGCGCCACGGAGCTGCAGAGCGTGGACATTTACCCCCTGATGTGCCACCTGCTGGCTGTGCACCCGAGGCCCAACAACGGGACCCTGGCTCACTCCCGATGCATGCTGTCCGAGTCCAGCTGCATGGAAGTACCAATGATCGTGGGCCTGGTGATCGGCGTCCTCCTGTTACTCGCCACAATCACCGGTAGGTCCGCATCGCGGCATCACGTTGCTCACGCGACACTTCCCACCGAGGTAACTGATTCGTATAGAGAGCCATCCAGTATCCAAGCCGCTTATCCGAAGTCGGGACGCGGGGATGCTGGAGCCTATCCCAGCAGTCATCGGGCGGCGGGTGGGGAGACACCCTGGACAGACCATCGGTCCACCACAGGGCCGACACACACACGTATTCACACCTAGGGACAATGTAGTACGGCTGGTCCACCTGACCTACAGGTCTTTGGACTGTGGGAGGAAACCCACACAGACACGGGGAGAACATGCAAACTCCACACAGAGGACGACCCGGGACGACCCCCCCAAGGTCGGACTACCCCGGTGGCTCGAACCCAGGACCTTCTTGCTGTGAGGCGACTGCGCTAACCACTGCGCCACCGTGCCGCTCACGTAGAGATGAAATCCAAAATTTGAAAAAGTCGCACAAACTCATAAACCTGCTTTGTGTTAAAATTGTTGTTGTTCATCGTTTTTCGCAGAGGAGCAGAATAGCGGTAGTTTATATTTCAAGGGTTTGATTCCCAAACGCCGCCCTGAAATAAGACGGACTGAAAAAGTGTGTCGCTAATAAATCTCCCTGGGTAGTAGGTAACTTGACAGACCGAACGAGCCGACCCGTCCCGGTCAAACCCTGCACACTTCCTGGGTATCGGAGGAGGTTTGCGTAGAGTACAAACTTGTTTTGGAATCACAGCAGCGTCCCTTTTCAGCTGCACCCCTCATGTTCACCCCCGTCACATCCACATGTAGATGGAAGAGAGGGCACATGTTTTTGTTTTTACCCCCACCCCTCCTTTTTTTCTTCTTCTCCCCAATTGTATTTGGCCAATTACTCCACACTTCCGAGCCGTCCCGGTCTCTGCTCCACCCCCTCTGCTGATCCGGGGAGGGCTGCAGACTACCACATGCCTCCTCCCATACAGGTGGAGTCGCCAGCCGCTTCTTTTCACCTGACAGTGAGGAGTTTCACCAGGGGGACGTAGCACGTGGGAGGATCATGCTATCCCCCCCCACCCCGAACAGGCGCCCCGACCGACCAGAGGAGGCGCTACTGCAGCGATCAGGACACATACCCACATCCGGCTTCCCACCCGCAGACACGGCCAATTGTGTCTGTAGGGACGCCCGACCGAGCCGGAGGTAACACGGGGATTCGAACCGGCGATCCCCGTGTTGGTAGGCAACGGAACAGACCGCTACGCCACCCGGACGCCCTCAGTCGTTCTGATTTCTGTCAACACATTTTTTCTCTGCAGCTCGGGACTTGCTGGGGGTCTCTGGAGCCCCATCAGGTCACCGTGGCTCCAGATGTGGGAACTGTAATGTGTAACAGGAAGTCCTCAAGCGCTCAGCACACTAACCAGCACGTCTGTCCCTCTCAGCCCTCTTTAGGCTGATGAAGCCCCGCCAGCCGCTGCTCTCCAGACCCTTCCAGAGGCTTCAGCTGGAGGACGACGACGACGACGACGACCCCTTATTGGAGTAGAGCGGCCGACCGGCGTTGTGCCGCGATCCAATCAGACGTCTTCCCTGCTCTCTGTACTGTAAATCTCTCTCTCTCTCCCCAATGTGGTGGTTTGCTGTATGTGTTGCACCTCAGTGTGTAAGAGGAGGAGGTATTGATGATGATGATGATGATGATGACGACGATGATGGCGGCGGTGAAGAAGACGAAGATAAATGTCCTGGACGCTTTAAAAGCTTCTTGATATGTTGCACTTTAACAGGTCGTCGTTCACAACGAGGTCACTGAGTAGACCTTCCTCGCGTCTTGTATGCACTGATGTGTGTGTGTGTGTGTGTGTGTGTGTGCGTGTGTGTGCGTGTGTGTGTGTGTGTACACTGGTATAAAGAGTTGTTTTTAAAGCGTTGCCACCCCTTAAATCCGATTTGTGGAGCCTCTCGGGTACAACGGGAGACATTAAGTAAACCGCTTCGGCTCAGACAGCCGGAGCGGAAGTTCTGCACGAGCTGTTACTGTTGAAAACGTGTTCTGTTACCGGCGGTACCGAGCCGACGCGCTCCAATGTTCTGTCGAAACAATGAAGCGGCATCCCTGACCCCGTTTACACTTGGATTTAAAATGCGTCTTTTTCTGCGATCGGATCTCAAGTGGACATACAGGTGTGAACGACCGCCGACACGTTCTGTGACCCGGGTTACTCAAACCACTTCCCGATGTGGTCTGGGACGCATTGGACCACATGTCTTCTGTAGTGTGAACGCTAATGCGTCCTGATGCGTCCCCGACAAGGACGTTACAGGGAATCTTCTTCTTCTTCTTCTTCTTCTTGATCACACGGGTCATTTGGAGACGCATGGGAGACCCGGGTGTGAACGGCGACGCGTCTCGCTGTCCTCTTGTGATCCCATCGCCCAGAACGCGTTTTAAACCCCAGTGTAAACAGGGTCCCTGTCGGGTAACGCGTTGGAGGAGATTCACTGGATGTTGGACTTGAAGAAAACCGTATATTGTGTGTTTCAGTTGTTGTGTTCTGCCTCGTTGAGGTTTTGTAGTTCTGGAGCGAGACCTCCCATCATTTCCAGGTGGGTCTGTGATTCTCCTTCGGAGGTCTGTGGACCCGTTTCTTTTCTTTCACCTTTTCGCCTGCCAGTGATCCACCAAGCTGGTCCGTCCTCCCAGCCTGACTGGGATCGGGACTTTTTAGCTGCCGTCACGGCAAACGAGCAAAACCAGTAAGTCGGCCAGTCGCCTCCGTGCCACCGGATGTGTCGTCACGCTGCAGGGGCGCTTTTATTCGGTCCGCTGCGCGTGCATGTTGGGAGCGCTGCTTTTTTGTTGCTAGGTAGATTTTGTGTCGCTAGATGATCTGTGCCGTGTGACGCCGGTACAGCCGGTCGCTGCTCATTTCTTGCACAGCTGCTGACGTCTGCACGTGTCGCGGGGGGGGGGGACGTGGGGAGGGGGACGTGGGAAGGGGGGGACGTGGGGGGGGGCGGTGACTCCATATTCAGGTCGCCGTGCAGCGGAGTTGTGCTTTCAGTGCGTTTGTATTCCTGCCAAAGACAATCACGGGCGTGTGTGTGTGTGTGTGTGTGGGGGGGAGTTGTGGGGGGGGGCGGGGTAGTATCGTCACATTACCAGCTAAAGCCGCCTGGCCCTGTGTGTGTTCGGGGGGTGGTGGACAGTTACATGTGGACCGTGTGCTGGTGCTCCAGAATAACCTGTTAATGCTGAGCTGAGACGGATTCACTTAACGCACTTGGACAAGTCATCTAATGGGCTTATGTGCGTCCTGTGTGTGTGTGTGCGTGCACGAGTGCGTCCTTGCGTGGATGCGCGTGCGTGCATGTGTGTGCGTCCTTGTGTGTAGATGTGTGTGCGCATGCGCCCCCGCGCGTACGTGCACGTGCGCGCGTACGTGCATGTGTCACGTGTACGCGCACGCACCCCTTGGATGTGTTTGCGTGCGTGCGCCCTTGTGCGCGCGCATGTGTGGATGTGGATGTGTGTGCATGTGCGCATACGTGCATAGTGTGTCTGTGTGCGTGCGTGTGTGCGTGCGTGTGTGTGTGTTAACAGGAAACACGGGCCGCAGCTTGTTGGCGGTAGTGTTAAAGGGAATCCCCGCATCCAACATGTACTGTTACTGATGCTGCTGCCTTCAGCTCCCCGGAAGAGGGGGGCACGTGGGAGGGGGGGTGAAGGGTCAAATAAAAAACGGAACTACTGTCGTTTTTGGACTGTCTGGCGTGCAGCTGTCTGCCCCCCCAGCGTTGACAAAGGGTCGGGAGGGGTTCAGGGGTCGCGAACCCAGCGCTCAGGACTGTAGGGGCCATCATGGCCCCGTCAAGGGAAGCTGATGGATATTCATGCGGAAGTGTGCGTGTGTGTGCGTGTGTGTGTGTGTTATTCCCTTGGGCAGTGTTTTTCTCTGATGCCGTCCACGCGGCCCCTGGCAGGGGCTGTTGTAGCTCCTTTTTGATACTATGCAAATGCTGCTTGGCCGGTGCGCTTCTCCTTTCGTTTGTCATGCAGGAGGTTTTCTCTCCTGGTTGCTGAGAGCTATGAAATAAATACACCAATAAATAAAGCTGAGTGGAAATGCGAATAAGCCAAGCGTGTGTCGTTCTTGTTTTTGTTCCCCCCAATTACCCCACTCCTCCGAGCCGTCCCGGTCTCTGCTCCACCCACTCGGCCGATCCGGGGAGGGCTGCAGACTACCACGTGCCTCCTCCCATACACGTGGAGTCGCCAGCCGCTTCTTTTCACCTGTCAGTGAGGAGTTTCACCAGGGGGACGTAGCGCGTGGGAGGATCACGCTATTCCCCCCTCCTCCCTGAACGGGCGCCCCGACCGACCAGAGGAGGCGCTAGTGTAGCGACTAGGACACATACCCACATCCGGCGTCCCGCCCGCAGACACTTCCGGTTTCTACTGCAGCGGTCATACCCGTTTCCTGTTTGTTGGCGTGTGCTATTGACAATGGCGTATTGTTCGCGAGGCCTGCAAGAGTCACCATGGATACATGTCAACCACATGCACACAACTGACCACACACGTTCACCTGCACCTCCCAGCAGGCGGGTGAACAGTTTTAAGTTGTACATATCAAGTTGCGTCCACAACTATGAGGAGGAGTATTCTCATCTTCATATTTCACACTCATCCACAATTATGAGGAGTTTCTCAGAACTGTCGAAAGTGTGTGGACAGTTGTGCGCATGTGGTTGACATGTATCCACGGTGACTCTTGCAGGTCTCGCGAAAAATATGCCGTCGTCAATAGCGCGCGCCAACAAACAGGAAACTGGAATGACCGCTGCAGTAGAAACCGGAAGTCGGTGGACTACAGTTATGCACAGGGTGGATTGTGTGTGTAGGGACGCCCGGCCAAGCCGGAGGTAACACGTCTCATATGAAACACGTCCGGGTGTGTCAGGGAGATGGCAAGGACAGAGTGACACACATTTTAAAAATTAATTTTATTTCTTTCTATATATTTTTTTCTTCATCGCAGTCACAACATTACAATGTAATAAAATGGTAAATATATAAAATTTAACTCGATACTGATGCATACATTTCTGTATCTCGTTTGAAACCCAAATGAACTGTACATGTATTCATTTATATCCGTTTCACATGGTTTAAAATCTGTCATTATGTGGTCACGTGTATGACTGTAAATCTTTGTCTCTTCACAGATAAATAGACTTCACTTTCTTGGAGGTATTGTAACAAAAATAACACATTTCCTAACGCTTGGCCGTCTAGAGCCATTGAAAATATTGTTTCACTTTCCCCCCACCCCCCCAACAAAATGCCTTCAATACTTTTAGTAATATGCGATACACAGGAGAACCGGAGGTACACAACATGTCACTTCGTCTTTCCGGATTGTGTCCACATGGTAGGATGGCCCGGATGTTAACGGGGGACGGAGGTTGGGCGTGCACCAGGGAGCGAGATTCCCCCCCCCCCCAACCGACTTCCGGAGCGCCTGTCTCTGATTGGTTAAGGTTAGGGCGGGGTTAGGGTTACCCAATCAGAGCTGTTGTCACGCGGAAGTTTGATCTGGAGTTGGTTGGAAAAAGGTTTGACCCTAGAGCCAACGGGGTGTAAGCACGGAAGTAGCCGTGATTGGCGGTTGCGTCGGCCAATAGAAAGCGCAGAAGCGCACTGACGGCCAGACCGACAGACAAGAGCAATAGTTGGGGCGAATTAAGTTAACGTTAGTTAGCTAGCGGTAGCGGTATGGTTAGGGTTACAGTACGATCTGGCAATGTTAAGGTCAGTTGTAAGGTAGCTAGCTAAATGTTTCAGTGCGCATCGTTGGTTTCAAGTCAGTGCGCTTCGAGGTTCCGCGCTGTCTATTGGCCGACGGAACAGCCAATCACGGCTACTTCCGTGCCTACACCCCGTTGGATCTAGCATCAACCTTGGAAAAAACGCTACACACGACCCGGCATGGGAATGGCTTGAAGGTAGAACCAGTAGGATTTTCCAAAAAAATCAACGTACTGTGGCGAATTCGGTGTGTGTGTGTGTGGGGGGGGGGGGCAGCCGGGACGCGAACCCGGGTCTCTCACCCCACGGGCGACTACGTTAACCAGTCGACTAAAGGGTTCGACCCGTTAGCCAACCGGCTAGCGAGTCTAGGCCTCCGTGGTCCACTACCCCCATCCTTCGGGAAGCGCGTCCCCGCGCTTCAGCGTACCAGCTCCCTTACGCCTCTGGTTGCACGCGCTTTCGATGGTCTCGCGGTGGCCCATCCCACTTCTGACACCAATGTAGTGAATTCGGGGGGGGGGGGCAGCAGCCGGGAACCGCCGCAGCCGGGTCTGCTGCACCACGGGCGACTACGTAAGTAGTCGACTAAAGGGTCCGGACCCATTAGCCAACTAGCTTGCGAGTCTAGTCATTCGTGGTCGTTACAGTATAAACTCGTACAAAAATAATCTCGGCCTGTACACCGGGATGTGTCGCGGTAACCGCGGTCAGGGGGCGTTTACTTCTGGTGACGTTGAGCCGGGGGAGGGGAGGAGTACCTGGCTGCAGCCTGCAGAACGGGGCGGGGTTCAACGTCAAACGTTAACCCTGCCCAAGTCCACGCCAATGAAATTGTCCTTTTTTTAACCCCGCCCAAATTAGATAGTTAAACCAATCAAATTAAACGGTGGGCGGGATTAAACGTTCGACGTTGAAGCTCGCCCCGTTCTGCAGTCTGCGGCCAGGTGTAGTACCAGGGAGAGGAGGGGCCGACTTTACATCCGCAACCGACAGATCCTACTCGTTCTACCTATAAACTTGTGATTGGTGAAGGCGGCGATCATTTTCCACGAAGGACAACCGTGAAGGGGGGAGGGGGGGGGTCCACCGGGCAACTTTAGGCTCTCATTCTGCTGGAGCGAAGTGTAGACGTTGTGTAGCCCCCCCCCCCGGTATTTTTCAAAGTTTCACCGTCGAAGCTTTGAGATAGATGTGAATGAGTTACACTGGTTCTGACATGAAGCTGCACACTGCAAAAAGAAGAGGAAAAAATAGTTCCTTGTATCAAGTAATTTAAGCAAAGTAGTCTTGAGGTCTTGTTCACATCGAGTAGCAGTTGGGATTGTACTGAACTAAGTGACATACAATAGCCTTCCCCCACCGATATCTTGTCAATTTCAGAGAAAAATAAAAAATAAACTGTAAGATGAAAGAAGTGGAGGTATGGAAGCATATTGGGGCCCTGAGAGAAAATAAAATTCACCGTGAGGAGGGGGAAAAAATCATTTCCACGTTAAAGTCGAAATTTCGAGTAAAACAGGCGAATTTTCGTGATTAAACATGAAATGTAGAGGATGGTCAAAACTGAATTTCAAGAATTAGGTCGAATTGGCCCGAATAGAGTAAAAAAAATTGAAATAGAAAAAGTCAAAAACACATTTCAAGATGTCATGCTTAAAATGTAGTCTCAAATCTGCGTTATACAGCTTACGTATCAGTTTCAAACTCAACAACCTGCAGTTTGATGGCAGGAGTGAAAAGAAGGTCTACGTTAACTCCAAATTTTTGCTCTGGAAATTTCGGTAAAGGTACAATTCGTGACGTCATGCGCCGCCACGACTACGTGGAGCGCTGCGACGACAGAGGCGTTCGATTGCCAGCGAGAAACATGACATATCTCACCATGGGGGGGGGGGTCAACATTTTGAATTTGGTTGTATCTGTAGATATCACTTTATTCTCCATATTTCGACTTCACGTTCGAAATTCCCTTTTGACTTGTTTCTTGAAATCTCAAGTTTAATCTCAAAAGTTTGACTTTGTTGTCAGAATTTTGACCTTAACCTCGACACGCCATTAGGCTATCAGTATTTTTCCTCTGGAAATATTTATTTGCTCGGTGGCTGGAACCTTCTGTATGACTGTGATACTTGTTAAATGGCGATTTCTTTAGAGTGTAACAAAGAACAAGCCTCAGTCCTGAATGGGGATGGGAGAGCTATCAGTAGCTCGAGTATGTGCCCACTTCTTTTTTGTCTTTTTCTTTTACATGACCCAAAGACTCCCAGCCTAGATCCAGTCTAGATCCGGCCTAGATCCGGCCTAGATCCAAGCTAGAGCCAGGCTAGATCCAGCCTAGATCCAGCTGTCTGGTAAATCTTTCACAAAGATTTACCTGTCTGGTAACCCCCACCCCCCAAGAATATCACAATATCGGTGTGCTTCTAATCAGGACGACACAATGGCACAGACTCCTACGAAAACACGGAATTCTCCTGTCGAGCCGTATTTTTTTCTTCGTTCTTGCCTTACATTCTTAATACTATGAACAACATCTACTATCAGTACATTAGAAAGAGCTGTCTAAGCAAACCCATTAAACATGAACGCAACAGAGAAAGATCACCAGGAAAAGGTATTTACAATCAAATGCCAACCACAAGAAAAATTCGAAACGAAACAAAACAAAAAAGTCACTTTTGCACATCGACTCTATAGCTACAGTTTCTCAAGCTGAAGAACATGGAACAGCAAAAACCCCTACAACACAACTTCCAATGAGTTTGAGCCCATAGAACATCTTCTCAGATACATCCATGTAAGGTTTAGGTTGACCCTGCTGTGTGCTTAGCTTCCAGATTTGAGTCCCAGCCCTCTGAAATCCCTTGAAAACTGCTGAGCTTTCCGGTCGAGTCGTGCCGTGAGTCCCAGCTTCTGCCGGCGTGGCGAGCTAGCCCCCACTAGCAGAAGCTGGACCGAGACTGAACAGAAAAGGGATTTAGATTTGGAATTGGGGACTCAGATCTGGTACGAGCTGGTCTGAGACAAAGAGCTTAGCATCTGGCCTAGAGTTCAATTAAATTAGTGTCGTCAGCAAAAAAACAATACTTTTCTCAGCTCTGGAATAAGCGGATAAAACTTTGGTTAAAGAAAGCATATGAAGCATTACCAACATGTACAGATGCTCATACACGTGGACGCCTACGTGCCACGCACACGCCCGAAACACACGCAGGACGAACCGCAGGCCTCATATGCTTCACAGACCCTGATATTGGAACATTTATGCTTTTGTCCAAAGAGCTTTTCCTGTTTTTATATTACACAATCCGAGCAGACATTCCTCATTCGGGAGGACGGCTCCATTCCTGTTCCCTCCGAGCTATAAAGTACATTTCTCGGTTTTACATTTCTGCGTTTCTCTGGTTTCAGTTCCTCCCTGACCGGCTTCAAATTCATCAGAATATGCAACTCTGCAAAACGCTCTTAAAACAATCGTGAACAAAGTGGCGGGAAAACAAAAGTTACGCGAAACTTTACAAGCCATAAGCGAAACCATGAAAACGAAAATGACAAAGGTAACACATTTTTTAGAAAAATGAAAAAAGTACGAAGACAGTTATGGTGCAGGTTTTGTGTACACATTGTGCTTACATCCTTGAAATTGCACGTAAATGCTTTGATGTGACAAGTTTTTTTGTGTTTTTTTGTTTGTTTTTTTTACATGTGCCTGCGTTTACACTTCCCAACTCCTTTATCGTGAAAACGAAAGAGCCAAGAACAGTGACGTGGTACTTCTCAGCTGGCATTCTCGCTCAGAGGTGCAAAATCACTTGCACTTTTGATCTTCTGCGTAACACTGGTCATATATATACCCTTACATTTGCCTTTTAACTGGCAATTTCCGAAGTGCCGATTGGCAAAGCGAGGTGGCGGTTCTCTACAACAGATACATCACTCTGCTTTTGTGGTTTCGAGCTTTCATACTGGTGGCACATTGACATGACCGTTGGCTGGATTCTGTGATTCCACGCACAAGCTCCAAAGGACCAGTAGGCAATGGTGGGCAAGGCAATCTCATTAGAACATTTTTATTTTTTTGGGGGGGGGGTTTCTCCCTTTCTCTCCCCAGTTGAATCCGACCAATTACCCCACTCTTCACTGCTCCACCCCCTCTGCCACTCCGGGGAGGGCTGCAGACTACCACAGGCTTCCTCCGATACATGTGGAGTCGCCAGCCGCTTCTTTTCACCCGACAGTGAGGAGTTTCACCAGGGGGATGTAGAGCGTGGGAGAATCGTGCGAATCTCCCCCCACCCCCGACAGGCGCCCCGGCACACCAGAGGAGGCGCTACCAGGATACATATCCACATCCGGTTTCCCACCCGTAGACACGGCCAATTATGTCTGTAGGGACGCCCGACCAAGCCGGAGGCAACACGGGGATTCGAACCGGGGATTCCCGTGTTGGTAGGCAACGGAATAGACCGCTACGCTACCAGCGCGTGCTCATGAGAAAATATGAGGAAAACTGACGATAAAAGGTGACGTTATGAGATTTAATCCTTACATATTTTTTGACTTTTCTGGTTTTGTGTAGTTAGACTGCGTCTATCGCGCGGTCATCACTTGGACCAGTCAGCGACATGAAACCATCGCGAGCTCAAGTCAGAACATGACCTGAACTGGAGATGAACTTTGGTTGGTGTTGGACCATTTTGATTGACTTGGAGGGTGCTGAAGTTATACAAGGGGTCGGTTTGAAAGGTCAGAGGTCACGGCCAGAGGTAACTACATTTCCTTTCCTGAATTTAAGCTTTCCTTACATCCAATGCAAATCTCTCTCGCGCTCTCTCTCTCTCGACCCTCCCTCAGTATGTTGGAAATACAACGTCACGGCTCTTGAAAACCTCATAAGTTGTAGTTCCCTGCTGGGGTGACGTGCGTTAAGTTGACAGCATCGCGCACGTGAAGCCCTCGAATTCAGACGTTAATAAGCTTGGGAGAGAAATTCAGGAATACAATCTAGAGGAGAGACTTCAAATGACGATTTCCAACTGCTTTTGGGGGGGGGGGATTTTCCAGCATTTTTTTCTCCCCAATTGTACCCGGCCAATTACCCCACTCTTCCGAGCCGTCCCGGTCGCTGCTCCACCCCCTCTGCTGATCCGGGGACGGCTGCAGACTACAACATGCCTCCTCCAGTACATGTGGAGTCACCAGCCGCTTCTTTTCACCTGACAGTGAGCAGTTTCACCAGGGGGACGTAGCGCTTGGGATCAAACTATTCCCCCCTTCCCCCCAATAGGCGCCCCGACCGACCAGAGGAGGCGCTAGTGCAGGGACCAGGACACATACCCACGTCCCGCTTCCCACCCGCAGACACGGCCAATTGTGTCTGTAGGGACGCCCGACCAAGCCCGACGTAACACAGGGGATTCGAACCGGCGATCCCCCACCCGGACACCAAAAGAAAATGTCTAACTTTGAGTCTCGTGTGGTGTGTCAGTTTCCATGGTGGTATATGTTATTTTTGGGACCGCGTGGTTCACGCCAGGAGGAATATACCGCGAGCCTTGTGTATACTAGGCTCCCAGGTATATCCTCGGCACTATACACCCGCTGCAGCATATTCAGTCCGCCTTCCTAGTTTTTTGCTGCATCATCTTTGTGGTCAGTTCATGCCTCGATTATTTCAAGGTGTAGAACGTCATCCGCTGACGTAATTTCTCCCCTTATTCTACAGCTCCATGACTGATATTGTCGGTCTAGATCACCTACAGAGGTGTTCCCGATATTGTGGAGACTGCTGAAGTGAGCAGAACCCACATGGAATGAATTACACCATTCTCGCGATCTTAAAAGGCCGACTTGGAGATCGGCAGATGTTGTGGTATTACACGGTCATTGGTATGAACCTATTTGGCTGTTATATGTCATTGCAATGTCGCCACAGCTATATAAAACCCAAGTCCACCCAGCTGTACCCAGTAGCACCATGTGAATATTGTTCCCAAATCATAAAGGGGTGAGGAAGTGTCTTTTTGATCCTTTGTTATATGTAAATGTATGTGAGTTCGTGTCTTTTGTGTATTTGTGTGTGTCCAAGCGATCAGGTAGGGGGTACGTTCCTGTGTTGTTACACTAGTTTTCATTCTGCATGTGTGTGCTTTGGTGTGTGGGTGTGATTGAGCTGCTATGTGCATGCGTGTTGTATTTTCGAGATAAGCATATCTCACTGCTTCAGAGGAAAACCCTGTGTGTGTGTGTGTATGTGCGTGTGAGTGTGCGTGTGCATGTCATTAGCATTTACACTAAGCACATCTCCCTGCATTTGGAGACTTGCATAGCTTCTGCAGGACAGGAGGACCAGTAGTCCATGGACGGAGCCTTTGGCACAGCCTTGGCCAATAAGTGAAGGCAGGACTCCAAGTTGCACCATAGATTTCAGAGAGACAATCTGCCCTTATTGCACCATAAGTACATTTGTATTTCATATTTGCACCATATGAAGTGTGTTTAGCAGCCAATTTACTCTGTAGCTTGAGTTTTTGTGTTTGTTTTTTGCACCATGTGAGTGCCAACCCTGCTGTGTTGTTGCTTGTTTGCACTTTTCTGTTTGAGAGTTTGTTGCAGAGGAATCAGGTTTTGTCTGTCTTTGTTGACTAGCACCACAGAAAAGGTAACGTGTCCTTGCTCAATGGTGGGAAGTCTCTAGTTGAACTTAAAGAATACCTAGAGTTTCAGGTTAGGTCGCTAGTTTGTCTTCTTTGTATGCCCGTCAACTTGTCCTAACTAGTCTTTCATTGCCCCTAAAAATGGCCGTGTAGCTTTACTAGCATTCCCCACGGAGTGCTAATGAATAAAGGGAGCGTCTCTATGTTCCCTCAACCCTATTTCATTGAATTTACCTAAACAAAACCTAAACTACCTTAACCCAACCCTAACCTTAGCCCATAGCTAACCTTAATCCAACCCTAACCTTAGTTTATAGCTAACCTTAACCCAGTGCTAACCTCAGCCAATAACTAACCTTAATGCAACGCTAACCTTAGCCGATAGCCAACCTTAACCCAATGTTAACCTTAGCCAATAGCTAAACTTAAACCCAACGCTAACCTTAGCCGATAGCTAATCTTAACCCAACGCTAACCTCAACCTCTAGCTAATGTTCACCCAACGCTAACCTCAATCTCTAGCTAACCTTAACCTAATGCTAACCTTAGCTGATAGCTGACCTTAAATCCAACGCTAACCTTAGCTGATAGATAATCTTAACCCACCGCTAACCTTAGCCAATAGCTAACCTTAACCCAATGCTAACCTTAGCCGATAGCTAAATGTAACCCAACACTAACCTTAGCCGATAGTCAATCTTAACCCAACGCTAGCCTCAACCTCTAGCTAATCATTTGATAGCTAACCTACAGGGCTGAGGGAACATGGGACTGTCCCTGAATAAAGCTAGCGGTAGCTTTGGCCGCACTGCCTGTTATTTCCAAAGAGAAACCAGTGCTGTCAACACTGCTAAGCCACTTTAGAGGGACTGAATGACCAAGTTGGACACCCTTTTTGTAACGTGACACGTACTACATGATGAAGAAACACGTGCAACTGATATTCAGAAAGCATTGGTATCCTTTTGAACACCACTGTAAGCTATTTTATTGAGTTACCTCTAAGTGTAATGCTCTGAGCGATTTTAAATTCAGTCACACAGTTTATATTGTCAGGGGCTCTTACTGTGAAGGGTATAAACGGGAGTGGACAATGTGTAAACTGAGAGCAAATCAAACATGCCGTCCTGGTTCAGCCTTCAGAAACTCTCACTTTGCACATTGTCCACTCCTTCGCGTAACAGATACGCCACTTCCGTTTATACCCTTCACAATAAGAGCCCCTGACACTATAAACTGCATGACTGCATTTTAAATCACTCAGCGCATTACACTTAGAGGTAACGCAATAAAATAGCTTCCACTATCTATGCAGCTGCAACTGTAATTCATCTCTTCCTGCCTGCTCAGAATAGTTCAGACAGCGACAATAAGAACAAATCTGCCTTATATTTGGACACCTACAATTTTTGGGGATTTTGTTTGTTTGTGTGGATACACCATCTGAAATGGCTATGGGGGGGTACCTGCTCTCCTGACAGTGACGTGGAACTAGAGACGTGGGTTGAGCTGTGACACATTTTTGTTGTTTAATTTTCTTCTCAAACTGTTATTTTTCCCTCACCGCCACATGGTGTTATCGTGGCCAAAGACACGGTGTGATTTCAGGGACAGCGTTCCTGTCGCTCTCTGCGATGAGCAAGTTCTGATCTGGGTTTTGTTTTTGTTTTTTTGGTCAATTTGTTGTTGCCTGCCAAAGGAACAGCTTGGGTTTGCAAGGGGAAAACAAACAACGAAATAAATAATTAGCACCTCATCACAGCTCATCAGTGGGTGGCTTTTGAGGGCGGGAGAGGAGGGGGGGGGGTTGGATGCGTTAGCGAGAGATGACAACTGCCCTCGTGAGATGGTTAACAGACACAACTGGAAGACTGAAGTCAAGAAACCATCGGGCGTTCCGATGGTTTGATATCAGCCTCAGTCGGTAGCACCCTGTCAACGTTGGAGCGACACAGCGGAAACACCATGCATAAGATGGGGCTGAAGCTACAGAAAAAAATGACTGTTTAGCGTTCGTCGAGTTTCACCCCAAGTACCCAGACGGATCTAGTGTTTTGCTTGACCTGATAACTTTGAAAATATTGTGTAAAATCTTTGTCATTATCTGCTGCGCTACACCAAAGTGCACGCGAGCAAACTGTGGTTGCTTTGAGATTAGTTAAAAAAAACAAAACGAAAGGATTGTGAACTTCCATCTCCCAGAATCCCCATCTGAGCATAGCAGGAAACGATGGAGAACACTTTTTAGACGCGCGCGAGCACGCACGCACGCACGCACGCACACACACACAGAACAGGCTTAATTCCATCTGTAAAATCTTTAGTGCTTCATCTATTTTTTGTGCTTCCTCTTATGACGTTTCAGGTCATCTGATGGGATACCATCACGGTGATAACATGAGATGGACCATTTATATGACTTTATATATATATATATATATATATATATATATATATATATATATATATATATATACCATTTATAAGTGCGGAGATGGCGGCGCGAACTCACGTTTGTGGCGGCCTCATCCAGTACTGTCCATGCAGTGTCTTTGTCCACGCCTTCGTTTGATGGCGGGAAGAGCTGGCGCTGGATCGGCTGGGAGAGCTTGGTCTGCTGCGTCCTGTGGGCCAAGGGACCACAGCCCTGCCCAGAGCTGCCCATGAAGAGGGAACACCGAGGGCGGTCTGACAGGACGCGGAAGCAGGGCAGGCTAGACCGCCAGTTCCAATAATACCGAGGGCGGTCTGGTGGCGGCCTCGCCTGGCGTTGAATGTGTTTTTGGTGTCGTCGTGTGGAGTGCGGGGAGGTGTGTCGAGGGTGCCTGGCTGGGAGGGCTGGCACTGGATCGGCTGGGGGAGCTGGCACTGGATCGGCTGGGGGAGCTTGGTCTGCTGCGTCCTGTGGGCACAGGGACCACGGCCCTGACCGGAGCTGCGCCCGAGAAGGAAACACCGAGGGTGGTCTGACAGGACGCGGAAGCGGGGCAGGCTAAGCTAACTGCTAGCCCATGCAGACCGCCAGTTTCGACAGTCACCCTGGCTGGCGTTCGTTCCTTTGGACAATTTATTCTCCAGTTTGGATGTATGTGTTAGTTTGGATGTGTGTTGTTGTCTTTGTGTTGCACTGCTGTGGGCCGGGGCAATGGTGTGTCGTTTCATTTCATGTCCGGAAGTGCATGAAACGAAACGGCAAATCACGTGTTCTGATTCCTGAAAACAGATAGCGCATGCGCTACGTCATCTCCGCGCATGCGCCCTTGGAAAGAATCGCGATGAGATGAACAAGGTCGTACCGTTCATCTTTTGTGTGCGTCCTTGAGCTCTCGTATCCCTCGACGTGTCGACTCGGTTATCGTCGGAGACGTTTCTCATGGTGATTATTGTTCTTCCCTGTCGTCAGCTGTCAGAACGCAGCTATTTGTACTCTGCTCCGTTTGTAGCGCCGGCGGTAATTTCTCATTAGTGCCAAAATCTGCCTACGGCATGTTTCAATGTGGTGTCGTAATAATTTCTGTTGTCTTTCTCCCCATTAGTACAGCGGGAAATGTAATGATGATGATGAGGATGATGATGATTACTAATATTATTAACATGATTATTTACAACATGATTTGTGCAAAGATGCTGAGGGATTATAGATGTGCTTGTATGAGCGGACTGATGCTCAGGCCGACATGGATGCAAACGTGGGGCATTGTGCTCTAAAGCCACACACACACACACACACACACACACACACACACACACACACACACACACACACACACACACACACACACACACACATAAAATACCTGACTTGTGTCTCCATCCTTCCCGGCATGCCCTGCGTCTCTCTAAAGCAAACCTGACGAGCCATCTCATAACAGAGGCACGAGACAGGTATGCCCCCTACCCCCGTGTCCACTACACACTACAGTTAAGATAGAAAACAAAAAATCTCCCCCCCCTTCTGTACATACAAAATATATACACAATCTTTTGGCTGGACTTGATGAAGACGAGTTCGCGAACTCGTGGTGTTTCTTTTTTTTTTTTTTCCTGTGGGTCCCATCGTGCACGTTTAATCTCGCGAGCCCGAGAGAATGAGGGCGTGGGGAACCAAACGGCATGCTGCAGTGGACAACTGACACCAGATCCGGCGCTTTTTTCCCTTGTTCCCTTTTTTTGTTTGTTTTTATTTTGCCTTCACAGTGGAATGCAGGGCGTGATAAGATAGAGAGATGTGAGAGAGAGAGAGAGAGAGAGAGAGAGAGAGAGAGAGAGAGAGAGAGAGAGAGAGAGAGAGAGGGAGAGAGAGGGAGAGAGAGATGTAGAAAGAGAGAGAGACTCGCACTGAAGTACCTCGTTGAGTCATGGGACCCGTAGGCCAGAGGTGATCGCAAGGAACGTGCGTGTGTGTGCGTGTGTAAGTGCATATGCAAACGGGTGTGTGTGTCTCTGTGTGTGTGCGTGTGTGTGTGTGTGTGTGTGTGCATATGCAAACGTGTGTGTGTGTGTGTGTGTGTGCAAGTGAGAGATCGTTTCATCCCTGTGTGCTTCACGTGTATCTGTGCGTTTGTGTGTGTCTGAGAGAAAAGGGTGTATGTGTGCATATGAGGGTGTTACTTTTGTGCTTATGTGCTAAGTGTAAACGTGTGTGTGTGTGTGTGTGTGTGTGTGTGTGTGTGTGTGTTTCCTCCAAATACGCACAACTACTGTATTCGTGTTACGCATGTACACGTCTGATGAGTGTTATTTGGCTTATGTGCACTTGGGCGTGTGTGTGTGTGTGTGTGTGTGTGTGTGTGTGTGTGTGTGTGTGTGTGTGTGTGTGTGTGTGTCAGAGCGAGGACTCGTACTGAAGGAGTTCATAGAGTAGGGGTCCGTCGCGGTATCGGATGCCCACGGCGGCAGGTGTGATGTACTGCAGAATGTTAATGGTCCTCCGCAGGCGCCGGTCCACGTAGTGGGCGTCCCATGCCGGGTAGCGTTTCCGGGGCATATCGATCTTGATGAGCGGGCCCTCCGGCTTGGTGGTCGGGGGCAGCGACCGCACCTGGAAGACCGGGAGGCAGGTCTCCGCCACGCTCTCCGCCGTCTGCGATTTGGCCAAGTGGGCCGGGGTGGGCGGAGCGCTGGGCGGGGCCGACGGGGGCAGCGGGAGCCCCCAGAGGAGCTGGGCGCAGCAGGACGAGGCGGGGCTGGGGCGCAGGTGGACGGTGGCCGGGTGGAGGAAGCCGTAGTAGAGCAGCATGATGACCACGCCCCCAGCAAAGGTCAGGTAGACTCCGCACAGGGCTGGCACCGCGTAGGGCTCTGTCAGCACAGGGTCCCTGTAGGCATACCTGGACCATGGGGGGGGGGCATACAGGTTGGTAACACATCTGTGCGTGTGTGGGTGGGTGTATGTAATCTGACGGAGTAACCAGTGTTATTCAATCAGGTCCTCAATCAGGTCCGCCATACGGCGAGTTTTCTATTCTACCCGGTAGTTCATTATATTCACCTGTTATCCATCCATCCATCCATCCATCCATCCATCCATCCATCCATCCATCCATCCATCCATCCATCCATTTTCCAAGCCGCGTATCCTAATTAGGGTCGCGGGACGCTGGAGCCTATCCCAGCATTCATTGGGCGGAAGGCGTTCACCTGTTATTCACCTGTTATTCACCTGTTATTCGGCTCTAAACCCTCGCTGATTGGAGGCTGCAGTCACTGGAACAGGTGAATGTAATGAGCTATGTGGTAGAACAGGAAACCAGCAGTACTGGTGAACCAGTACTGGTACTGGTGGTACCCAAGAACCGGTATTGGGAAACACTGGTGTGCACCAACATTGTCACAATGGTGACACCGAAAGGATAGGTCCATTAATCAATTAGTCAGTCAGTCAACGGTAGATTCATCAATCATAATTTTGGTAATCGATCAAAGAGGAACTAACCATAGACCATTTGTGTGAGTTTGCTGGACATCTAAAACCCGTGTAAAGACATGGCAGGCTGGTCTCGGTACTCCGTGGTGTAAGCATAGCAGGATAAGCACGGCAGCAGCTACTAACACTAATAACGGATCTGCTGGATGCGGGTGTGCCAAAGCAGCAGCTCTGAGAGTCAGTACGTTTACACGACGTTAGAAAAAGTGGATTTACGGTGTTAGTCCGACTCAAACTGGACTTTTAAAACACACGTAGACGTGTTAGTCCGACTGAACTCGTACTAAATCGAATTTCTCGAAGTCGGACTAACACACCTAGATGATGCGGTCGGGGATCGATTTACTCTGGCATGTATACGCTTCAATCGGACCCGAACTGGCCTAGGCGTTCTGCGCATGCTCCATAGTTCCCGCGGCGGTCTTTCATCCCATAGCAACCAGCTGAAAGCGAGCACACCGCCACCTACCGTACCGGGGTCGGACATACTTCCGTCTTCCGTCAATAAATCGAGTCTCACCCGGTTCTTGTAGTATACTGGGACAACGACAGTAGTCCACTTACATGGCCCCATCCAGCTGTAACCGTAGCTCCACTCAACTGTGCATGTAAACACATTGTGTGTATTCGGTAGTTGTGCGGTTGTACAGTTTCTGGTAATCATTACTGACTGCGCATGAAGTCAACAATCTAATCCATCCAGCCATTATCCGAACCGCTTACCCTGCTCTCAGGGTCGCAGGATGCTGGAGCCTATCCCAGCAGTCACTGGACGCCAGGCGGCCGCCAGGCCATCACACACGGCCGACACACATTCACACCTAGGGACAATGTAGTGCGGCCGGTTCACCTGACCTACATGTCTTTGGACTGTGGGAGGAAACCGGAGGGAACCCACACAGACACGGGGAGAACATGCAAACTCCACACAGAGGACGACCCCCAAGGTTGGACTACCCCGGGGCTCGAACCCAGAACCTTCTTGCTGGGAGGCGACCGCACTAACCACTGCGCCACCCAACAGTCTGATGCAGGTGAGTAATTGAATGAAGCTGGTGGTGCAGTGAAGGCGTCTGCGTGTAATTGCGCTAATGTAGTCCCTTCAGGGATGTGAGTTTAAGACCCGTGGGTGGACCTCGCTACCAACACGGACTCTGGACCTTTTCTAGAGAGGTCTCGTGTTTTTCCGCCCACCAGAAATCTTCAGGATATGAAGCGTCTTCATTTTACTGAGCATGCGCGCTCGTCGTTTCGGTCGCGATCCAGAAATGCGATTGTACACCGCCGCGAGCCACCTGTCTGTTGTTTCCAGGTCAGGTGCCGGTAACTTTTTGGCGCATCTGCAAAACCAGATCTCAGAAACAACCCCGACTGTTTACAAAGCACAGCGCCTTGAATGACTGACGAAACATCTAACCGCTAATCGCGTTATGCTTGCGTCAATTTATAACAACCCCCCCCCATTTTCCTCCCCAGTTGTACATGGCCAATTACCCCACTCTTCCGAGCCGTCCCGGTCGCTGCTCCACCCCCTCTGCCGATCCGGGGAGGGCTGCAGACTACCACATGCCTCCTCCCATACATGTGGAGTCGCCAGCCGCTTCTTTTCACCTGACAGTGAGGAGTTTCACCAGGGGGACGTAGCGCATGGGAGGTTCACGCTATTCCCCCCAGTTCCTCTTCCTCCCCGCACAGGGGCCCCGACAGACCAGAGGAGGCGCTAGTGCAGCGACCAGAACGCATACCGACATCCGGCTTCCCACCCGCAGACAGCGTGTTTTTTTTCCGCACCCGCATCCCGGGAACTCTGCCTCTGATTGGCTAGTACTCGTTGCCTCCGTTGGTTAGGTTGGTTAAGGTTAGGGTTAGGGTGGGGTTAGGGCTGGGTTAGGGTTAGGGTTAGGGTGGGGTTAGGGCTGGGTTAAGGTTAGGGTTAGGGTGGGGTTAGGGCTGGGTTAAGGTTAGGGTTAGGGTGGGGTTAGGGCTGGGTTAGCCAATTAGAGATAGAGTAGGGGCAGGTCTTCCCGGAATCCAGGCGTGACGGAGGCGCGCTCTTGCGGAAAACGGGTACGAAAAAAATCACGCCCACAGACACGGCCAATTGTGTCTGTAGGGACGTCCGACCAAGCCGGAGGTAACACCGGGATTCAGATCGGCGATCCCCGTGTTGGGAGGCAACGGAACAGACCGCCTCCACCTACTCCAGCTACTCCTCCACCTTCATTGCGTCAGTGTGCGCGGTACATAATCGATCTGTGCTCGATCCACGGCTGCGGGTGTGTGCATGAGTGTGTGCGCGGCTCAGCGCTCACCACAGCCCGGTGAGAATGGTGTTCTCGGCAAGCACCACCAAGTAGTACGCCACCATCCTGTAGCGCGTGCGTCCCTCCTTGACGTTGAACCAGCAGAAGATGTAGACGATGCCCACCACCATGTTGAACAGCACCTCCTCCCACTTGGACATGCAGAAGTCGGTGCCGCCGTGCACCACCCAGAAGGCCATGGCGCACCAGTGGAACACCACGAAGATGCCGAAGTAGAGGTGGAAGAGCGAGGCGAAGAGCGCCAGCGAGAGGACGCGCGACGAGATGGTGAAGAGGCGCCAGAGGAGGTGCAGCAGCGCCCCCCGGTAGCTCATGCTGCGCTGGTCGTCGCGGGAGTCGCGCAGCAGCTTGTGGTAGGAGGCCAGCACCCAGGCCAGGGACAGGAGGGAGGCCAGGGAGGAGACGCCTGTGGGCGAGAGAGACAGAGCAAGGGGGAGAAAGAGAGAAAAAAACAGGCGGAGAGAGAGGCATAAACAGATGGAGGTGGAGAGACATACAGAAAGAGAAATTGGGGAGAAAGAGGGAGAAAAAGAGAGGTGAGGTAGAGAGAGAGAGAGAGGGCGAAGACGGGTACAAAGATGCAGGGGTAAGAGAGACACACCGGAGAGAGACATACACAGAGAAATGGGGAGTAGAGAAAAAGAGAGGGAGAGAGAAAGACAGAGAGAGAGAGAGAGAGCGCAAGGAGGTAAGAAGATGCAGAGGAGAGAGAAATGGGGGGACAGAGACAGATACAGAACGAGAAATGGGGGAGAGAGAAAGAGAGAGAACAGGTAAAAAGATGTGGAAGACAGACAAAGGGGAAGAGAGAGAGAAAGAAAAATGGGGGAGAGAGAAAGAAAGTAGAGGCGAAGAGCGGAACAGCAAAGACAAACAAAAATGCAGAGAGAGAGGGGGGGGGAGAGAGCGGGAGAGAGAGGGGGAAGCGAGAGTGCCAGAGGGGGGGGGGAGAGGGCCAAAGGGGGGGAAGAGAGAGAGAGACAGAGAGAGGGATAAGACAGGTAGACAGCGAGAGGGGGGGAGAGAGAGAGACAGAGGGGGCGAAAGAGAGAGGGAGAGAGGGAGAAGGGTAAGAGACAGAGGGGGGAGAGAGGGGGAGGGGAGAGAGGAAGTGATGAGGACAGGTAAAACCATAAAGATACAAAGTAAAGTTACAGTCCATTGACAAAACATGCCTGTGATACTTAATATAGATACATATAGATACATGTTTACATAATCATGTAAATGATGTAAATCACGTGTTTATAGCAGATGCAAAACAAAGAAATGTTGATTACGTCACACTAAAACTAGTTTCATCTACACTTTTATTCATGCAACTCAAAAACTGATAAACTAGAAACATGCAGATTGCTTTTTATTTATTCATGCATCCCCCCCCCTCTTTTCTCCCCAGTTGTACCCGGCCAATTACCCCACTCTTCCGAGCCGTGCCGGTCTCTGCTCCACCCCCTCCGCTGATCCGGGGAGGGCTGCAGACTACCACGTGCCTCCTCCGATACACGTGGAGTCGCCAGCCGCTTCTTTTCACCTGACAGTGAGGAGTTTCACCAGGGGGACGTAGCGCGTGGGAGTTCCCAGTCCCACCGAACAGTCGCCCCGACTGACCAGAGGAGGCGCTAGTGCAGCGACCAGGACACATTCCCACATCCGGCTTCCCACCCGCAGACACGGCCAATTATGTCTGCAGGGACGCCCGACCAAGCCGGAGGTAACATGGGGACTCGAACCAGCGAGCCCTGTGTTGGTAGGCAACAGAATAGACCGCTACGCTACCCGGACGCCCATTACGACTACTTTTTAGTGTGTATATGATTGTGTGTGTGTGTGTGTGCGTGCGTGTGTTGTTCCCTGGCCTACACTGCAGCGTTTCGGCGCGGTTCTCCTGGATCATGATGCACAGCTGCAGGACCAGCTGGGGGGCCGACTCCAGGAAGGTCTCCAGCAGCCGCAGCATGTTGACATCGGCGTACTCGAACATCATGGCCCAGTACCAGCGCCGCTGGTGCTCCTTCTGCCGCCGCGACTGGATGCCCAGGTACAGCGTCCTGATGTACCTGCAGGGAGGGTGGAATGGACAGAAGGTGGTGAAAGGGGGAAAGGGGGAAAAAGGGGGGAAAACACAGTTAGAGCTTGACATAAACCAACGAGTCGTGCTTGAGGAATGTTGTGTAATGCGTTGCTCAAACTACACGAATTCAGGCCGATTTTGACCCGATTGCGTCGCCGCCGACCATCGTTCAGTGTCGGGCCCGAATATGAACGTCGGGAACGACAAACGTTCTTGTAGTGTGGCATAATCCAAAACCAGCGTCGGACGCCCCACGACCCCGACTCGACAAGTCTAGCATGTCACAATTTTTTTCTTGTTGCATTTTTTTCCCCTTTCCAATTTTCTCCCCTTTCCAATTTTCTCCCCAATTTGCATCCGGCCAATTACCCACCCCCCCTTGAGCCGTCCCGTTCGCTGCTCCACCTCCTCTCCGCCGATCCGGGGGCACCCCGGCCGACCAGAGGAGGCGCCAATGCAGCGACCAGGACACATACCCACACCCTACTTCCCACCCGCAGACACGGCCAATTGTGTCTGTAGGGACGCCCGACCAAGCCGGAGGTAACACGGGGATTCGACCCGGCGATCCCGCGTTGGTAGGCAACGGAATAGACCGCTACGATACCCGGGCGCCCTTTGTTGTTGCATTTTCCGTCTAGTTTGACACCCCTGAGCGACGCTCAAAGACGTGTTCCTGACGCTGACCAGTAGGATAACAGAAGGCTTTCTGCCGCGCGCATCCCACATGGTTGATGCTAGAGCCAACGGGGTGTAGGCAGGGAAGTAGACGTGATTGGTCGTTGCGTCGGCCAATAGACAAGCGCGGAACCTCGAAGCGCACTGACTGCCAGACCGACGGACAGAGCAATAGTTGGGGCGAATTAAGTTAACGTTCTTTAGCTAGCGATAGAAATAGCGGTAGCGGTAGGGTTAGGGTTAGGGTTACAGTACGATCTGGCAATGTTAAGGTCAGTTCTAAGCTAGCTAGCTAAATGTTTCAGTGCGCATCGTTTGTTTCAAGTCAGTGCGCTTCGAGGTTCCGCGTTGTCTATTGCCCGACGCAACAGCCAATCACGGCTACTTCCGTGCCTACACCCCGTTGGATCTAGCATCAACCATCACACACTTCTTGACCCGCGTCCCCGACGACCTGTGAAATCGCGTACGGTCGTGATGACAGCAGATGACGTGATGACGGCTGGAAACGACGATGGGTCGGGATCGTACTTGTATGGCGGCAAAGACAGGACACGGATTTATAGCAGTAGTCTGACATGGTGCCATCGCGTAAGACAAAACATACCGTGTAGTCTGATCCGGGCATAACTGAAAGCTCATTTAGAGGGAAAGGTGAGGCCGTCCAAGATAAAACTGAGCCAAACCACCACCGGAGGGCGTCATTGTTTTATCTATTGCAGTAAACAGTGTTTCTGAATAGTCTTTGTGTTGCTCGCGTGTTTTGTAATGGAATGACGCAACGAAGTAAAGGCCAATACACGATGAACATGAAAAGAAGAAAGCCACTTTATTTTAGCATTGTAGGTTACAATGATTTTTTTCTCTCTGCATGTAACCCTCCATAATGTATAGGAGCAGTGGGCAGCTGCAGCACCCGGGGACCAACTCCAGTTCTTCTTTCCATTGCTTTGCTCAGGGGCACAGGCGGGAGTATTAACCCTAACATGCATGTGTTTTTGATGGTGGGAGGAAAGCCGGAGGAAACCCACCCAGACACGGGGAGAACATGCAAACTCCACACAGAAAGGACCTGGGACGGCCTGGGGTTCGAACACAGGACCTTCTTGCTGTGAGGCAGCAGTGCTGACCACTCGACCACCGTGCCGCCCAGAAGTGTACACCCACAAGCACAAATGATCAGTTGAATGATTGGTGCACAAACCTTGATATTTTAAGAAACAATCTCAATTCAAAAAAGCAGCGCACATCACCAAGTTGACGTCACAAGTACAATTCCAGGGTTATTCTTCGAACATGGCATGTTTTATAACTTGGGCCGTTTAGCTAGTTTCTAATCTGAGGACTGGCGGAATTTATTTCACGAGTTTTACAATTTGTTCATTATTTGGACCCCCCCCCCATTTTCCCCCCAGTTGTATGTGGCTAATTATCCCACTCTTCCGAGCCGCCCCGATATCTGCTCCACCCCCTCTGCCTGCAGACTACCACATGCCTCCTCCGATACACATGGAGTCGCCAGCCGCTTCTTTTCCCTTGACAGTGAGGAGTTTCGCCAGGGGGACGTAGCACGTGGGAGAATCAAGCTGACCCCCCCCCCCAGTTCCCACGTGGGAGAATCAAGCTGACCCCCCCGTTCCCCCTCCCCCTTAACAGGCACCCCGACTGACCAGAGGAGGCGCTAGTGCAGCGACCAGGACACATACCCACATCCGGCTTCCCACCCGCAGACACGGCCAGTTGTGTGTGTGCCTGCAACGTAGGGACGCCCGACCAAGCCGGAGGTAACACGTGGATTCGAACCGGCGAGCCCCGTGTTGGTAGGCAACGGAATAGACCGCCACGCCAACCCCGCAATTTGTATATTTAACCGGCAATCAAAGCTTGGGATGCGACAGGAAGTGCTTGAAACGGTACTGCGATCGCTAACAATCGATCAGAATCGTACCGCCTTAAAACCGAGCAAACGCGCTTCAGCTGACATTTTTTACGACACTGAGCAAATATGTTCCGTGTTGTAAATAAAGAGTAAATAATGAAAAGTAATTTTGCTAATACAGCTTGTTATTCGTCGTCCAAAGGATGCCTGAAGTGTTCTTGGTCGCCCCGTGGAAATTCCAGTGAGCGGAAGCGGAAACGACCTCATGATCATACCGCTTTGTTTATAATCATGCGAGACACCATATCACGGGCCTCCGCAGATGGCGGGCAAGCTATGAGTATGCACAAAGGTGTATGTGCTCAACCCGATGTGCGTTGCAGTATTCTCCAAAACGCCAGGGGATGTACAAGCAAAATATTCTGTAGCAAGAAGTCAACGAGTGTTACCGGAAGAACGTCATTATCCAACATGGCTACACGCACTGCCCCGGGGAGCGCGTGATTTTTTTCCGTACCCGTTTTCCGGGAACTCTGCCTCTGATGGGCCACCTGGATTCCGGGAAGACCCGCCCCTATTCTATCCCTAACCTCACCCGAACCCTAACCTTAACCAACCTAACCAACGGAGGCAACGAGTACTAGCCAATCAGAGGCAGAGTTCCCGGAAAACGGGTACGAATAAAATCACGCCCACGGAGCTCATCAGTGCTGAGGAAGGATCTATCTGCTGATGAAGTTGAGGGCCACGCCTCAACCACTCCTCTAATCACCCGGTAAACCTACTTATACCTTGCCAACCCGTCAAGCACCGGTTGTCTCCATCTGTTGATGCCAGACCATGCTTCGTGCCTGCGCTCGATCACATCAGTTCAGAAGAGACTACCGCTTCCTTGGAAAACAAAACAAAAACCAGCTCACCACGGATCCCAAACTGCAAATCAACCCCTCCGATTCAGGTGCCGATCGACTCGACAGAGCTTCTTCCTCGTGTTATGCTCACAGGAGTCAGACCATAGCCATGTTCTCACCAAAGCCGCTTGCGTTCTACGATACACATTCCTTAGCCTCCCTGGCACCCCCGTCCAAGCCTACCTAACGAGATCCTTCCAACTCAGACTCGATCCCAGGCTTTCTCTCCTCCGTCCACGAGGCCCAGGACCCACGGTCATGACAGACATACACCCGGAAGCCTTCTCGATCGCTCTCCTCGCCAGTGGCCTCCCTCACGACCAACTCCCGATAGCCATCCTCGGCGCACCTCCATCACATCTCCATATTGAAGTCCCAAAACAAACATCAGACAGACACTGGACCATCGCTCGCCTTCAGCGCACCCTAAAGAGGGAAGGCGGCATTCCCTTCAGTCGCTTTGGCAATAAAACTAGGTTGTTTCAGCTTTACTTGGCATCCACCAACACTCCAGCCACAGCAAACTCCTGAACTCCCCACTTCCAGGATCGTCACTCATGATGTCACTGTGCCTTCTCCTCCAAGACCACAGCCAGCACCATCAGCCCCCCCCCTAGCGGGGGCCAGGTCCTACTTCCCCCCTGCGCCTGCTCCCTCTGTGTCTGATTTCTCTCAGCTCATCACGTCTTTCTTTTCAGCCCTGTGTTCGCAGGCTTGGCAAAATCCCCACGCACATACATCCTTCATCCCATCATCCATTCCTCTACCCTTCCTTCAGCCGTACACAGCAACACGGCTCCTTCAACTTCGAATACTTCCCTAACAGCCACCGCAGCAAGCCAAGAGCCGCACCCAGCCAGGGGCGCCATCTCAGAGGAACCAAGCTGGATCCTTTCAGCCTCCTCATCCCTTTCCTACTGGTCTATCCTTTTTCCTCTCCCATGTGTTCCTGGGGGTGGGGGGTGCAGCATTCCCACCGAATTCACATTTGATGCGGCCCAATCCAGGTAATCTGCACACTGACACCAACACATTTTCTACCCCCTTAACATCAGGCACACACACAATGTAGCATACCAGTGATTGTTGGATATACTCGCTTTGGCGAAATGTTCATGTCTTTGTTTGTGCAGTATCGCCCCCCAAAAATAACTTATACAGGCATGAAAACTCATCTAGAAAATGTTATTTTGGTCTCTGTTTGTAGTTAATTACAATGTGGTCTAATGTGTTTACTTATGTCGCTTCCCTTGTAGGTGTCAACCTTGATGATGGACAGAAAATCTGCCACTCACAGGCCAGGAGGGTGGTTGAAACTACATCTGGTATCCTGGCTGGCCGCTGGAGGATTTTGGGACGGTCCATAGAGTTCCAGCCTGACAAGACTGCGGACGTGGTTAAAGCCTGTGTTGCCCTGCATAACATCCTCTACATCGATGCTGCAGCCTCTCCCTTAGCCGGACGCAGCCCACCTACACGCGTTGGTGGGCCAGCAGCATCAGGAGACCTTCTGCTAGGTGAGTGCAGGAGGCTGGTTACTGGAGGCGACAACCTGCTGGAGCCAGGAGGACTCTCAGCTGCAATCCGAAATGACCTGAAGTTGTACTTCCGGACACCACATTAGGAGAGGCTGTTTGAACTAGTGATGTGTTTTTCCTTTTTTGTTTTTTTGGTGTGAAATAAGCAACACACACACACACACACACACAAACACAAACACACAGTGTAACTTTTATTTTGAAAACACACATTTTGTATTATTTGCACACGTGTAAATCTAAAATGAAAACAAAACTATCTACAAAAGGGCAGCTGTCTCTGTGTAATCCTTTGGGAAGTCCGGCTCTGCCTCAAACCTGGTAGACCTTGAATTTGATGTCACGCTTATGCACCGGGTGGACATCAGCCAGCATGGCCCTGAATACATCAGCGAACCAAGCGTGTGCACTGTCCTGTTCAGTTAATCTCTCCCTCACTTGGTCCCGGTGTGCCAGTTCCGCCAGAAGGACGTCACCCGTGGTGCGCCTCCTCTTCCGAGCTAGGCTGGACTGGGTAGGAATGAGCTGGGGTGCAGGGAGATGCTGAGGGTTCAGGACAGGGGGCGTGGTGTGGCACAGGGGGAAGCCGGAGCTGACTGGGTGGGACGTCGAGGCAGGGGAGATGCTGAGTCCCTCACAGCGGGTGAAGAGCTGCCACATATCGTTTCGGGTGGACAAGGGTCCAGAAAGAGACGGAGAGAGTGTGCCCGGTGCCGATGAAGACATCGACTCGTCCAGGGTGCAGAACTTCAGCGGTTTCACTTGTGTGGATCCCGCCCCGCCATCCTCTAATAAAGAAGACGGTAATTATGAGGCTGCCCCATAAAACAGGATATGATGAGGCAAACACAGCACACAGCACACTGCTCCGGTGCGTCACAACTTAACTCCTGCAGAACCAAGATGAACCGAAACAACCGGAAATGGTAAATGATATAAAACAGTGAATAAGCCGTGCTTGTGAAATGAGTAATGATGAGCGTCCGGGTAGCGTAGCGGTCTATCCCGTTGTATACCAACACGGGGATCGCTGGTTCGAATCCCCGTGATACCTCCGGCTTGGTCGGGCGTCCCTACAGACACAATTGGCAGTGTCTGCGGGTGAGAAGCCGGATGTGGGTGTGTGTCCTGTTCGCTGCACTAGCGCCTCCTCTGGTCGGTCGGTCGGGGCGCCTGTTCGGGAGGGTGGGGGAATGGCGTGATCCTCCTACGTCCCCCTGGCGAAACTCCTCACTGTCAGGTGAAAAGAAGCGGCTGGCGACTCCACATGTATTGGAGTAGACACGTGGTAGTCTGCAGCCCTCCCCGGATCGGCAGAGGGGGTGGAGCAGCGACCGGGACGGTTCGGAAGAGTGAGGTGGTCGTTCGGATACAACTGGGGAGGAAGAAGGTGGAAAAAAACTCAGTGACCTATGACCTCTCTAAGTTTTCTGCATATTCTTAACTCGTTGGTAGGCGGTAATGAACATCACACTCAGAACATGATGGATGTTGTGGATGAGGTGAGGGACATAGAGGAGGGTCTCTTATAATGTTAAGCCTCTCTTCATGTGCGTTCCTGTTGATGAAGCAGTGGAAGTGGTCCTTATGAAATTACAAGACGACCCCACCCTTAGCAGTAGGACCACCCTTAACACTGACCAAGTGTGTCTGCTCCTGAAGCTGTGTCTTCAGTACACCTACTTCACATACAGGGGGCAGTACTATGGGCAAAAATATGGGTGTGCTATGGGTTTCCCAGTCTCACCTGTAGTGGCCAACTTGTATATGGAGGAAGTGGAAAAGAGGGCTCTGATGTCCTATCCAGGGACACCACCTAGCCATTGGGTCAGACTTGTGGATGACACCTGGGTTAAAATTAAATCTCAGGATGTACCACATTTCACCGACCCCATTAACTCTGTGGACACCACATCAAGTTCACCAGGGAGGATGTGGAACATGACAGGGTAGCCTTCTTACACTGTGAAATTGCAGTTGGTGATGGGGGACATTTGACTGTTGTTGTTTACCGTAAACCAACACGTACTGATCAGTACTTAAGGTTTGACTCTCATCGTCCACTGGAGCACAAACTAGGAGTCATCAGGACGCTGTACCACCGAGCAGACAACGTCCCCACCGCCACAGCGGCCGGGGAAGTGGAGAAATCCCACATTAAACAGGCCCTGGTTAAGTGTGGTTATCCTAACTGAGCGTTTGTCAAAGACAGGAAGACGCCCAAACAGTGCACCAGCCGATCCAAGAGAGGAGAAGGACAACAGCTCTCTCAGTGTAAACCAGTGATGAGTCCGTATGTGGTGGGGATGTCGGAACAGTTCAGACGCGTATTTTCCAAACACTGGGTCTTGGTTGCTTTCAAACCCCAAAACACGCTGCGCCAGGAATTGGTCCACCCCAAGGATCAGGTCCCCCGGCACAAACAGAGCAATATCATGTAAGCTGTTACGTGCCAGGAGGATTGCTGTGACTTGTACATCAGGGAAACCAAACACATGCTGGCCAAGAGGATGACACAACACAGGAGAGCTAACACATCAGGCCAGGACCCCGCAGTCTACACCATCTACCCAGTCTACACCATCTACAGACCAGTGGCCACTCTTTCAAGCATGAGGATGTGCACATCTTTGATAGGGAGGAATGCTGGTTTGAACGAGGAGTCAAAGAGGCCATCTATGTGAAGAGGAAACAACCATCCTTGGACCAATTGTTGGTTTCTGTTGTTATGCATCTTTGCTGTTTATAAGGTTGGGGGGATACCTGTTCATAAGGTTGGGGGGTACCTATTTATAAGGTGGGGGGATACCTGTTTATGAGGTTGGGGGATACCTGTTTATAAGGTTGGGGGATACCTGTTTATAAGGTTGGGGGGGATACCTTTTTATAATGTTGAGGATACCTGTTTATGAGGTTGGGGGGATACCTGTTTATAGGGTTGGGGGATACCTGTTTATAAGGTTGGGGGGATCCCTGCAGTGATGAAATGAAAAGCTCCTTTGTCGTGTATGCTTGCATGCCTTTGGCAGGTCATAGAATAAAGCAAAGAAGCTGTGAAAAGAGACGAGTTGTTGCTTATTCAGCAAAGATATCCTAAAATGGCCTGGACACATCTGTTGGTACCCTTTAGAAGAGATAACGAATAATTGGATTATAGAGATATTATAAACTAATTAGTTTCTTTAATTAGCATCACATATGTCTGTAATCATGTAATCAGTCATTCAGCCTATTTAAACGGAGAAAAGTCGTCACTACTGTTTGGTATCACTGTTGCACCACCACACTGAAGATGGACCAGAGAAAGCAAAGGAGACAGTTGTCTGAGGAGATCAGAAAGAAGATAATGGACTAGTGTGGTAAAGGTACAGGCTACAAGACCTTCCCCAAGCCGCTTGATGTTCCTGTGACAACAGTTATCCAGACATTTAATGTCCACGGAACCGTTGTCAACCTCCCTGGACGTGGCCGCAACAGGAACATCGACCCCAGGTTGAGCAGGAGAGTGTGAATGGTAGAAAAACAAAAACAAGGACAACTGCCAAAGAGACACAAGCTGAACTCCAAGCTGAAGATACGTCAGCTTCCGACTGCACCATGCGTTGCTTTTTGAGCCAAAGCGGGCTCCATGGAAGAAGACCCAGGAGGACTCCACTTCTGAAAAACATAAAAAAGTCAGACTGGAATTTTCTAAAATGCATATTGACAAGCCACAAGCCTTCTGGGAGAACTTCCTTTGGACCGATGAGTCGAAACTGGAGCTTTTAGCAAGTCATGCCAGCTCTAGATTCAAGATTCAGGAGTTTCATTTGTCACATACACACAAGTACAAGTCCCGAGTGCAGTGAAATGAAAAGCTCTATGTTCACAGACCAAAATAAAAAAATTAAAAAATGAAGCTTCCACCGAAAAGAACACCAAACCTACAGTGAAACATGGAGGAGGCTCGGTTATGTTTTAGGGCAGCACAGGGTGCCCTGAATCTGTGCAGGGCACAACGAAACCTCAAGAACATTTAGGCCTTCTGGAGCGAAACCGCCCAGGGTCAGAAAGCTCCGTCTCAGTCGCAGGCCAAGGGTCCTCCAACAGGATAATGACCCAAAACTCAGCTAGAAGCACCCAAGAGTGGATAAGAACACAACGCTGGACTATTCGGAAGCAGGCCATCAAGCCTGAGACCGTGTGCTCAGGAGGAGCAGGCCAGGATACCTGTTACAAGTGCAGGGGTCTCGCTGAGAGCTGCAGAAAACGTTCGATTGCGGTGATCGCCTCTCAGGGTTTGTAGCAAAATATTAGGTTAAAAGTCCCATCATCTTTGTCCTGGCCATTTTCTTTTGATTTATTATTTACAATATTATTTTGAATAAAGCAAAAAATCAAAAGCGAAGTCTATTAAATATGGACTAAACAATGGCGGGTGCCAATTACTTTTGTCAGTTTCAAATTATTTCAGAGAAAATTGTGTGTTCTTCATTTGTTTTTCTTTTTTGTGGAGGGGTACCAAAAAAACCCCCAAAAAACTGAGCACGTGTGTAGATCCGGAGCTTATTAAAGTCTGTCTAAATATCATTTAGTAATTCCCCTGTCTTCCGGCGCATGTCTTCTTCTTAGGGAGGTGTGCGAGGCATTGTGATTCATGTGACTACTACACAGACTGTCAGTCCGTTTTATTTGTGTAGCCCAGTATCTCAAATTACAAATGTGCCTCAGCGGGCTTCACAGCAACACAACAGCCTGTCCTTAGACCCTCGCACCGGATAAGGAACAACTCCCTAAAAGCCCTTTAACAGGGTGACAAACTAGGAAGAACCCTCAGGGAGAGCACCAGAGGAGGAGCTCTCCCCCAAGACGCACAACGTGCCATGATGTTGTGTTTACACAATACAACACTGAAAGAGCAACAGATTTATAATGGGATTATAAATTATATGAATAATATGATGAGGAGGATGCCAAGCAGTGTCCAGGTGGCGACCGCCATCACCATGGAGACCTGACAGGAGGACAGGCTGCACGTGCACATGGAGGGAGACTCACATCACACCATTCACACACACAGAAGAAGAGAAAGGAGAAGACATCGTTCGGAGAGAGAGAAAAGACATGTGAGAGAAGAGAACAGTTTGCAATAGTCAATAATCTATACTCTATAATCTGGTCGGCAGAACAGTGTTTGTGAAGCACTCAATTTAAGTCAACTAATTGTGGGTTAAGACAAAAAGATGAGTTTTAAGTTTGGATTTAAAGTACGCAACAGACTCTGGTGGTCTGATGGCAGCAGGCAGGTTATTCCACCAGAACGGGGCCCGGTAGGAAAAGGTTCTGCCACCAGCTGACTTCTTCTTAACTTCGGGTACACACAGGAGCCCAGTATGTTGAGAGTGAAGAGCTCGAGATGGAGTGTATGGTTTAAGGAGATCAGACGGGTAAGATGGGGCAAGCCCATTTAGGATTTCACAAGTCAGCAGAAGCACCTTGAGGTCTGATCTAACATGGATAGGAAGCCAATGAAGGGAGGCAGGAACTGGTGTAATATGGTCACATTCTCTAGATTTAGTTGGGATTCTAGCTGCAGCATTGTGAACCATCTGAAGACGTTTAGTACCAGCATGTGGCAGACCTGAGAACAGAACATTACAGTCATCAAGTCTGGATGAACCAAATGCATGTGTTAAGAGTCTGGGTGTCAGCCATGGACGGGAAAAACTGAATTTTAGCTATGTTACGTAAGTGAAAAAGGCAGTCTTGGTGATTTCTTTAATGAGCATAGGCTATATTTAAATGACATAGGCTACCCACCATTAACAGAGGTCTGCAATGTGTTTGTAAGACATGTTTGTACCATTTGCTATAGTAGTATGCACCATTTTGCATTGTGGAGAGACGCTTCCGTAAGCTTTTCTGCTCAACGGTACTCCTCTAATGGTAAATATTACAAGCATCGTCATCATCGGCGGTCACTTGGGGTCGAATATAACGATCCTCCCTCTGGGTCCATCTGGGTCCTCAGGTGGGCATAGAGGCTGATCCTGGAGCCGCATAATGGTAGGACGCCTACACGTGACAGCTTTTTATGTGGAGTGGCTGATGCTCCTGCAGCCACCACACGGTCCTTGGCAGGGGGTGGCCAGAGTCCAATGGCATGGAGAACCAAGACGATGAGGACCACCCTCTGTTGCAGCCTTCATCCGCCTTCACTGCCGCTGTGACCTGGAGACATCGTCAACCAGTCCCACAGTTGAGGTCTTTGTTGGATCGCTCTTCGTCTGGAACCTCCCCCTTGACCTATCCACCTTGGGTGACCCTACCAGGAGCCCGGACGGCATAGCTCTTGGGATCATTAGCACACGCAAGCTTCTCCACCACGGCAAGGTGGCGATCCAGGAGAAGAAATATTACACTATCATATCACAACAGTGATCAGCAATAATGTTAGGTCTAATACTCATAATAAAATAATTAGCTCACAGATCACAACAGTGTCGCAGGTAAGAACTGGATTATCCGTCACCTGAAAGTTTGCTCTGTCATCCTGAAATCACTACAGTTAGAAACCCCTGGTCGTAGTAAAACGTGCGAAACGTAATGCACTAAAATTCGTATGTAACCCACGTAATCGTGGGCCAGGCTGTGATCACGTGACCTAGGCGCTGGCTGTCGTGAAAAAAATGGCGGACGTTTCTTTTCTTCTCAGTGGAAAATACAACATTTTAAGATAGTTTGGCCATTAAATGCGGTTTGATAAAATTTCTAGCGACGGTAAGTACACCACTCATCTTTCAAAACCAAGTAAAACAAAACAACGCTAACCAAGCCGGAGGTTACACGGGGATTCTAACTGCCGATCTCCGTGTTGGTAGGCGACGCAATAGACCACCACGTTACCCGGATGCCCTGTTCGACCATTTTTGGCCATGTGGACGCACTGGAAAAATTCTGCCCTGCGGGGGATTGCGCAGGCGCCCTGAATCGCTCGTGTCGTGGGACATTCGTAGGATTATCCACGAAAAAAATTGTGCATAACTTTTCGTACGATGTCACACGAACCATTTCATGAGAATACGTTGCTACGGTAATGCTGAAATTGACATTGTGGGCTCTCTTCAGCTGCCCGTGGGGTATGGGGACAGGACTCTGCCGATGTTCACGTTTCACGTGTTACACCACGGGGCCAATCTCCTTGGCCTCGACCTCTTCAACAGTCTAGGTTTCACCCTGTTAGACACTACTGGCACAGAGATTCACACCGTCACCAACCCCTGGCAGCAACAGTGGTCTGCACTGTTTGACGGGCTGGGCTGTCCCACTGCCTTCACCCACCAGCCCCTGTTAGACCCAACAGTAACACCTATCATGCAGCCACTCCGCCGCTCTCCTCTGGCCATGCGCGACGACATCTCCTCTGAGCTACAGCGCATGCTTGATGGCGGCATAATTGAGCAGGTGAACGCTTCACCTTGGATATCCAATTTGGTTGTGGCTAAGAAGAAGAACGGGGGGCTGCGCATCTGCGTGGACCTGCAAGCAGTAAACAAAGCCATAATACCTTATATATACAGCAGTACAACTATCGCCTGCAGTTTACACCAGGCCGGGACAACGTGGTGGCTGACCTGCTATCACGTTCAATCCCCGACCTACCCACACCCCTGGTTCCAGCCTCTGAGCACGACCAGGCAGAGCATGACCTTGTCCAGCTTCTCCACACACCCCTTCAGGAGACGTTGTCACTGAGGGAGCTCCAGGATGCCTCAGCAGTTGACCCTGTCTTCTCCTCAGTTTCAATCTACATCAGGCAGGGCTGGCCCGAGAAGGTGTCTAATGAGCTGTCTCCCTACTTCAGCATCTGGGAGGAGCTGGCATGCTGGCATGACACTTGTGTTGCCAGAGGGCTCTGCACTGGGGTCCCGAGTGCCCTTTGTGTGCGTGTCCTTGCTATGGCATACGAGGGCCACTTGGGCATAGTCAGGCTCAAACAACTCGTATGGTGGCCAGGGATCGACAGAGACATCAAGACCCTGGTCAAGGACTGCACTGCCTGTCTGCTCAGCGGCAAGACCAGCGCTCCAGCCCCGCCCCCGCCCATGAAGCCCCTGAACTAGCCGTCCCAACCCTGGGAGCATCTACAACTCGACATCTGCGGCAAGCTGCATGGGGTACCACACCACCAGCGGTTTCTTGTTGTGACCTATGACCTCCACTCTAAGTGGAGGTCAGGTTAACACCTGTGGGCTCGGTTACAGCCAGGGTGTTAATCATATTTTGGACTCCCTCTTCTCACGACGGGCGTTGCCCGAGAAAATCACAACCGATAATGGGCCCCAGATGGTTTCACACGAACTGTCCTCTGACCTGGAAGGGAAAGGGATCCGCCATATTCACACAGCTTTCTATAACCCAGCTGCCAATGGGGGGGGGGGGGGTTGGAACGGCTGATTAGTCCTTAAAGAACAGAATCAGGGTGCACCTTGCCCAAGGGTGCACATTCAATACCAGCCCCCAGACACTGCAACACTATCGCGCCCCACCACACGCCACCCCTGGAGTCTCCCCAGCCTCCCTCATGCTGGGATGGGAGCTTCAGCTACCTCTGGATAGGCCCCGCCCTGCATTGGCCCATGCTTCAACTCACCCAGTTCAAGCCACAGTCAACACACGTCAGAGCCAGATGAAGAACCTGTTCAGCCGGACCCGAGGAGCCAGGCCTCTTGCCGTTGCCGCTTACGACCGGGTCTGGATCCAACGACCTCACCGCGACAGTAAGCTACAGTCATTCTGGTCAGATCCTGTCCAGGACACGGAATAGACCGCTACACTTCCCGGATGCTCTGACAGCTTATCAATTGATCCGAGTCTATAATTGCGTTTTGGTGTCCACAGTGGCAATGCAACGGTGTCGAACAGACGAAGAAGGCGTCCCGTAACTGAAAGGTCACAAGACGCCGGACCCCTACCTACTCCCATCCTCTACTTCTCTGGCTGTCTGCGGAGCAGAGCGTCAGCCCTACACGGCTGGAGTGTGATAGCCAAGCCGCAGTGACAAAATCTGCACCGGTTAAATGGGGAAATGTTAAGGGGCAACAGCTGAAGGGGAAATGTCGAGAAGATTTCAAGCGAAAGACACAAACGTGAAATGGCAAACATTTCTGCGGAACTGTCGAGTATGGGAAGGTTAAAGACGCAAATGAAAAGGGCTGACGCTTTATCGGTAATAAAAGGGCAAAGGCTTGAGGGGAGACGCGGAGTGTGCTCATATTACAACCAGATGGTGGGGCAAATCTTTTAGGTGGAACCATTACGGGGGTAAATGCTGAGTGAGCTGGTCTGATTCCCACCAGTACAGCCTCCCCAGCGTGGCTGTAAACCTCCGCCGACCTCACTGTTCTCTTTTTGGAGCCATTAGGGACATTTAATACGAGACTATAAAAAATGTTTGGCTCTGAGAAGGGCGACATGCCAAAGAAAGCTGGCTGAACAAGCAGCCAATCAATTAGCTATTTGGGGGGATTTTATCCCCCTTTCCCCCACAATTTGTACATGGCCAATTACCCCACTCTTCCGAGTCGTCCCGCTCGCTGCTCCACCCCGTCTGCCGATCCGGGGAGGGCTGCAGACTACCACATGCCTCCTCCCGTACATGTGGAGTCGCCAGCCGCTTCTTTTCACCTGACAGTTTCACCAGGGGAGACGTAGCACGTGGGAGGATCACGCTATTCCCCCCAGTCCCCCCCCCCCATAACAGGCGTCCCGACCGACTGGAGGAGGTGCTAGTGTAGCGACCAGGACACATGCCCACATCCGGGCTTCCCACCCGCAGACACGGCCAATTAGGTCCGCAGGGACGCCCGACCAAGCCGGGGGTAACACGGGGATTCGACCCCGCGATCCCAGTGTCGGTAGGCAACGGAATAGACCGCCACGGTCAAATTAGCATGACCACTGCCCAGTGACGTTGGTGATTCAACATCCATGTGCTGATGTCACACCAGGTCCACAGTGGACACTTGTGAGATGAGTTTCTTTGGGTACCCGGGCCTGGTGCTTATAGAGCGCATCCCGTAGACTCAGATAATACCTGTTCGATCCCCACAATTGTGTGCCCTTGAGCAAGGCACTTAACCCCCCCCCTCTCCCCCCATCTAACCGCTCCAGTGGAGCTGCTCAGTGGCCGCCAGTGAAGACTGTGGTTGTACCGGGCAGCTCCCAGGTGTGCACGTGTGGAAGTGTGGATGTGTCTAGCAGGGCGCTGCTGGAAAAGATCCCTCAGCGTACTACCCCGGGTAAATAAAGGTTGCCAAAAAAGGAAAAAAAAGAGAAAAGGCCATTGTTTTCCCATTACCGGCACTCAGCCCTATAGCGAAGTATGGTCGTGCAGCGCTGGCTCACTGCTTCCCGCCTGAACAAAGCTTCATGTAAACATTCCTGTTTTCCTGCTCTCGTTGCTTGTGACTTTACGGTCGTTACGACTTCCCCCTTCCTGCTCGCTCTCCATCGCCCCTGATGTCTGCGTGGTTAAGACCCCACCGAGAACAATGCAGTTGGAGTCAAATTGATTTGATCTGGTAATTTGTCTGTGGGGGCCGGGTCGATCCTCGAGGCTACCTCTCATTCTCCCCCCCCCCCAAAAAAAATGCTCCGCAGGGTCGGAGCACACCTCCCATTAAACCCGGGAGCAAAAATAAATCAATGCGATGCAATGTCAGTCCTTCACTGACGCCCTCGTTGTTGCTTTCCGGTTGCTGCAGAGAAGGCAGGCAGCCTTCCGTTTTTTCGTAGTGGGAACACGAAAGACACTACAGAGAGTCCGAAGAGATTTGAAAATGGGATGTTGATATCAACGCACGGGCAACTTGAAAGGGTTTTTTTCTTATTTTTTGGGCAATAATCAGAAATCAGGAATCATGGAAATATATTAGTCGTTTCATTTCATGCACTTGCCTACATGAAATGAAACGAAATATCGTCTCCCCAGCCCACTGCAGTGCAACACAGACAAAATCACACCCAAACTACAAGAACACGCGCGCGCGCACACACACTCACACGCGCACACTTGCACGCACGCGCACGCACACACATCGATACAGATAAAGGAAAACAAGTTTTAATGCATAGCAGTACAGGCCTGTCTCGTGCGTCGCGCACTCATCAGCTGCTAATGTGGCTCAACAAAGGATCATATAGTTACGTTGCCCGGCGTCACGCCCCTAATTTCGGTTGGAAGGCGACCAATCAGAGGACGAAACATTTAAACTATAACAACCAATGGGGTAGGTATTTATGATGCACAGCAACCGATGGGACTATATATATATATATATATATATATATATATATATATAATTCACTGTCCAAGAGAGGATGACTCAACTGCCGGTCTGCATGGGCTAGCAGTTAGCTTAGCTTGCCGGACTTCCGTGTCCTGTCAGACCGCCCTCGGTGTTTCCTCCTCGGGCGCGGCTCCAGGCAGGGCCGTGGTCCCTGGGCCCACAGGACGCAGCAGACCAAGCTCTCCCAGCTGATCCAGTACCAGCTCTCCCAGCCATCAAACGAAGACTCAGACGCAGACGTGGACAAAGACGCTGCATGGACGGTACTGGGCGAGGCCGCCGCAAGCTTAACTTCGCGCCGCCACCTTCCCACACCGGAAGTTAGTTGTTAGTTAATTGATTAGTTAGTTATTAACGCAATGTTAGTTCCATCTCTTACCGTTTTACAAGAAAGCCAGATTTTCAGAAAAGAACCACATTAAATCCTAGTTAGCTACTGGCAAAGCTAAGCGCTCCCAGCTCGGAACTGATTTTAATTTTCTTTTTCTTGATCATTCTGATGAACAATATAGAGACGTCACCGGAAAGCAATATGTCGTGGGTGGCTAAGAGCAGCAACTCCTACTGCAGAGCTGCAACACGTCCACACATGCAGATGACTTCGTCCTGTCTGTGTGTCTGTGTAGGAGGCATGCACCGTGGCACGTGTGTGGACCGCATGTTGTGTGCAACATACAGTCATCTCAGTTACACATATCTCAAGCCACCTCGCTGTATCTGTACCGATGTGTGTGCGTGTGCGTGCGTGCGTGCGTGCGTGCATGTGTGTGTGTGACCACATGTTGGTGCATGTACAAGTGCCCATATGTGCTTATATGCACTATGGATAGCGTCCTTCCCCCCGCGTTAGAAATCAATGCTGTCTTTGTGTGTGTGTGTGTGTGTGTGTGTGTGTGTGTGTGTGTGTGAGAGAGAGAGAGAGAGAGAGAGAGAGAGAGAGAGAGAGAGAGAGACAGAGACAGAGACAGATAGACAGACAGAGAGCAGAGAGCGAGAGTGAGAAAGAGCGAGTGTGAGAGAGAGTGACAGAGTGAGAGTGAGAGTGAGAGTGGGTGAGGTGAGAGTGAGAGCGAGTGAGCGAGTGATAGAGTGAGAGAGATCGGGGGAGAGAAAGCGGGAGAATGAATGACAGAGAGTGAAAAGGAGCGAGAGAGTGAAAGAGAGCGAGTGAGTGAGAGAGAGTGAGAGAGATAGGGAGCGAGAGAGGGGCGAGAGAGTGAGAAAGCATGAGAGTGAGAGAGTTTAGAGATACAGAGAGTGAGTGAAAAAGAGTGAGAGAGTGAGATTGGGTGAGGGTGAGTGATAGAGTGAGAGCGATAGGGAGAGAGAGAGAAAGAGAGCAAGTGAATGACAGAGAGAGAGAGAGAGAGAGAGAGAGAGAGTTCTTACTATCTCTTCATTATTTATAGGTTCTGCATAGGTTCATGGAACATCTGGTCTTCAACATACCAGCTAGATCCACAATACATAAATAATGCATTGTGCATTAGAAAAGACGTACATACACCCACATTATATATCCCCTATATTTCATACATACATTACATACATACATCACACACATACATATATTACATAAATACATCAAATACATTATATCCATACATCACACACACATACATTACATACATACATAAATCACATACATACATTATATCCACACAGTACATACATACATACATACATACATCACATACATTATATCCATACATTAAATACATACATCGCATACATCACACACACACACACACACACCACACATTATATCCATACATCACATACATACATCACATACACACATTATATCCATACATCACATACATACATCACATACACACATTACATACATACATACATGTATAGCACACATGAAGGAAGGGTTTCCTGCTGTAGCACAGAATCCACATCCCACATGCACTCTTACACCACATGTCCTTGAATCAGGAGCCCTGTGTAAGAAGGCTGCTGGTGAGACGCGTCCCTGAAGTGTGTGTTCTCCTCTCTGCTTCCTGTCACCGGGTCCGGTCCATCCTTTACTTCTGGATCAGATTCTGGACTGACGCCGGATCGAGCAGCCTGCCGTGCCAGATGACATTGAGAAGCTACTTAAACCCTCACGCGGAGCGATGTCATTTCGCTCATGGTAAACCGTATGCAAAGCGAATGCCTCTTGACCCCCCCCCCCACCACCACCACCCCCATCCCCCACCTCCCTGTACCATCCCCCCCCTCTCCTTTCGCTCTCATTCCCCTCCTTTACATCCATTGTGCATGTGCAAGCTTTTCTCCCTCCTCCGTCCTCACTCCGCTCCACCTCTCCCACCGCCACCACCACCCCCCCTCCATCTTGAAGCGATCTATCTCAATCAGGCCCGTACCATTTCCTCCTCCTCCTCCCCCCCCCCCCACTCCTCTGGTGTGGATGAGTCCATTCTGCATGCTGCGGGTAGGGGGGGATGGGGTGGGGGAGGTTAACCCTACAACTGCAGAAGGGACCAAAAACGGGCGCACATCCTAAGCACAGCGAGGGGCAAGCACACACGCACACAGCACACGCACGCGTATACAAAGTATTATCAGCTAGCTCTACATCGCCTTGGAGGGATGTTGATATCGAGAGAAAAAGGATGATGAAAAGAGGGGGGGGGGGGCAGTTAGAGAGACAGTAATAGGGGGGGTGGGTGTTGCCCCCCTTAAAGTGTTATAAAGGACTAGGAGACTGAAGACCCAAACGTGTCAACGCTGCACATCCCTGGAAAAGACACGTGCAGTAGATGTGCACACATATGACGCACTTCACCAAACGCACACGTGCTCACGCCATACGTACGTATGTATGTCACACACACACACATTAATGGTGGTATTTCACTGAAAGCAAGCCTTTGCAGCATTGCACAAGTGTGCACGTTTGCATGCATTTGAAAATAAGTGTGGTGCAAAAAAAATAAGTGTGTGCAAAAAAATAAGTGTGTGCAAAAAAAATAAGTGTGTGCAAAAAAATAAGTGTGTGCAAAAAAATAAGTGTGTGTAAAAAAAATAAGTGTGTGGCAAAAA
>NC_079231.1:22222412-22250547 GCF_029633865.1 Lampris incognitus | reverse complement strand
GTCACCGGAGGCAGCTTTTGAAATAGGTGACCTTGACTTTCAAGCTGCAGTAGAAAGGGAGAAGGAGAGGAACATGGAACACGTGTCTCGTTAGGTAGCCATTCCACTTTACCTGGCAAGACAGGGTAGGTCTTTTAGGGGAGGCGATAAACACTGTGAAGCCTAAATCGAGGGAATTTCTTAGAGTTGGTGGAGTTGTCCAGCAAGTACGGCGGTGTAATTACAACACACAGGTGATAGTCATCAGTAAACATGAACACTCAGAGATCGTCCAGAGGTGAAATCTGCTGTTTACACCAGGCACTCCCCTTCCCATTAGCATCATAGCAGCACATTTAGCATTTGACCTCACACAAGTGTACCCTGTAAGAGAGCTCCCAAACCATGGTCCTGTTCATATATCAGGAGTAGGGTTGTTTTTGAGCTCTTGGAGGCAGTACATTCAGCATAAGGGTATTTGGGTATAAAAAGCACCGACACTTCCGTGGAGTGATTTGCATCGGGGCTGCTAATTGGGCTGTACATGTCTGTGATGCATGCTTCTGTTTCTAGGCCCTTTGAGAAATGCAGGTGGTGGGCTCGCTGATAGGTGCTGCCAGGCATGCTGGGTAGAGGCCCGTGCACCACGCTGAGCGTTTAACCGTTGCAGTGCGTGGTCTCCTCTCCAATCGCATGACGGCCTGCGTGGAGACGGACCACCTCAGAGTCCTCATCGCCGGAGGGAACCTGCAGCCACTCTGTCGCATTACGGCCTGCGAGGACACGGACCACCTCAGAGTCCTCATCACTGGATGGAAACTGCAGCTACTCTGTCGCATTATGGCCTGCGAGGAAATGGACCACATCAGAGTCCTCATCACCGGAGGAAACCTGCAGCCACTCTGTTGCATTATGGCCTGCAAGGAGACGGACCACCTTGGAGTCCTCATCACCAGAGGGAACCTGCAGCTACTCTGTCGCACGACGGCCTGCGAGGAGACGGACCACCTCAGAGTCCTCATCACCGGAGGGAACCTGCAGCTACTCTGTCGCATGACGGCCTGCGTGGAGACGGACCACCTCAGAGTCCTCATCACCGGAGGGAACCTGCAGCCATTCTGTTGCACGACGGCCTGCGTGGAGCTGGACCACATCAGAGTCCTCATCACCAGAGGGAACCTGCAGCCACTCTGTTGCACGACGGCCTGCGAGGAGACGGACCACCTCAGAGTCCTCATCACCGGATGGAAACTGCAGCTACACTGTCGCATTACGGCCTGCAACGAGATGGACCACCTCAGAGTCCTCATCACCGGAGGAAACCTGTAGCCACTCTGTCGCACGACGGCCTGCGTGGAGCTGGACCACCTCAGAGTCCTCATCACCAGAGGGAACCTGCAGCCACTCTGTCGCACGACGGCCTGCATGGACACGGACCATCTCAGAGTCCTCATCACCGGAGGGAAACTGCAGCTACTCTGTTGCACGATGGCCTGCGTGGAGCTGGACCACATCAGAGTCCTCATCACCGGAGGGAACCTGCAGCCATTCTGTTGCACGACGGCCTGCGTGGAGCTGGACCACATCAGAGTCCTCATCACCAGAGGGAACCTGCAGCCACTCTGTCGCATTATGGCCTGCAAGGAGACGGACCACCTCAGAGTCCTCATCACCGGAGGGAAACTGCAGCTACTCTGTCGCACGACGGCCTGCGTGGAGCTGGACCACATCAGAGTCCTAAACACCGGAGGGAACCTGCAGCCACTCTGTCGCACGACGGCCTGCGTGGAGCTGGACCACATCAGAGTCCTCATCGCCGGAGGGAACCTGCAGCCACTCTGTCGCACGACGGCCTGCGTGGAGCTGGACCACATCAGAGTCCTCATCGCCGGAGGGAACCTGCAGCCACGCTGCCAGAATGCTGCGTCAGGACAGCAGTTTTCTCTAACATAATTACTTTTATCGCCATACATCTCCCGTCCTTCTGATTTTAATCTGAAATGTGACTTTTCATTCTTTTCTCTGTTGTTTCCTCCACTGCCGTCCTCACCGGCGTGGCGATGTCCTTCTTCCTCGAGTTTTACCATCGAGTCAGTTTGCAACTTCTACAAAGGCTTCGCCTATCGCGTCAACTCGCCCGCAATCAAAAAGCTGTTCATCTTCTTCTCTCCTCTTGCAGGAGGACTGGGGGGGCTGAGGGGTGGGTGTTGCCAAGCTGCTGAGGTAAACGACTCACACAACCTTTGTGTTTCCAATGTTATTTTCTGTCATGCAGCAAACCCCGCTCCACGCACATAGGGATAAGTCATCCTTTATGTGAGTCGGAGCCATCAGCAGAGGTTAGGATGGGAGGCTGGAAGGTGGAGGTACAGCCTTTAAACGTGTGTTGATGTGGATTGGTTGCAACATCCGGCCACAAAGGGTTAGGGGTTCCTGGTCGGAGCTTTCTTTACATGATAGAAGCTACTTTTTTTAACGCCCCCCCTTTTCTCCCCAATTGTATCTGGCCAGGGCGGCACGGCGGTTAGCATGGTTGCCTCACAGCAAGAAGGTCCTGGGTTCGAGCCCCGTGGTCCCCACAGTCCAAAGATGTGTAGGTCAGGTGAATCGGCCGTACTCAATTGTCCCTAGGTGTGTGTGTGTGTGTGGGGGGGGGGGGGGTCCTGTGATGGACTGGAGGCCTGTCCAGGGTGTCTCTCCGCCTGCCACCCAATGACTGCTGGGATAGGCTCCAGCATCCCCGCGACCCTGAGAGCAGGGTAAGCGGTTCGGATAATGGACGGATGAAATATTCATTCATTCATCCACTAGCCAAACCACCTGCTGTCTTTGGACTCAGGAAACCCACACAGACACGGGGAGAACACGCAAACTCCACACAGAGGACGACCCCCAAGGTTGGATTACCCCGGAGCTCGAACCCAGGACCTTCTTGCTGTGAGGCCACTGCGCTAACCACTGCGCCACCTCATGCATCATGCACAGTACAAGTGATGGAAATGTAAAAAGCTGGTGTAATTTATCTCTGTGCAGAGCAACAACTACAAAGCATCTTGCTCAGCATTCAACATGTGTATCTGCACAGCGCCGAGGGAAGTCTCCGGTGGACACACTGCCTTGGCGCTCAAGCTAGCTGGACCTCGTCAGCAACATCTTACTAACCCGTGGGAGGAAAGGCCTTGAACAGTATTTTTTTCAGGGACGGACCAGGACTATAATCCGTGCAGGGAGGATTAACCACCGGCCCCTATCGTAACATCAAGACAATATGACGTCACACAGCCCAGTGGTGCACTGTCAGGGTCTTCTCTGCCGGCCCCGTCAAAATCAAAACCACAATTTTGATTTTTCATAGTTAAATGGAAGTGTGCCCCAAATGTGCCTGAACTCAGTTACGTGTTTTCTTGTGGGGCTGAGCAGGAATGTCCAACATCAGAATCTCATCTAAACTTGTGTCAGGAGGTCCATCCGACATAACATTTTGCCAAATCAGTACGCGGATTGACAGGACCATACTGGACCAGTCGAGGCCTGGGTCAACAGCGGCCGCCATTGGTGCCGTGCCCTCACATGGTACCAACTGAAACTATGAAATCCACTGTGGCGACGCCTGAGAAACAGGGAACAAGCCGACAGAAGAAGAAGAATGTCACCTGAACACATCACAGCTTCCTGGGACCAGCACTAGTTTGTGTTGCTCACCTTTCGCTGAAGTGTGAAGCTGCAAACTGATTACAAGTTTGAGTGACAGGATCATCAGCCAATCGAATCCTGACGTGCACTGACAGAGCGCCCCAGGGGCCCTGCGACGCGTCGGCGCCACCCCCGTGTGTCGTCATGAACTTTGACCTTGAGACTTCTTGGGTGAGTTGCGCGCGAACTGAGCTACGTGCTGATGGGAAACACAAACGATCTTGTTGCTGATCTACTTCATGTGCCTGTTTAGAGGCGACCATTTGGAGACAAAGGTAACTTACATGTTGCGTTCTCCTTACTGAACTGGAGGTGGCGCACTGCTTTACTGAATGCGTTGAAGTTGCGCGAGTGACTGGTGAACATTATTGCATCAGCTGTGGAAGCTTGTTTGTTGTTTGTGTTTTTGTGCCATGTGGTGTGTGTGTGTGTGTGCGTGCAATCTGGTTGCCGAGTCACACACGCAAACGGCGTGGCTGTCTGTGGCCGACGACAGCCGAGGATAAAGACGACGTTCAGGCGTAGCGTTCACTGCTATGAAGGTCACACCTACGGAACTTACAACCGAATGACGCCATTAACTCAACAACTCACTGCTCGCCCCCCCCCCAAAAAAACGAAAACTACAAGTCCTCCAACCCATACGACCCATGTGGTCGTATGGGTTGAATTACGACCCACAGGAGCGTTTCCTAAATTAGCGTCCCCTACCGGCGGCAGGCGATATGCCATAGATGCTTTTGGCCTCTGTGCATTGTGGGTTTTTATCTACTTGTTGACGTCCCTTTTACAACGCCTCATAGACAGACAGGCTAATAAAGGCAAGTCGTCAGCAAATAGTGATAAAACCATTTGAGAACAATAGAATATGTAGTCAGCGCGTTTTTGTCTTGTTTCGCCGCCTAGCATAGTAACTAAGGTTGCTATTGGGAGCACGACCGCTAGAGGTCGCTTAACTGCAGGTCGTCATAGACGGGTTTCCTGTTTACAAACATTAATGGGTGCGTGCGCAGCCAGGGGGCAAAACCGCTTTGGAAGCTCTCAAAAGATTACGCATCCTATAATCTTTTGAGAGCTTCCAAAGCGGTTCACCAATGAAATGTTCAACATTCCATGTGACCCCTTTGGAATGTTGAACATTTTCCACCTTTCCTTTCGGCGGTTTGTGCAGTCTATTGCACAGCAACGGCGCGTCATCTCTGCTGTGTCCGAGCTCTATCTTGGATAAAATCTCTGCGCTGTAGCTGCTTTCTGCCCCCTAGTTGCGTGCGCATCTCTGTGATGACGTTGCACGGAAACCCTCCGATAAGAGGCTCGTACAAACGACCTACGGGGGTCGTTTTTTGGCGGAGGACAGTCTCAACGAAACGCAATGAAACACCGGCGTGATTAATCTATCAATTATCTTTTCAGCTAAGCGACTAATCATTTAGCCTGTTAAAAGCCAAAAATACCGGGGCGTCGGGGTGGCGTGGCGGTCTAGTCCGTTGCCTCCCAACACGGGGATCGCTGGTTCGAATCCCCGTGTTACCTCCGGCTTGGTCGGGCGTCCCTACAGACACAATTGGCCGTATCTGCTGGTGGGAAGCCCGGATGTGCGTATGTGTCCTGGTCGCTGCAATAGCGCCTCCTCTGGTCGGTCGGGGCGTCTGTTCGGGGGGGGGTATAGCGTGATCCTCCCACGCGCTACGTCCCCCTGGTGAAACTCCTCACTGTCAGGTGAAAAGAAGCGGCTGGTGACTCCACATGTATGGGAGGAGGCATGTGGTAGTCTGCAGCCCTCCCCGGATCGGCAGAGGGGGTGGAGCAGAGACCGGGACGGCTCGGAAGAGCGGGGGTGATTGGCCGGATACAATTGGGGATAAAAGAAATCCAAAAATAGTGACGACTGTGCCTCTCAAGTTTCCAGAGTCCAAAGTGACGTCATAGAAGGGGTTCCTCGGTCTGGCCAACAGAGTTAAAGTGTTGCCTGGTGAAGTGCAGCGGTCAACATGACCGTTTTTAACCCGGATTTAAATGAACTCAATGAAATGAAGGTAAATCTAGACGAGCAAACCTTAGCATTTATGAAACTGTAACCAACAAACCTGTGGTGTTGCTACTCGACGAACGAGTCGGACGATTAATCAGCCACCGAAACTGAAATCGGTTGATTTCAGTCAATCGATTAATCGACGAATCGTTTCGGCACCGATTTGAAAAATGCTCCAATTCCCCTCTTCCCGTTTGTTTCCCCAGCACACAGCTGGCCAACGTCGTCTGAGGACGAGGCGGGACCGGGACCGGGGCCGAGAAGCACACGAAGCTGACCTGCTGGAGCTGGAGTGGGCCGTGCTGACTCACATCAGGTGACTCACATCAGGTGACTCACATCAGGCGGGTACACGCCTACTGAACCTGCTGTGGCACCACGCACACAGGGAGGCCAAATCTGTGGCAGTGAAATTCAGTTACACACACACACACACACACATATACACACACACACAGACACACACACACACACACACACACACACACACACGGATTTGTCATCCCTCTGACTGTACATCCAAACTGCAGGTTTGTCGGGGTGCCATGCCTGACTCCATCCAACTCCTCCGTATTATGTAAGAGGCTGGGATGCTGGGAACTCTCGTGCTTCTTCTTTTTCCCCCCCTCGAGGCTTCGTGATTCAGTTTGGATTTTCCGAAACTCGTTTTGCTCCGCAGCGTTGCCACGGTAACAAAATGCAGTTAGACCGGCTGCATCCGTTATCACTGGACTGTGAAATGTGCGTTCTGTGATTTACGGAGCCCGTTATGGGAGGTCGTGACGTGGTTGTGGGGCATCGTGTGTCACTTGTGTAGATGTATGGCGCTGGCCTGCACTCATCTCTGTCCCGCCATCTTTCACTTCGTTCCCATCTGTAGTGCCCATCCCTCGCTCCTTCCCTTCAGTCCTCCTCCTCTGCCCTTATATGGCTCCCTTGGGGTTGGGGGTGGGGGGGGAGGCAGGGGGGTTCTGGTGCCACGTGTTTTAATGGATGCTGAGTTTTATTCTCTAGAGAAGTTCTGGTGCTATTTTCTCAGTGTGATGAAGAGATGGATGAAGAAGGCCTCATGACCTTTTAAAGAATATATATCCATCAACGTGATTATTTGCTGCCTGTCCCATCAAGCCAAACGGTTTGATTAAATCCTGGAACCAAAGCTGTTTTCCAGCCGTGCTTTCTGTATGTGACACCTTTCACTGTTACACGCAACCCAGAGAGCAAAACGGCTGTGGCCCGGACCCGTCCCACGCCCGACCCTTTCACCGCCATGGAATGACGGCACTTGGGCGGTCCGCTCCTGTTTGCCAGATCTGGGCCAGAACCAAGCCATAGCAATGCTGCATGTGCCACATATTAGCCAAAGGTGGCCATATTTGTGTTGTGATATTTGGGCCATATTCACCATTCACCACACGGGCCACTTCAGGGTCACATCCAGATCACATGTTGCCCAGAGCACCGCATCTTTGCCAAAAAAGGCCCCCATGTGATTTGGCGTATTTGGGCCATATTTGCTGTTATACATGTGGGCCACTTCAGGCTCACATCCAGTCTATCAGGGCCAGAAGAAGACCACCAGTGCTGCATCATAGCCTGAAGTGGCCCACACCCGGATGCTGTCACAGGGAAGAAGCATAAAAAGAAGTCTGATAGGGGCATCAGGGTGGCATAGCTGTTGCCTACCAAATGGGGATCGCCGGTTCGAATCCCCCTGTTACCTCTTGCTTGGTCGGGCGTCCCTACAGGCACAATTGTCCGTGTCTGCGGGTGGAGAGCCAGATGTGGGTGTGTGTCCTGGTCGCTGCACTAGCGCCTCCTCTGGTCGTTTGGGGTGCTTGTTCGGGGGGGAATAGCGTGATCCTCCCACGCGCTACGTCCCCCTGGTGAAACTCCTCACTGTCAGGTGAAAAGAAGCGGCTGGTGACTCCACATGTATGGGAGGAGGCACGTGGTAGTCTGGAGCCCTCCCCGGATCGGCAGAGGGGGTGGAGCGGAGACCGGGACGGCTCGGAAGAGGGGGGTAATTGGCCGGGTACAATTGGGGAGAAAAAGGGGGAAAACCCCCCAAATAAAGAAGGCTGATACACATTACATGCAAGTGGATCTGCCTTGGAGGGTTAGCGTTGCTACTGAGCAGCCGTGGACCGGGTTGCTGAGTAAAACCGAGAATCTGCAGGATCATCAGACGACTTCCTCCGGTGTCCACAAGGGGCGACTAAGGGCAGCTTTATTTTACAAAAAATAAATAATTAAATATCCTTTTTTTTCTCCCCCTTCCTTTTTTTCTTTAATTGGATCTGGCCGCTAACCCCCCTCCCCCGAGCCGTCCCGGTCTCTGCTCCACCCCCCTCTGCCGATCCGGGGAGGGCTGCAGACCACCACATGCCTCCTCCCATACATGTGGAGTCACCAGCTGCTTCTTTTCACCTGACAGTGAGGAGTTTCACCAGGGGGACGTAGCACGTGGGAGGGTCACGCTACCCCCCCCCCAGTACCCCCCCCCCGAACAGGCACCTCGACCGACCAGAGGTGGCGTTGATGCGGCGACCAGGACACATACCCACATCCGGCTTCCCACCCACAGAGATAACACGGGGATTCGAACCAGCGATTCCTGTGTTTGTAGGCAACGCCACCCGGACGCCCTTAAATATCCTTGTTATTCTGATGCATGTTTGTAAGAAGTTGCCTAATAAAGGCGAATGAAACACGGACCAAAACAAGTAACAGTGTAATGTGGGCTTTATCAGTACAGTATAAGTATTATAAGAGTACCAGACAAGTATTTGTACAAACTACAACACGTACGGCAGGTGGTTCACAGAGCCGAGCCGCGATCAGGATTATGGCAACAGCACCTTCTTCAGGGTCAGGGTCTACGTCATTCATCCAGACCTCCAACTCCACCGCGTCACGAAGCGATGCCGAGGACTTTATCCGCACGCTCGAGTCTTCCTGCTCTCCTCCCCCTGCACCTCCTACTGAGCCTTGTGGGAGGCCTTCGCCTTCCTGCTGCCGGTTTTGCTGCGGGCACGGCGGACCGAGGCTCCGCGAGGAGAAGTGGGCCGCTGAAGCCCCCTGGTGGTCACGGCTGCGTGCTGCAGTTTAAGCTCCAGCAGGTCCTCCGTCAGGGAGATTTCTCGGTCCAGGCTGGCCAGCATCCGGCCTCCGCTGGCCCTCACGGAGGCACGGACCAGCTCCAACACACCCTGGAGGAGATGGAGACACGATGGAGGCTCTGGTGTTGGTGTTCGGGTAAGAATAAGCAGTAACCGTCTACGTTGGGGGCCCCTTTTATTGGGCCCCACAAAGAAAAGGGTCTATTTTAGGGTTAGGACTTGGTTTTAGGGTAAGGGTCAAGGGTTAGGGAAGGATGCCAATGAATGGGAGTCAATGAGAAGGCCCCACAAAGACAGAGAAGTATAGAATGTGTGTGTGTGTGCTTAACCTCTTTGTCCAGTCGTCTGTCTTCAGCAGTGTCGATCTCGGCCAGAATGACCTCTGACCCCTCCCGGAGACGTTTCAGCTCCTCCTCCTTCTGTTTCAGGGCCGCGGTGAGTTTGGCTTGCTGCTGCTGCTGCTCCACTTCCTTCACATCGGTCCCCTGTGGCAATAGTGGAGTTGATGGACTCGCACAAACACAGTCGCATCTCGTGTTGTGTAACGTGAGCAGATGTTGGAGATAGAAAGTAGGCCTAACACTCTTAGATCACCTCATTAACAGTTCTGACCCCATAGTTAATTGGCTTTTTGAACACACATTATATTCAAAACATCATTCGTACAAAACCCTCGCTGATGCTTCACTGGCGTGTCCAGTTAACTTTTTATTGTCTAGCCTGCTTAGTTTTGACGTTATGCTGTCTGACACAGTGCTGCTGGTTTTGTGCTGTCTTCTGTCAGCTGTCCTTGAGAGGCGCCCACAAATAAAATGTTTTATTATTATAGTTATTATTATTATTATTATTATTATTATTATTGTTGTTGTTGTTGTTGTTATTACTGTTATTATTATTATTGTTATTATTATTATTGTTGTTGTTGTTATTACTGTTATTATTATTGTTGTTATTATTATTGTTATGGTCATTACTATTATTGTTATTATTATCATTATTGTTATTATTATTACTGTTATTATTATTGTTATTACTGTTATCATTATCATTATTGTTATTGTTATTATTATTATTACTGTTATTATTGTTATTATTATTGTTATGGTCATTATTATTATTGTTATTATTATCGTTATTGTTATTATTACTGTTATTATTATTGTTATTACTGTTATTATTATTATTGTTATTATTATTACTGTTATTATTATTATTATTGTTGTTGTTGTTATTACTGTTATTATTATTATTGTTGTTGTTATTATTGTTATGGTCATTATTATTATTGTTATTATTATCATTATTGTTATTATTATTACTGTTATTATTACTGTTATTATTATTGTTATTATTATTATTACTGTTATTATCATTATTATTATTGGTATTGCTGTTATTATTATTGTTATTATTATTATTACTGTTATTATTATTATTATTACTGTTATTATTATCATTATTGTTATTGTTATTATTATTATTACTGTTATTATTGTTATTATTATTGTTATTGAGAAGCTTACCAACCTTGCTGAGAGTTCTCGCTGGTCAATACGTAACAACGTAGCGATTGTTTAAAAAATCACCCCTATATCTCCACCATCCATCCATCCGTCCATCCATTAGCCAAGCCACTCATCCTGCTCTCAGGGTGGCGGTGATGCTGGACCCTATCCCAGCAGCCATTGGGCAGCAGGCGGGGAGACACCCTGGACAGGCCGCCATAGAGCACAATATGTCTCCTTTTCTTTTTTTTTGTGGCTCCCCCTCCCCTTTTTTTTCTCCCGAGTTGTACTTGGCCAATTACCCCCTCGTCCACTCTGCTCCACCCCCTCTGCCGACCCAGGGAGGGCTGCAGACTACCACAAGCCTCCTCCGATGCATGTGGCGTCACCAGTCGCTTCTTTTCACCTGACAGTGAGGAGTTTCACCGGGGGGACGTAGCACGTGGGAGGGCCATGCTATTCCCTCCAGCCCCCCCCTCCCGAACGGGCATCCTGACCCACCAGAGGAGGCGCTATAGGACACATACCCACATCCAGCTCCCCACCCCCAGACACGGCCAATTGTGTCTGTAGGGACGCCTGACCAAGCCGGATGTAACATGGGGATTCGAACCGGCGATCCCCGTGTTGGTAGGCAACGGAATAGACCGCTAAGCTACCCGGATGCTCAGATCTCCTTTGGTGGAACAGCAGTTCTCGGGTATGAGCACACGTTTCTGTTTATTGACATATGATATAGATGTTCTGAATAGGAGCAGAACCGATTTGATTGGGAACAACTTTGTACAGTTGACACAGAACCTGCCAACATCTGGACAAGGTCCTGTAGCCTTCCAGTCCTGTGGTGGTGGAACCACATACTTTCAGAGACCGCTGCAGATTCAGCAAGGATTTAAAGTCGGTGCAAAATAAATAAAATCTATCTATCTTTAAATTAATTTTTGTGCGCTTCCTGTTCTGGAAGACTTAAACGGGTGTCCTGTTGGACTGTCCTACTGAAACCCAGCGGGAAGTTTCTCAGCACTGAACCCACTGGTTCATTTCTGGTTTGTTATGATTCGAATCGATGCCTGACAACATTTAAACCGGGTGTACCTTGAAGAAGTAGCGAGCCTTGTCCTTTAATGACAAGTCGTTTGACGTGAACTCGACTATCTGACCTCCAAGGGCCACGTGCAAGACGTGTTTCTGGTGACCAAACCCACGGCTAACGGGCTCGTGTCACCACCGCGACGCTCGCTCTTCAGCACCTGTGCAAGAGGGAGGGGTCTGGGGGGCGTGGCCACCTCCAGGTGAGCCCGGGTGATGGACGGGGCGGCAGCCCCCGCCACGACGGCCTGCAGCAGCCGCCCACTGGAGGCGAGGGTGTCGGTGAGGTGCCGGGTCAGCTCGTGCCGGTGGACCGGCGTGAGGTGGGGCAAGCACCCTGACAGAGCATCGTTGAGAAGGAACGGGAGGCTAGCAGCATCCAAACCTGGAAAACAGAGCCAAGGTGTTACTAGAGCCTGGGATAACTGGCAGCAAGTAATCTGCCCTCTGAGCTACGTCAGCGCTCACGACGAGTGTCGAGATTTTTTTAATTTCTTTTGATTTCTGATTTCGAGATACTTCATTGAGCCCTGTGGGGGAATTACCCCCTCCTAGCTGTGTAGCTAGCAGCAGTGGGCAGCCACCGTGCAGCACCCGGGGACCTTGGTCACAGACGGGAGTATTAACCCTAACATGCACGTCTTTTCGAGGGTGGGGGAAACCGGAGCACCCGGAGACACCCACCGCAGACATGGGGAGAACATGCAAACTCCACACAGAGGACGACCTGGGATGACCCACCAAGGTTGGACAACCCCGCGGTTCGAACCCAGGACCCTCTTGCTGTGAGGTGACCAGGCTAACCACTGGGCCACCGTGCCGCCCTGGTGTAAGATATCAAATAAATTCTCCAAACTACCTACATCACCTCTACATGACTTAGTGTCAGTACAAAGGGGTTGTCTTCATGTGGGCTTAGTCGCGAGGTCTTTGAATAAGAACAAAACACTGTGAGGGTCTTCCCTCTGTGGGCTTGGTAATCCATTATAGTTTTAGGCCGGTGAGGCCTCTGACCTTCCAGGTGTGGGAAGAGGCCTTTGGCCATCACGGCCACTCGGCTCACGTCGGGCCACGGGAAGCCACGCTCCGCAGCGAACACGGCCAGGTCGAACACGAACTGCTGATGGAACCGCCGCCGCTCGCCGGGGAGCTCCGTCCACGAGAAGTGACCGCTGAGCCGTGGTATGCCCTCCTCTCTCTGACAAGGACAGAGCAAAGACAGAACTGACAGCCACACTGTCGTGTGGTTCCACCTTTCTACACACACACAGACACACACAAACACACACACATTTGTTTTTCTATACTTGTGAGGACCCCTCATTGACTACATTCACTCCATAGCCCTTAACCATCAGAACTACATCCTCTTAAACCTTACCCTTATCTTAACCCTTACCCTTACTTAAACCCAATCCTAAATGTAACCTTAAACTGTAAGTCCTAACCCTAAAACAGACCCTTAAAGAAGTGAGGACTGACCAAAGTAGCCTCACTAGTACTACTACTACTACTACTACTACTACTTTCGGCTGCTCCCACTAGGGGGCGCCACAGCGGATCATCCGTTTCCACCTCTTCCTGTCCTCTGCATCTTCCTCTGTCACACCAGCCACCTGCATGTCCTCCCTCACCACATCCATAAACCTCCTCTTTGGCCTTCCTCTTCTCCTCTTCCCTGGCAGCTCCATATTCAGCCTCCTTCTCCCAGTATACCCAGCATCTCTCCTCCACACATGTCCAAACCGTCTCCATCTTGCCTCCCTTGCTTGTCTCCAAACCGTCCAACCTGAGCTGTCCCTCTAATATACTCGTTCCTAATCCTGTCCTTCTTCGTCACTCCCAGTGGAGATCTTATCATCTTCATCTCTGCCACCTCCAGCTCCTCCTCCTGTCTTTTCATCAGTGCCACTGTCTCCAAACCATACAACCTTCCCTTTAACTCTTGCTGGTACCCTTCTGTCACTCCTGACACTCTCCTCCACCCACTCCACCCTGCCTGCACTCTCTTCTTCACCTCTCTCCTGCACTCCCCGTTACTTTAGACAGCTGACCCCAAGTATTTAAACTCATAAGTCCTGACCCTAAACCCCCTCCACATCCAACTCCCTCCCCCCAAATGCTCAGAATCATCTGAAATGCCGAGAAAAGTGGTTTTTAGCCATTTTTAGAAAATGCATAATTATGCATAATTATATTTTAATTTTCTGCTATTTTTCTGGTCCTCTCTGGAACAATACCTACCACCTCCAAAAAAAAATGAGGATCATAAGTGCATTTTTGCAAAAATGCATTTATTTTGCATAATGCCAAAACATTTCTAAGTCCCAGAATTTTTTTTTATATAGGTAAAAAAAAATCAAAGATGGTCAGAATCATCTGAAATGCCGAGAAAAGTGGTTTTCAGCCATTTTTAGAAAAATGCATATTTTGCATATTTATGCATAATTATGAATTTTTAATTTTCTGCTATTTTTTATAGGTGCCCCTGATCATCCCCAATAACCTCCAAAAAGAATCAAGGCCCCAAAAGTGCTTTAGTTTGGCCGTTTATAGACTCTCACACAGACACACACCAGACACACGTTGTGACAATACAGGAGTAGATATGAAGGATGTGACGATTTAAAACGGACTTCCGGTACATACGTTCGAGTTATTATTGTTCTGTATGAGGAAGGTGAGACAGCGAGCCTCTGTATTCATCGTCTCCATGTTTTGGCGGCGACGAAATGAAATATCTAAACGTTAATCGCTCGAATTTCAATTTGGACGTTTTGTTTACCAAAGTTAGGTTCTGTTATCCGGTGAGACAAACACATCCGACCTACCCGAAGTCTGAATATCCGGCGCAGTTCCGCCTCCGCCACGGCCGCCATGTTTGTTTGGCGAGAGCGCGCCTCGTTGCCAACGGAGACGGAATCACGTGGGTCGGTGGCTCGGCGCGGTCACGTCGCTTCACGGAGGACGAGGCCGAAGCGGCGGAGGCGTGGAAATAGGTTTAATCGCCATCCGAGGGTGCACCCTTCAATTTCTTATTCCGGGTCTTGGTCAGGAGCAGGACTGATACTCAGGGGTTTGAATTTAGCTTCCTGTGTTTTATTTTTTATTGCTTTTAAAAAAAAATCGTTGTAGACTTGAGCTTGTTATAGCAATTATATATATATTGCTATTATATATATAATCAAAAATAAGGGCGATGTGCAGGGCTGTAGCCGCTACAGAGGTGTAAAGTTGATCAGCCACAGCATGAAGATATGGGAAAGAGTAATAGAAGCCAGGTTAAGAGGAGGAGAGGTGATGATCAGCAGCAGCAGTATGGTTTCATGCCAGGAAAGAGCCAGTGGCGCCCCCAGAAATATTTCATCGGGGGGGCCAAATGGGGTCACTGAAAATCTTGGGGTGGCACACCAAAACCAAAAGCCATGACTGAATTAGGGGAATTCTATGCTGCTGTTGTTAGTATACTGTATAGGCTAGTGGAAAACTGTCAATATGAGAGTTAAGAAAAATATACATTATTGATTTAAATGAACAGCACCTAATGTAAGATATCAGATAGAAGCATATTATGCATAATCAGAAGCATATTCTGCATATGCGACTCGTGGCTGGGGGGGCCAGCGGGGGGGGGCAGGGATAGTATCAGGGTGGCCGTGGCCACCCCTTGGGGGCGCCACTGGAAAGAGCACCACAGATGTGATGTTTGTTTGAGAATGTTGATGGAGAAGTATAGAGGAGGTCAGAAGGAGTTACACTGTGTCTTTGCGGATTTAGAGAAAGCATATGACAGGGTGCCGAGAGAGGAGGTGTGGTATTGTATGAGGGAGTCAGGAGTTGCAGAGAAGCATGTAGGAGTGGTGCGGGATATGTATGAGGGCAGTGTGACAGTGGTGAGGTATGTGGTTGGAATGACAGATGGGGGTCAAGGTGGAGGTGGGGGTACATCAAGGATCGGCTCTGAGCCCTTGTTTGCAGTGGGTGATGGACAGGTTGATGGACGAGATCAGGCAGGAGTCTCTGTGGGCGATGACGTTCGCGGATGACATTGTGATCTGTAGTGAGAGTAGGGAGCAGGTGGAGGAGAGCCCGGAGAGGCGGAGGTTTGCGCTGGAGCCAAGTCAAAATGGGCAAAAGGTCGGAAAAAAATGAGTAAAAAGCTGAAAATTGGTGTATGCGCTCCTCTCAGCAGCCTTGACAACGTGCTAAAAGTCCCCACGTATCCCTCTTGAGCTTCCACCGTTATGACGTCATATGTTACACTTACGTGAGAAATAGCCTTACCGGAGATGTATCTTAGTATAGTATATTTTACTTGATTATTTTTGACTAAACCGCCATAGGATGTCTTCTCGGGAACACAGTTCTGCAAGTTTTTGAAGTAGCTCATCATCTGAGTGTTGGCGTCATCATTTTCACTCAGGTATGAGGAACAGTTTGTCATGTGCCTCGGCCAAAGCGTTGTCCTGTGGACGGCCTGGCTTACGTTCTGATGGCCATTTGAAGAAATCTGCATAACATTTGCCCTGGTGCTTGGCTTCATCAGCCACCAAGTCAATCACGGAATCAGCACGCGAAAGCACTTTGTGTCCCCATTCGTCATCGTGTTCATCCGCCGCTTTGGCGATAGTGTCTTTACAGGACATTGTTCGTACTCCCTGTGTACATTTCCTCCTGCCCGAAGGCTTGTCTTGTTTCCGCTGCTATGTCACAGTCACCGCCACAAAACAAGCAGTGCTGCAGTGATGATCCGAGGGTTTTTTTTGTATGTTATCGGTGAAGGATGAAGCACGGACACAACCAGTGATTAAAGTGGGCCGGAGCTCCCCGGATCCCGACACCGGCACCTCCCCTCCTCCTCCTCCTCCCCCGAGTCAACCGGAGCTGAGATCCGGCACTCTGTAGACAGGAGTAATTTCAACCTTTTTGTCACAGTAAAATTTAAAACAAAAAAACATGATGCAGCCAATTCACAAGCATTTCAAAATAAATCGCAAATAAAGTCGTTCTTCTATTTTTATACTACTTTACTTTTTCTAAAAGTTTGAAGGATGTCGCGTCCTCACGTGACCCGCACCTGCCTGCTGTCTGGCTTCACCAGACATGACGTCAGAAGAGACTGGCTTCACACTCACGGGTCAGGGTCAGTTCACCGCACCAGGCAGACAAGACTCGAGAGAGCGTCAACCTGCTACCTGCACTATTATCTTGGATCGGGGGGCACAAAGAGGGAGTATCTTCAGTGTATTTCCAATAGTATTTCCAATAGTTTTGTCTAGCTCTGCTGTGGTTTTCATTCAAGCAACAAACGTTAGCGAACGAAACGTTAGCTAGCTAGCTAACCAGCTATCTTCCACCCGGTAACGTTGCTAGCTAGTTGCTGACGTTGCTGGCTAGTTGTTTGAATGCTGCTAGGCAAGCTAACTATCGGTAGCGTCCGGTAATGTTACCGGTAGCTAGCTAGTTATGTTTGTCCAACCTTAGCTCTGGCCATGCAATATTTTCATTCAAATAACTAAATAGCTAGCAAACGTTAGCTACCGGTAGCTATTATTAGCTAACAATGCTAACGTCGGGACTACTGGACCAGTGGTTAGCTAGCCTAACGTTAGCTACCTAGCACTTTTGCCCACCTCTCTAATACAGAGATCCCCCACTTACCAAATCCCACTTTAACCCCTGGACACAATACTAGATCGACGTGTATAGTTATTTGGTGCACATCAGTGGACGACAGGCCAGTCAACCTCTCGGCCATTCCGTCCCCTCGCTGCACGCCGCTTTTTCGAATGGTGTCCAGTCCTCTAGTCACAGAAACTGCCTCCTCTGCTGAGTTCTTCATCACACAGAATGCAAATGCTGTCCTCGTCCATGACGTCACTGTTTCTCTTCAGAATCTTCTTGACATACCCTGAAAAACATGGAAGAAAACGTCCTGATACTGTGAAAGATTAAGAAAAAACAACACGAAGCCCAATCAGGACATATTGACGACATGGCATCACGACGCCACAATGACGTCATGACGCCTATTTGACGTCACGGTATAACGTTTCGTTTTGAAGCAATCCCTTTTTTAAAACAATGACGATAGCATTGCAAAGAAGTAAACGATGAACTCGTGTGGACTGTATTTCTTGGATCAAACGCTATTTTCGACATCAGTGACACTCATGACATCATGACGTCACAACAGAAAAAGCTCAAGGAGGATAAGAGGGGACTTTTAGTATGTTGCTGAGGATGGTGAAAGGATTGCATCCAGCAATATTCAGTTTTTTTTACTAATTTTTTCCGACCTTGGCGAAAAAATGACCTAATATTCCCGGACTACTGGAGAGAAGAGGAGTGAAAGTCGGCAGGAGCAAGACGGAGTACCTATGCGTGAATGAGAGGGAGGACAGTGGAATGGTGAGGATGCAAGGAGTAGAGGTGATGAAGGTGTATGAGTTTAAATACTTGGGGTCAACTGTCCAAAGTAACGGGGAGTGCAGGAGAGAGGTGAAGAAGAGAGTGCAGGCAGGGTGGAGTGGGTGGAGAAGAGTGTCAGGAGTGACAGAAGGGTACCAGCAAGAGTTAAAGGGAAGGGTTACAAGATGGTAGTGAGACCAGCTATGTTGTATGGTTTGGAGACAGTGGCACTGATGAGAAGACAGGAGGCGGAGCTGGAGGTGGCAGAGATGAAGATGATAAGATTTTCATTGGGAGTGATGAAGAAGGACAGGATTAGAAAGGAGTATATTAGAGGGACAGCTCAGGTTGGACGGTTTGGAGACAAAGCAAGAGAGGCAAGATTGAGATGGTTTGGACATGTGTGGAGGAGAGATGCTGAGTATACTGGGAGAAGGATGCTGAATATGGAGCTACCAGGGAAGAGGAGAAGAGGAAGGCCAAAGAGGAGGTTTATGGATGTGGTGAGGGAGGACATGCAGGTGGCTGGTGTGACAGAGGAAGATGCAGAGGACAGGAAGAGATGGAGACTGATGATCCGCTGTGGCGCCCCCTAACGGGAGCAGCTCAAAGTAGTGGTAGTAGTAGTAGAGCTTGTTATAGCAATTCCTCGATTCCTAAACCTGTTTATTAGATGGTGGAAACACATTAGAAGTTGCTTACTAGCCGGTATAAGAAACCAGAAGAAGAAAGTAATTAACTATGCTGTGGTGATAATGTAATTAAATAATGTACATGGTCACATCAGTAATAATGTATAATCCCCACAATTTGTCTTGATGGGAAGCCAGTCGCAGGCAGGCTACATTCAGAGGCAGTTTAAGTTGTTTTTGTGACAAAATTAATTTCCAGCCTCCAGCATCAGTTTTCTAAAGCTAATCAAATAGCCTACCAAGTACAGTCAAGTCATGTCAATTTTATTTGTATAGCCCAATATCACAAATATAAACTCCAGATTAGACCAACATAGCCACCGTGTGACCATCTAGCAGCATTTTAATATTTTGTTTATGTCCATGAGGAATGGGAGGCCAAGGCCTTCAGGACAAAAGCCCACTGTTTACCCAGAGCACACCTGACCTGATATATCAGATGCATGTGGAGGCATGGAGGTGTTTAGGAGAGATGGCAGTGGGGTTTTTAACTAGATTGTTTAACACAATCTTGGCAAGTGAGAGGATGCCTGAGGAGTGGAGAATAAGCATACTGGTACCTGTTTCCAAGAATAAGGGTGATGTGCAGAGCTGTAACAACTACAGAGGTATAAAGTTGATCAGCCACAGCATGAAGATATGAGAAAGAGTAATAGAAGCTAGGTTAAGAGGAGAGGTCATGATTAGTGAGCAGCAGTATGGTATTATGAGCACCACAGATGTGATGTTTGCCTTGAGAATGTTGATGGAGAAGTATAGAGAAGGCCAGAAGGAGTCACATTGTGTCTTTGTGGATTTAGAGAAAGCATATGACAGGGTGCCAAGAGAGGAGGTGTGGTATTGTATGAGGAAGTCAGGAGTTGCAGAGAAGTATGTAGGAGTGGTGCAGGATATGTATGAGGGCAGTATGACAGTGGTAAGGTGTGCGGTTGGAATGACAGATGGGTTCAAGGTGGAGGTGGGATTACATCAAGGATCGGCTCTGAGCCCTTTCTTGTTTGCAATGGTGATGGACAGGTTGACGGACAAGATCATACCCACATCGGGCTTCCCACCCGCAGACGCGGCCAATTGTGTCTGTAGGGACGCCTGACCATGCCGGAGGCAACTCGGGGATTCGAACCGGCGACCCCCATGTTGGTAGGCAATGGAATAGACTGCCACGCTACCCGGACGCCCAACTTTAAAAGACTCTAAGTCTGTTAACCTTGCGCAGCATGTCACTGACCCCACACATAGCCGTGGGCACAACCTGTACTTAATTTTCACCATGAACATCTCTTAATTCCCTGACTCAGATTGATTTTGTCTCTGACCATAAATGTGTTATCTTTGATGCTTCTTTACCACCTACTACACTACCCCAGAAACGTATAATCCACTCTCGCATCTTTAATAAGCAGTCAGCAGTCACGTTTTCTAGGTACTTTTCCAGTCTGGCCAGCAACATTAATGACCACATTAGATGGTTTAATGATATGTGTGCGTCTGCCCTGTTCTTCCTGGGCTGTGGCCAGTTATTAACCCAACCACTGGGATCAATGAAAACACCCGCCATAGAAGAAGGGAATATAGAAAGGCCGAACGCAGATGGAAAAATTCTACCCTTGAAGTTCGCCCTATGAAGGCGTTATTATCGAATTTGAATCAAACCATGACAGGTTCGAGAGCAGCTTACTTCTCTGACTTGATCGATAGTACTAAACATAACCCTAGGTTTCTGTTTTGTCCTATCAAGCAGCTTGTGAACCCCTCTCTTCCTACCGTTTCTGCCTTTTATGCTAATGACTGAAAATGTCTCGTCTTTCTTTGTCGACAGGATCGGTGGTCTAAGGTCCAGTTTTACCTCTACTGCCCCCCCTGCCCCTTTCAGCCGTTCGATTTAAATGTCGGAATCTAGTCCCGTTTCTCTACAGTTCCTTGTAAATACTGTTGCCCTTATGCGTCCCCCCTCCAGTCCCTATGATATAGTTCCGACAAAATGTTTAAAATCCATCCCCCCTGGCTGAGGTCCCAGCCTGCTCTCTGGCGTCAGCTGCTCACTCACATCCGGGTCCGTACCTGACTATTTTAAAATTGCCTTTGTTTAACCCCTCCTCAAAATACCCTGTCTCGATCCGGCAAGGGTAAAGAATTATAGACCAATTTTCAAACTTTATTTTTTATCCAAAATCCTTGAAAAAAAAATCGTTGTGAACCAAATCCTGCAGCTGACTCAGGGTCACAAAATTTTCGATGAATTTCAACCCGGCTTTCGTCACAAGCATAGTACTGACACTGCATTACTAAGAGTGCCCAAATACATTCTTATGCATGCTGATAAAGGTGAATTTTCTTATTCTCCTAGATTTAACCGCTGCCTTTGATACCATCGATTATGCCATCTTACTTGATAGGTTGGAGAACTGGGTTGGCATTTCTGGTACAGCATTAAATAGGATTCGCCCTTATCTGACTAATAGATACTTTAATGTTTGTATTAATGATCTTGTATCCTCGTCAGCTCCCCTACTGTGTGGAGTCCCTCAGGGGTCTCTCCTTGTGCCAATCCTCTTCTCTTTATAGATGCTTCCTCTGGGTCATTTGTTTAGTCCTTTTCAAGACATGTCATACCACTGCTATGCCGATGATACTCAGCTCTATTTCTCTGCCAAACCCAATAACCTGAATCAACTGTCCTCTCTCCATGATTGCTTAGCTTCCACCAAAAACTGGATGTCCTTTAATTTCCTCCATCTAAACCCCGACAAAACTGAAGTTCTCTTAACTGGTCCTGAGAACTTCCCCACTGCAGTTGATCAGTTTAATGGCCCACTTCATTCAAACATCAAACCTACCGCTAAAAATCTTATCTTATCTTTGACCAGAATATGTCTTTCAACCACCATGTTACTAAGTTTGTCCAATCCTGTTTTATTCAGCTGAGAAATATTGCAAAAATCAGAAATAGCTTGTCTTTTAAGGATATTGAAATATTAATTGACACTTTCATTTTCTCCCGTCTAGATTACTGTAATTCCCTCTACTCTGGCCTCAACCAATCTACTTTTAATAGTCTGCTGTTGGTTCAGACTGCAGCTGCTAGACTACTAACTAGAGCGAGCCGTAGGTCCCATGTTACCCCTATCAAATTCAGAATAATCTACAAGATCTTACTGATTACATTTAAAGCACTGCATGATCTTGCCCCCAGTTACATTTCTGACCTTCTCTTTCCTCATTCCACCTCCGATCCTCAAACCCCTGGTCTTTTATCCATCCCTCACTCCAACTGCAAAACAAAAGATGACCACACCTTTGCAGTTTTAGCCCCAAGCCTCTGGAATAATCTTCCCCAATCCATTAGATTTGCTGAATCTTTGCGCGTTTTAACCGGCTTCTGAAAACCATCTTTTCAGGCAAGCCTTTTTATAGATCCCCCACCCCTGCCTCCTGTTTTGGTTCGTTTTTAGCTTGGTCTGTTACTCCCTGTGCCATGTTTTATTTTTATTCAACTTATTTTATGTGTTTACTCGTATTTTCTGTATTGAGTGTAGAGCCCTTTATAACTGTGTTTAAAAGTGCTATAGAAATAAAACTTTACCTACTTTACTTAACTACTACAACAAGTACTACTACTTCTCCTACTACTACTGCTACTACCAATTTATAGCAGATATACTACCACTACTACTACTACTACTACTACTATTACTACTAAGCACTACTATGATATGATTACTATATAGTACATATACTACTACTGCTACCACTACTACCACTACTACTACTACGATATGATTGCTATATAGCAGATGTACTACTACTACTACTGTTAATACTACTAGTACCACTGCTACTATGATATGATTGCTATATAGCAGCTATACTACCACTACCACTACCACCACTACTACTACTACTACTATATAGCAGATATACTACCACCACCACCACTACTACCAGTACTACTAAGTACTACTATGATATGATTGCTATATAGCATATATACTACCACTATATTACTACTACTACTACTACTACTACAATATGATTGCGATATAGCAGATTACATTACATTACAGTCATTTAGCCAGCGGTTTTATCCAAAGCGACTTACAATAAGTGCATCTAACGTAGGAAATCAGGAGAACTACTAGTCATCATCTACTACCACTACCATTACTACCACTATACTACCACTATATACTGCGACTATATATACTACATACTACACTATACACTAGATATACTACCGCTACCATTACTACTACTACTATATAGCAGATATACTACCACTGCTACTACTAAGTACTACTATGATATGGTTTCTATATAGCAGATATACTACCACTATATTACTACTACTATTACTACAATATGATTGCTATATTGCAGATGCACTATTATTACTACTACTACCACTGCTACTATGATATGATTGCTATATACTAGCAGATATATTATTACTACTGCTACTACTACTACTACAATATGATTGCTATATATATTATTACTACTGCTGCTAAGAACTACTGTGATATGATTTCTATACAGCAGCTATACTGCAACTGGCAGAGTTGGATAGAAGCGTGTGCTTAACGAGGGAATACAACATGCAAATTGTATTTAAAGGTCGCCTGGATGTCTAAACGTGGGAGCCAGTTCACATCATTTAACTCATCAGCGAGTCCACACGGTCAACCAAGGAGGGACTCGTACAGGTTCCTTATGAGAAGCCCTCCGCGGCGTTTAGTCAGTTTGCAAGGTATTCAGGTGAGCGACAGGGTGAGAGAGAGAGAGAGAGAGAGAGAGAGAGAGAGAGAGAGAGAGAGAGAGAGAGAGAGAGAGAAGTGGTATGACTCGCGATGAGCCAATTTCCCCCTAATCGGCAGGCCGACAGGGTGTATGATGCAGGGCAGCCTCCTCCCTGTGAGGATGGACTCATTACTATGGAGAACACAGATGGTTTAGACATGTCTAATCCTCTTTCATACGAATCCCACTCCCTCCCTCCCTCCCTCCCTCCTCGTCTTCCTCAGCCGAGTCTTTACTCCCCGGGTCTTCTCTCTGGGCAGCGACTGGGGACGAGCGCCTGTGCGCGCGTGTCGGGTCCCCCCCCCCCGCGACCCAAATAGACAAACAACAAACAGCGGGATTGCGTGCGGACGGTTCGATGATGATCCCAGCAGCGTGCGCGTTTTGCCGAAAACCCCCCGGAGGAAAGTACGCCGAGACCGCAACTCCTGTCTGACGCGGACCACGGAGCGCTCGCACGACGACGTCGCGCCGCCGCGGATGGTCATCGACCAGATCTGATGATTTGTCCCCCCCCCCCCCCAGCTGTGCCATCGGCTATCGATCCGACATCGGTCAAAGTTTGAAGCAGTTGCTCTCGGAAATGCTTCCATATCGGTAAGTTATATTCCATACCGGAAATGCTTCCATATCGGTAAATTATATTCCATACCGGAAATGCTTCAATACGGGTCAGTTATATTCCTTAATATCGGAAAGGTTCCATATCGGTATCTCGTTCTGTTAAGCTCGAGAGCGTTATGGGTCCCATGTGATGTCTGCGTGCGTGCGTGCGTGTTCCCTTTCCAGTTGTGCGGGATTTGTGTAATAGGTGAGTCACACACACCTGGTAATGGGATAAGGGTGTGAGAGAGGAGGGCACAGATGAAAGTAGGCCACATCATACAGTATTACACGATGAGGGTATGGGAGCCGTGTTCACCACCCATGGCAAAGAAGGAAACCGTGATCTACATCGTTTGGACAGTGCCGTTTAGTACACGTGCACTCAGTGATGTATGTGGATTTAGGGGTCTATATTTTGGTGGATCTGAAATGGCAGAACGTACCGGTATAGGCCCTCCGTAGGTGTCACGAGCCTGACATCCAATATTTATGTGAGATGGCGAGTGGAAAACCGCCCACGGATGAGACCCGCGCAGACGCTCGGTCGTGGGAGGATGTATGTTCCTGCACTCCTCGGACGTCTCTTCACAACACAGGACTTCATATGCTGGGCTGAGAACGAACAATGCGCTTTAACAATGTGATCTAGATCTGGATCTGCGGTGCCTCTAACCACTGCGCCACCGCAGTGGTTAGAGCGGTCGCCTCACAGCAAGAAGGTCCTGGGTTCAAACCCCGGGTACCTTGGGGGTCGTCCTCAGTGTGGAGGTTCTCCCCGTGTCTGCGTGGGGTTCCTTCGCGTGCTCCGGTTTCCTCCCACAGTCCAAAGACATGTGGGGCAGGTGAATCGGCCATATTTAAGTGTCCCTAGGTGTGAATATGTGGGCCCTGTGATGGCCTGGCGGCCTGTCCAGGGTGTCTCCCCCGCCTGCCGCCCAATGAATGCTGGGATAGGCTCCAGCGTCCCGCGACCCTAAATAGGATAAGCGGCTTGGATAATGGATGGATCTGGATGGCTGCATGACTGGCCTTAAAGATTCATCACTTTGTTGTTGTTGTTGTTTTTAATTGATCATTTGATGAATTGATCCAGTGAAAGCATCACCGTTACTTTGTAACCTTTCGGGCTATCAATCATTTCACGGGAGAGGCATTCTGATACTTTGAAAGCATCAACCTACCAAGTATCCCCTGAGCAACTACCACCACCACCACCACTACTACTACTACTACTACTACTCCGTCTTCTTCTTCCTCTTCAGGAACTGGTGTAAAACCAGTCAGTTGTAAGTCCTATCACTAGTTAGCATATGTAAGGTTGTTATCAGACCAGTGACTCAAAGTGTCAGAGCAATGTTTTCTCCAAATTAACAAGCACATCTGGGAGGTGTGATGAACCGCCAGGTTATCCACTCGCAAGGAACACCAGGCAACACGTAGGGTTCCTCCAGAGAGCAGCAACCCGCCTTTACCTGCCTAGCTGCTGTTACTAAGGGAGCCGATCTTCCTTGACTTTTACGTCTACCCAGAATCCTCTGAAGCCCACCTACGCCTTCTCATCATCTCTTCTCGCCCCCCCCCAAGTCCTATTCATCGTCGTGTATAGACTTCAGTGTCAGATACAGACTGGTAAATAAGAGCTTGACGAGATTAGATGGAGAATGTGGTTCAGAAATGCTCCTACGCATCGAGAGAAATTAGAAATGTTTTGAAAGTTAAAATCAATTTAAGAGCTCTGTTGTTGTTTGCTTTGCTGCTTGCATCATAAAAGGCACTACTTCACAACACTCTGGAGGGTCACGTGTTGCAACAACTTACGCCCTGTACTTTACCGCCACCTACAGGTCAGACGGAAAACCTCGTGTATTCAGTCCCTTGCTCAAGAGCATCATGGGATTTGAAGTCATTACTTCGTGAGACCGACTACACAAAGGTGAACTATATAGTGCTTCTCAGCAGACCCTTTACCTTGAAGCAGAGAGTGTTCTCGTTTAAAAAAAGTGAAACGTACAAACCTTACAAATATGATAAGGCGTGTTGACAGAGTTAGTAGGTCTTTGAGCTTTTTTGTGGTGAAAAATATACCTTAACGCACGTGTCACAGTGTGTTGTAGGGCACTTAAAGAGTAAAATACTTGCTTCTCAACGGTCATTGTCTATTTTGTGGAGAGAGATTCACCCCTGACTCCAGCAGCACCACCGCCACCGCCCTTCAGGTCACCCTGCTTATTTCTGTTTGAGTCACACGTTGTGACAGTAGACTCACAGGCGTTACCACAACTAGGATTAAGACAGAAATCAGTAGATTAAAAACACAGCCCAAATGAGGACAAAGTGATTGTAAACCATTAAGTTACTGTCTACACCGAGCTCCTTTCCCTTCTGCGTAGCATTTAACATGTTCTTACATAGGAAGTCCTGCAACTGCACGAGTTCAAGAACTCACTTGGACTCTGTTGACCTTGTACCTTTAGTTTAGTAAATTAAGTTTTAAACCAAATCTTAATCTCCATTTCCCAATATACAATATACAGTGCTGCACAGCCCAACTCAGATATTAACGAATAACCATGTCATTGAGTCTGCTGATGTCTACAAGTTAAAAAGCATGTAAAGGTTAAAAAATGGCAGGCTAGGCTTGGTAATAATAATAATAATAAAATATTAAAAAAAACAAGCAGCACTGTATCGGATGTAAGCATAGCAGGATAAACACAGCTGCAGACAGTCTGTCCACGCCTACAGGTTTGCTGGTACACCTAAATACAATGAGGAATCAGGGACACTGTCATTTCATTTCATGTACTTGCATACATGAAATGAAATGACATATTGTTTCCCCCAGCACACAGCAGTGCAACAAAGACAAACAACACACATCTAAATCTAAAAACTACAAGGACACGTATAGCCAAACTACAGAAAACAAAAACAAAACACTGTCCAGGAGAACGAACGCCAGGATGACTGTCGGAACGGTAGAGGCTAGTTCCCATCGATGCAGAGAACGGAAATGGAGCAGAGAACGGTCAACTGAGCATGCGCGAAATGCCTCTACCACGCCTCCACACGCCCCGCGTAGCATCCAGGCGCTAGGATTCTAGCAAAACCCACCCCTACTCTGCGTCTGATTAGCTAACTTTAACCCTAACCCCGCCCTAACCCTAACCTTAACCTACCCAAACAACGGAGGCAACGAGTACTTGCGCATGCTCAGTTGACCGTTCTCTGCATCGATGGGAACTAGCCTCTACCCTGTCGGAACTGCCGGTCTGCATGGGCTAGCAGTTAGCGTAGCCTGATCCACTTCCGCGTCCTGTCAGACCGCCCTCGGTGTTTCCTCCTCGGGAGCAGCTCCAAGGCAGGGCCGTGGTCCCTGGGCCCACCAGATGCAGCAGACAAAGCTCCCCAAGCCGATCTAACGCCAGCTCTCCCAGCCAGACACCTTCCACACACCTCCCCGCACTCCACACGACGACACCAAAGACACAGTCAACGCCAGGCGAGGCCGCCGCCAGACCGCCCACGGTGTTCTCTGAACTGCTGGTCTGCATGGGCTAGCAGTTAGCTTAGCCTGCCCCGCTTCCGCGTCCTGTCAGACCGCCCTCGGTGTTACCTCCTCGGGTGCAGCTCCAGGCAGGGCCGTGGTCCCTGGGCCCACAGGACGCAGCAGACCCAGCTCTCCCAGCCGATCCAGCGCCAGCTCTCCCAGCCCTCAAACCAAGACACCAACTGAGACGCAGACGTGGACAAAGACGCTGCATGCACGGTATTGGGTGAGGCCGCCGCAAAGGTGCATTCGCGCCGCCATCTTCCCACTAAAACAGAGACATTATGAATGTCACGATCTGCAGCTGTGTTTACTCTGCTATGCTTACATCGCATGGTTTTTAACCCGTAGAGGTCAGCAGTTCACTAAAATGTTCTTGTGTTTAGTTACTCGCTAAAGTAACGTTGCGACGCCTTGCACTTCCCCGTCACTGGTTAGGCTGGAGGACATCAGGACACGCCGCCATGAATCCACATGGACCCTTTTCACAGCATGACGTCATCAACTTCACTCCCCAAGCTAGCGGCAACACGATGGGTGTGTGTGTGTGTGTGTGTGTGTGTGTGTGTGTGTGTGTGTGTGTGTGTGTGTGGGAGGTATAGACTCTGACATGTGACAGACTGAATACATGGAAAACAGGTCTGATAAAGAATATATAT
>NC_079231.1:22186883-22222212 GCF_029633865.1 Lampris incognitus | reverse complement strand
ACCGCCTGTCTGTCATGTGTCAGTACTGCAGCGCGTGTCTCATGTGGATGATGAGCTGCTGTGTCCGGTCGGACGTCCAGACTGACGCGCACCTCGAGCCTGGAGCCCTGGACATGGGGACAGCATGTTGAAGTCCATGCGCTGGACCGGCTGCAGGATCAGCCATGATGATAACCTGCATACAGCGTTAGCGCTGCTGGTCTGCTTAACTCAGTCCTGCTGGGTCCTGGTGTAGTCGGGCTCCGTCACACGTCCAACCGGTTGTCTCCATGCCCGGGTTTAACTCTACCATGTAAAAACCTCGTAAATCCGGTCAGGGGTGGGCCACCCTACCCAGAAAGGGCCGGCGCGGGTGCAGGTTTTTGCTCCAACCAAGCAGTTACACGCCTGATCCCCACGAACCAACCAGTAGAGTCCGTGCTGAGGAACTGGATTAGGACGCACAGGTGCGCGGTTGGAACAAAATCCTGCACCCACACCCGCCCTTTCTGGGTCGGGTTGTCCACCCCTGCACGTGTGTTTTTCATTAATCGTTCATCGCGTCCGAAGCAATCCAGTGCGAACTGGGTTACGCAACGGCGTTTGCGCGGCGGGGTTCTGCAGAAGCGGCCAGAACCGTTATCGTCCGACGCAAATAGGATTTCTAGACGGCTGCAGGCCAGGACCCGCTAAACATAGCAGGCGTGGGAAGCTTCTCTCTCACCTTGCGGCGCACGTTCAGGACACGGAGCTGACAGGGCTTGGCAGCGCTCTCGAACATGACGGAGACGGGATTGGTTGAACACTCGGCCCAACAAGCTCCGCAGCACGCGGGCGGAGGAACGGGGCTGAGATGTTCTTCCTTCCTCCTCCTGCAGAACTATGAACGATATAAAACAGCAACCCGGGGGTCGGCCAGATGGTACCGCTTAGAGGAAGTAGAGTCACTTTAAATGGGGAGGCGTCCTCAGCCCGGACTCTTTACTCTCTAGCCCCCATGATACCTTGCGTCGATTATGGGCGCGATTTCCGGCGCGTCCCGTCACTGAACCGTTAGGTACTGCTGCTTATTTCGTTATTCGTTTTTATGATCGTCGCAAAAAAATATATATAATAAAATGTAAAAAGCAGTTTTGAACATACAATAATTCCGGTGTTAGAACTTTTGATTGGGGTAGAACGGAGATTTGGTCTTTCATGTATGACAAAAAGTATTTACTCTGATAAAAAGTATCAAGTTAAATTTTTGGGATCGAATTTGGGGATTTAAAAAGCTAAAAGAAAATGTGAATAGATGGTACAGATTGTAGCCAATTCAGGGGGCAGCCGGGAACCGCCGCAGCCGGGACGCGAACCCGGGTCTCCCGCACCACAGGCGACTACGTTAACCAGTCGCCCGTGGTGTGGAAGACCCGCCGCTATACTGGTTAGCCCATGGCTAACAGGTCGGACCCTTCCAACCCGTTAGCCAAGGGCTAGCGAGCCTAGTCATCCGTGGTCGTTACAATAAGTCAACGGTCTCACTAAATGACAGTTGACCATTTCAGGATACTTAAAGGAGCGTGCCAAAATAAGAAAGGAAGAGCAAAAAATGCAATGAAAGAAAGTGTTTTATTAAGTGTAATTGTTCAGTGTCTACACACAGGATGTGTTTCATTCCGTCCTACTTCGTTTGATTCTGACTAACAGCAACACATTCACTTTGGTCCCTGTGTTCATATTGTCCTGCAGCTTATTTGATGTTTCACATTAACAGTAGTAGATGTGGCAAAGATTCCGTGTGTATCATTGGGTACTTAAATGTTTGTCGCCACCTAGTGGCTCGGGTACGACCTTAAACTGCCACCGTCGGGCCGTCGGCGACTAAACCGGCACCCCCACTGCAGCCCTTGGGTTGTTGTGAGGAGGGCGTGTGGACACCCAGCAGGACTACAAACCAAACCTGTCAAAGGGCGGATGAGTTCCTCCGTGAACCAACGGCCATCCAGACCTGGAGAGGAGATAGGGACCACCAGGTGCGCCCCCTACTGGAACACGGTGATGACTCAACTTGAGGCATCAGCTGTGCTCCTACGACCTCCATAGGTTCCGGAACTGATGATGATGATGATGATGATGATGATGATGAGTGGCTTGGTCAAAGGTCAAACAGTAGCTCCAACACCCAGGCGCGCGGGACGATGTTTTAAGTAGGGGGGCTGCCAACTAGAACCCAAAGTATAGCGGCGAGCCAGCGAGGAAGAATGAGTCGAGAGCCAGAGATCACTTTTTAATCCCGAACCCCCCGAACCCCCCAGACACCGCACGACCCCTGGGAGTGCTCTTTTACTCACACCGGCCAGAACCGACCAGAACTGACAACAACGTAACGAGCCCCCCCCTCCCCCTCCCCCATGTCCCAGTCTCGGTCCTACAGCCAGTCAGTAAACAGTCTCCTACTTAGCCTGAGTCGAACCCCCGAAACAACGACACAAGAAGAGCCACAACAATTTTAAATCTAACATTAACACTCCCATCAGCCATTGCGCTGATGGGAACCGCCGCCAGTCAGAGCGACGGCCTCGGTATGACGTCATTGTTTTGTTTGTAAGACGCGTGTGTGTGTAGCAGATTCGGAATGGGGTGTTTACTCACTTTATTAATGACAATGCACACTCCACTGTTTAAAATAAAGGCATGTTACACAGCCACCTGCCACTACTGGGGAGCGGGGGGGGGGGGGTGCAACCACCACTAGGGGGAGCTGCTGCCTCAGCCTCCCCGCTTCCTGCGCTAATGCCAACACCCAATGCTGCTTAGGCCTTCTGGTGAATCATCACCCTGACGCTCACCTATCACACACACACACACACACACACACACACACACACACACACACACACACACACTGGTAAACATGCGGGGCCCTCTGAGTGTGTGTAGACCTACATGTACTACTTGTTTGTACATAACAAGGAAAAGTATCTAAACACACCTGAACACCTTTTAGATTACTTCTTTTAGATTACATCTTTTGGATTACTTCTTTTAGATTACTTTTCTACTGAACACTAAACCCAAAAATTTCTTTGTGTGTGTGTGTGTGTGTGTGTGTGTGTGTGTGTGTGTGTGTGTGTGTGTGTGTGTGTGTGTGTGTGTGTGTGTGTGTGTGTGTGTGTGAATATGTGCACGGCCAGGTTTGCGTGAGAGGGCAGCATGTACTCGGCACCGGCAGGTGTGTGGGACCCCCACCCCCCGTCTAAACATGGCTCCATCTCCCCGCTGCGGCCCCCCTCCACCTCACGCCTCACCCATGTGACCTCCGCCGCCCCGGCCAAGCGGATCACCTTTTACAAGAGCGGCGACAGCCAGTTCGGGGGCGTCAAGATGGCCATCCACAAGCGCAGCTTCAAGTGCTTTGACGCCCTGCTGGATGACCTTTCCCAAAAGGTCAGGCGCCACATCTCTGCTTATCGGATGTAGCAAAGGCTTTTCTTCCCCTTGCAGGACTTGTAACACGCTTTACTTTCTGTTTTGTTTCCTCGCCTCCTCTGTATGGCACAGAGATATTCTAACCAATCATTCATTTCTGTTTTGCTAACACAAAACACAGTGTAATGTCCCATTCTCATCCTGGGGTCCATAGCTAACATACTTGAATACAAAATATACTGTAATGACCACGGATGTGTAGACTCGCTAGCCCTTGGCTAACTGGTCCGACCCTTAGTGTTAGCCCAGTCGCCCTTGGTGCGGGCTATCCGGGTTTGGTTCCCGGCTGCCCCCTGAATTCGCTACCCAGACAGCATCCGGATGTGGGCCACTTCAGGCAATGATGCGGCACTGACGGTCTTCTCCTGGCCCTGACAAAACGGAAGTGAGCCTGAAGTGGCCCACATGTATAATAGCAAATATGGCCCAAATATGCCAAATCAAATGTGGGCCTTGTTTTGTGATCTGGATGTGACCCTGAAGTGGCCCGTGTGGTAAATGGTGAATATGGTCCCAATATCACAAAACACATATGGGCCACCTCTGGCTAATATGTGGCACATGCGGCATTGCTATGGCTTGGTTCTGGCCCAGATCTGGCATACAGGAGTGGACCACCTAAGTGCCATCATTCCACACGGTATGTGGACCGTGTGGGCCGGGTCCAGGCCACATCAATTTTGCTATGTGGGTACAATATATTACAAATACAGCAATAGTCCCCACCCTGCTGTAACAAGCTAACCATTAACATGTAGTTCAGTCACCATTATAATATGAACAATACTAAACAGTAAGGATAAATCCACTAATAAGACCACTGACGTGACCAAAATTAATTATATGAACTTGCCGGCAGCCATACCAGCATGTACCCTGGCGCTGCCAAATGATGGAAGCTAAGCAGGCGTGGGCTTGGCTAGTACCTGGATGGGGGGGGGCCTCCCTGGAAAATGAGTTGCTGCTGGAAGTGGTGCTGGTGGACCAGTAGAGGGCAGCCTTTTCTCTGGTCCTAATAAAAAGAGCAACTATCAAATCCCAAGGCCCTAGTACAGTGACGGGTAGGAGACGCCGTCCTTCGGATTAGCATTTAAACCGAGTTCCTGACTCACTGTGCTCAGTAAAGATCCCATGGTACTTATCTCAAACAGTAGGGGTTCCTCGGTGTCCTGGCAAAATTCCCAACCTGGCTCTCTCCATCTGGCCACCTAATCACCCCCTCCCCCGTGTAATTGGCTCAATGATTCCTCCCTCTCCACCCCAACCTGATGTGTGGTGAGGGTTCTGGTGCAAAATGGCTGCCGTGCATCATCCAAGTGGTGCTACACATTGGTGGTGGTTGAAGTGAGTTACCCCCTTCACTGTGAAGCGCTCTGGGTGTCAAGGAAAGCGCTATATGAATGTAATGATGATGATGATGATGACGATGATTATTATTATATGATGAATTCAAAAATTCCCATGGTTACCAGACACGCTAGATAGAGCAAGCTTCAAGTGGAAGAAATCTCAAGAATATTACAGATGATCTCTTTTGCAGGCTTTCCTCCAGAAATATCCTCTTCAGCTGCTTCCTGAAACCGGACTAACTGGACTGTAATGTTAAAAAGTTAGCTCGTCTGTTCCGCTGAGAAATGGCACAATACACGACAGCTACTGTCGATGCCTTAGTTCCCGATGGAAGAACCGTATGTGACCCATCTTCACCCGTCTAGTTTCATGACCATGTCTACTCTCTAAAAAATATTATTTTTTGGGGGTGGCGTCCGGGTGGAGTCGCGGTCTATTCCGTTGCCTACCAACACGGAGATCGCCCGTTCGAATCCCCGTGTTACATCCGGCTTGGTCAGGTGTCCCCACAGACACAATTGGCCGTTTCTGCGGGTGGGAAGCCGGATGTGGGCATGGGTCCTGGTCGGTCGGTTGGTCGGTCGGGGCGCCTGTTTGGGGGAACTGGGGGGAATAGCGTGATCCTCCCACGCGCTACGTCCCCCCGGTGAAACTCCTCACTGTCAGGTGAAAAGAAGCGGCTGGTGACTCCACATGTATGGGAGGAGGCATGTGGTAGTCTGCAGCCCTCCCCGGATCAGCAGAGGGGGTGGAGCAGAGACCGGGACGGCTCGGAAGAGTGGGGTAATTGGCCAAGTACAATTCGGGAGAAAAGGCGGGAAAATTAGATATACTATATATATATATATTTTGGAGTACAGGTGGTTGAGTATAGTGCGGTTTAGTATTAGAGGGCTACATATCAACGTCACTGCATTTTGTCTACACTTTCTCCCGTCAGACAGTGACGTCATGTCTCAACGGCGTGACTTGTGCAACAACGAGCAGTAACCCATGTGACTAATCCGATGCAGGTTTTTCCATTCCTGCACGCAGCTGTTCACAACCACAATGAAGTAAACCGTGCTCTTCACACGCGCAGGTGCCCCTGCCGTTCGGCGTGCGGACCTTGACCACCCCCCGCGGCATCCACAGCATCAAACAGCTGGAGCAGCTGCAGGACGGTGGTTGCTACCTCTGCTCCGACCGGCGGCAGGCCAAGCCGATCAACATGGAGCTGGCGGGGAAACGGCCGGCCATCTGGCACCATCACAGCAAACGCCCCCATCGGCTGGAAGCGCCGCCCTCGGCGCTGCCTGGCCACATGCCTTACAGGCAGCGACGGATACTGCTGGTGAAGAACAGCGAGCCGGGGTTCAGGAGGAGCGTGGTGCTCAACAGGTGGTCCACGAGGAGCCTCAGGGCGTTTCTGGAGGAGGTCTCCGAGGCGATGCAGTTTCATGTCCGTAGGCTCTACACTGCGGAGGGGCGCAAGGTAAAGGGTACACGTCTTGTGTGTGCAAGTGCACACGTTTACGTATGTGTGTAGCGTACCGTGGGGTTTCAGTCAGGGCCTTCAGTAATGAACTGCACCCCCCACACACACACACACGCGTTGATTTCTCATGTGGGATACAGCCAACACAGCCACATACAAAACACACTGTCACGCGCACTGTAACATTGGGCGGGTGTAGGTGGGGAGCTAGCTAGCAGCATGTGGCTAGTTAGCAAGAGCCCCGGGTTAGCCGATTAGCTCAGAGAGTCGACAGACAACGAGATGGGGATTTCCACACCGCTGCTTTCTTCTGAGTCCGAGGTACATGAACTCCTTCACTTGAGGCGACAGAGAGCAGCATTGATCAACTGAGCTAGAGTAAAGGAAGAGAGGGAGTAGTGGTAGCGAGAACAAACGCTTTCCGTACGTTTTTAAATCACCACAAACACGAGAGGTTCTTGATCATACAGTCATCACTGTGCATAAAACACTTGGACAGACAAAGTTTCCACAGCTGATGTAGTGTTCACCAATCACTTGCACAACTCAAACAAATTCAACAAAGAACAGCCACAATATTATCAGTGCACCGCCTTCAATTCAGTGAGAAAAATGTGCGCACTAACCTGGAGTCGAATTCCAGCTCACTTGAGAGACTCGTGGCAGCCTTCTCACGCAACATTCATCCAGCAATGTATGTAGCTAGCTGTATGGAGCTAGCTAGCAGCATGTGGCTAGTTAGCAAGAGCCCCGGGTTAGCCGATTAGCTCAGAGAGTCGACAGACAACGAGATGGGGATTTCCACACCGCTGCTTTCTTCTGACCCCGAGGTACATGAACTCCTTCACTTGAGGCGACAGAGAGCAGCATTGATCAACTGAGCTAGAGTAAAGGAAGAGAGGGAGCAGTGGTAGCGAGAAAAAACGCTTTCCGTACGTTTTTAAATCACCGCAACCACGAGAGGTTCTTGATCATATAGTCATCACTGTGCATACAACACTTGGACAGACAAAGTTTCCACAGCTGATTTAGTGTTTAGACTACGTTCTGGTACAGGACGTCCCTGCTCAGCCCCCAGGAGAAAAAACAAGTAATTGAATTCAGACACATTTCAGACACGCTTCAATTTAACTGTGAAAAATAAATTGTGATTGTGATTTTGACAGGGCCAGCAGTGAAGGTCCCGAAGGCCCTGACAGCCCACCACTGATCATATGTTTTGTGAGATGTGATGACATGTGTCATGTATGAGTGAATTTTGTGTTTTATATGTTACGCTATTAAAATATATTTATTGTATAGATTACAACGTTGACACCCGCATGTGTGCGCATGTGTGTTCGTATTTTTACAGATTGACAGCGTGCAGAGTCTCATCACGTGTCCCTCCGTGTTAGTGTGTGTGGGCCGGGAGCCCTTCAGCCCCCTGCTAGTAGACTTTATTAGGAAGAGTTCCGACGAGAAACTGCCTGGTCTGGGCCCCAGGACCCCTGGGAACGGGGCGCGCTCCCCGGCCACGCAAGGAATCCGGTCCCCGCCTCACGGAGCGCGCTCCCGAGCCAGCGAGTATAGCGAAGGGTACGAGAGCAAGAAAAATGGTGAGTCGTTATCCCTCTAGTTATCATTCGCCTCGTCGCTTCACGTCAGAGTATTTCTCCTGCTACCCCGTCGTTTTCCCTCCTCAATTGTACCTGGCCAATCACCCCGCTCTCCGAGCCGTCCCGGTCGCTGCTCCACCCACTCTGCTGATCTGGGGAGGGCTGCAGACTACCACGTGTCTCCTCCCATACATGTGGAGTCGCCAGCCGCTTCTTTTCACCCGCAGCGAGGAGTTTCGCCAGGAGGATGTAGCGCGTGGGAGGATCACGCTATTTCCCCCTCCCATCCGAACTGGCGCTCCGACCGACCAGAGGAGGCGCTAGTGCAGCGACCAGGACACATACCCACATCCGGCTTCCCACCTGCAGACAAAGCCAATTGTGTCTGTAGGGACGCCCGACCAAGCCGGAGATATCAGTGAAATTTTGTCAAGCAAAGTTGTGTACTTTAATTATCCTATGTGTGTAATGAAAATGCACACATGGGTATCTGAAGTGGGCAGCTGTATGATACATAAACATAAATATAATTTACTGGTGTGGAGTTAGAAAACAACGAGACAGGAGACGTGAGAGTAGACGTAGTCGAGGTAGTTTACTAGCTCCAACTTAGCATGTCATACATTCGACAACGACACTGAACCGTGAACCGGAAGCGGAAGTGCATTATCTGACCCCTCGCCTCTTCCCTTAAAGGTACACCGTCCTCTTAGGTGAATGTCTTCCGTTATATAGATGTGGGTCACCACACTGGGAATAAATGATTAGCAGCTATTAGTGAGACCGAGGAAGGAAACAAAACAATGTAGAGTTTTTCGCTAGCATACGTTTGTATGTTTGCATATCTGTACGAGTGTGTTTGAAGTGCGCTACAGTGAGCCTTAAATTCGGCCTCTTTTCACTCATTTCTACTTCTCTCAATTCTTCTCCTTTCAGTGAATTTTGGCCTGGAAACTAAGAAGAGCATCATCCACCCACGCTCCGATTCCTCAAACCGTTCCACCCGTTACTCTTTGTCCTCAGAGAAGTCGTACACCAATGGCCTCAGCACCTGCTCCCACTCCCAGGGCCAGCAAGCCATCATGAACGATGACATCGAAAAGCGTGTCCTGGTCAACAAAGATGGCAGTCTCTCAGTTGAGATGAGGGTTCGTTTCCGTCTCCAAAATGATGAGACCCTGCGATGGTCCACACAAATCAAAAAGTCCCCATCTGGCTCTCTGACCAATGACAGCTTAACATTAAGGGAGGCCCAGGGCTGTTACCTGCAGCAGGGCCAATCGGAGAGCTGCTCCGACCCAGATTCTGCCTCCTGTGACCCAGAGGGCACCGATTATACCAGTCAGCCGCAGCAGCACGCCCTGGTGGAAAACCACTGTCCCTGCTGCTACCAGAGACAGGAACAGAATTATGACTTGTGGGAGAACCCTGCACATAGCCACAAACAGCCTGCACCCCCTCCCCCGCACGGCTGTAGACACACCCACACAATGGTGAGACACACCCACTCCTCCAGCTCTTCCTCTTCCTGTCACTCCCGGAGGGTGGTGCGCCGGCGTGCGAGACTCTCTGACTGCGGGGGAGGTTCGGGTTCAGAACAGGGCCAGATGGTCCAGGAGGAGATGTGTGTGACAGAGGAGGTGCAGCAGAGAGTGGAGGTAGAACAGGATGGAGACACTCAAGTAAAGGTGTGCAGGATCAGCCGGTGCTGCAGCCGCAGTGAAGTGACTGCTACTGACAGCAACCTACGGCCTCGCAGCAGGAGGTCTATTGAGGATGACAGAATTGAGGAAGGAGCTGACAGGCACAAGAGGCTCCACGATGATCTGATGATGTCTGAGGGGGAGGAGCGTCCACTATCTACAGTAAGCAACTCCTCACACGTCCTCCAGACGCTGCAGGAGGACCAAGATTATGAGGAGGATGACCTGCCGCCTAGCGCTTCACAATGCTGCCATAGCGCTGAGCAAACACCATCACCACCCTCCAAACCACAAAGCTATGTGTCAGTCAACTCCTGCCATTGGCGAGATGAAAAGGCAACTGGGGAAGCCTCTGAGGACTTCTCCTGTCACTGCAGATCAGCCAACCATAGTTCAGTGACTGCAGCAGATGAGGTGGATCGGGCTACCAGCTCCAGGTCCAAAACAAGCCACGCATCTCACAGATCCAGCAAAACCAGAACGCCAAATCCGGAGGAAGAAGGGGCTGCAGATGATGAGGATGAAGATGAGGAGGCAGCACAGAAAAGGGTATTGAGCGGTTTGTCCAATCATACAGGGCATTCACTGGGATCTGGCCAGTTGGGGTCATCTAGTGTATGTCTTCATTGTGGGGGCTGCAAACGGGGAACCACCCCTGGTTCCTTTGCCTCAGCCACCTCCAACCATGGAGCAGAGGAACCCTGCAGCAGAGCCTCACATAGGTCCCATCACTCCCATGTTGCCACTCCGAAGCCTGACACGCCTCTGTCAAACCAAGATGATGCAGATGACGGCAGTGATGGTGAGCGGGTGGCTAGTGGCATGTCTGATGGTTCTGACATTTCAGCTGTATCAACAAGATCCAACAAGTCCAACCTTACTCACCATGGACGTGCCTCTGTTACTTCCAATGGTCGAGTGGTTAGTGCCATGTCCAGAGCTTCCAATCAGTCAAAATACTTTTGTTCCCCCACACCACCAGAGGAAACACTGACTGAGCTAGCAGAAGAGGAGAAAGAGAGGGCACTAAGTACCATTTCAGACACGAGCCACAGGTCCAAGAGTTCTCATAGGTCTACCTGTAATGGCGGCATGGGAGCCACAGTCCCAGTAAAGGAGGAAAGAAGCCTCAGTGCCATGTCTGCTAAGTCCAATCACTCTGCCAGGTCTGATAAATCCCATAAGTCCTCCCAAGCTTCAGAGAGAGCAGTGTCTTCTAAATCTGAAACAGCTGAGGACACAAGGGCTGATGAAAAACCAGAAGACAGAGCTGCCAGCGCACTGTCAGTCAAATCGGCTAGGTCTAATATTTCAGCTAAGAGTAACAGGTCACACACATCAAACCACAGTGGAACAGAAAATCTCCCCGATATCAAATCAACAGAGGGAGAAGAGGGAGAAGAGGGAGGAGAGGAGGTAGAAACTGTTGGAGAGAGACCCGCCAGCATTATGTCAGCTAAATCAGTCACATCAGTAAAGACATGTAAGTCTGCCAAGTCTCATGTATCCACAGTGTCCCTAAAGTCTAAATGCTCTGGTGCACCAGCCAAAGACACAGCAGAGGCCGGAGAAGAAAAGGGAGAGGAGGAGGAGGAGGAGGAGGCAAGACCTGAAAGCAGGGTGTCTGCTAATTCTGCTAAATCAAATGTTTCAGAAAAATCCCACATAACCTGTAAGTCCGACTGTAGTCAGTGTCAAAGCGACGTGTCTCCATGTCCTGAGTCAGCAGGTGCAACAGTTATAGACACAGGAGATGATGAGCAGCAGAAGGAGAATGAAACAGAAGAGCGGTCACCAAGCGCCTTGTCGACAAAATCCGATCTGTCAGCCAAGTCCAGCAAAGCTTTGGAAAGGTCATCATCTCCCTGGCCAGAAGCTGTGAAAGATGGAGAAGAAAGGCCAACCAGTGGAATGTCTGTAAAATCAACTAAATCAAACATGTCGGCTAAGTCCACAAAGTCATGCAGGTCTCACTGTAATGGCAGTGTAAGAGCTGCATCAACCAGTTCCAAGGTGGAAGAGGAGGCAGAAGAAAGAGGAAAGGCAGAGGGAGAGGAAACAGAAGAGCGGTCACCAAGTGTAATGTCTGCTAAATCAGCTCAGTCAAATATTTCTGCAAAGTCCACAAAGTCGCATAAGTCCAGCTGCAACGGCAGTGCACAAGCTATGTCTGAAAGTAAAAGTGCAGCAGGTGAGGGTGAAGACGGCAGTGGAGAGGACACAGGAGAGAATACAGAGGGAGGTCATGAAAATACAGAGAGGTCAGCAAGCAGTATATCCCGTAAATCAAGGAGGTCTAATAAATCTAATTATAATGGCGGTACAAGAGCGAGCTCTAAAACAGAAATGGTTGGTGAAGAAGTGGAAGAAAATGCAGAGGGAGATGTGAATGATGAGAGGGCTGCCAGTGCTCTGTCTGGGAAATCAGCTAAATCGCAGATATCAGCTAAATCTCACAAATCACATTGTAGCCAAAGTTCAAGACTGGATTCTCTGGCCAAAGATACAGCTAACATGGAGGATGATAGTATGGTAGGGAGAGCCCCCAGCACCATGTCAGTGAAATCAAACACTTCTGCTAAATCTTCCAAGTCCGATAAATCCAGTTGCATTGGAAAAGGCCAGTCTAGGAATGCGAATGAGGGTGATATGCCTAGTGTTAAAGAGGACAACCAAAATGAAACAAACATTGCTGAGATGGAGCCAGAGGGAGAAAGGACAACTATTTCCCTCTTAGTCAAAACAGAGGAAAGGGCCGACAGTGTCATATCAGTGAAATCTAAATCATCAGTGAAGTCCTGTAAGTCAAACTGCAGGAGGACTGTCAAAGTATTGTCCCCCAATCCTCATACAGAAGACAATGTTACCATCAAAACACCAGAGGAGGTGGATGAAGAAGAGAAAAAGCAAGCAGAAGAGAAAGCTGCCAAGTCACATCACTCCAACTGCAATGGAGCAGCTGATGTTCCTGTTATTGAAGCAGTGGATACAGATGAAGTGGAAAGCAACATGTCCATCAAAACTGCCTCCACTGTAAAAGCCAAGCCAAAGGTGGATGGGAAAGCAGGGAGATCGAAGAGTGCTCTACCAGGGGAGTCTAACTCTGGTCAAATGCTCTCACCAAGGAAGTCCCCCTCTTCACGATCCCCCTCACCAAAGGTGTCAAGCTCACCCAAAGCTCCAGCTCCACACCTCAGCACTCCGCCCTCCCCTCCCAAGCAGTCATCACCCAGGCCTGGCGTTGGAGAAACACGAGGGCGCAGCGCCTTGTCTGTTCACTCTGCAGCTTCTGCCAAGTCAAACAGGTCTAAGTGCAGCTGTGGAGCTTCTTCAGCGCTTCAAAAGGGGAAGAAAGAGGAAGAGGAGAAAAAGAAGGAGGAGGAGAAAACAGAGGAAGTGCAAATGAGTGAGGAGGTAGCTTCTGAGCGGCCCCTCAGCATCCTATCATCCACGTCAAAGAGGTCAAGGAAAGACTCCGAAGACGCAGAGCAACCACCAAGTCATGCCTCCTCAGGGTCTGTCACCCTCGGGTTACCTGATGACCAAGACCAGGAATCAGGTGACTCAGACAGTGGACAGTCCCACATCTCTTTTCACACAAAGACATCCACCCGCTCTCACAGTAAGAGAACAACAAGGACAGAAACCTCTAGTGTCACAGAAAAGACAAAAGAGGAGGATACAAACACTACTCTGGTATCCAGACCGGCTGACATCCTGGAAAGTGAAACATTAGGAGGAGATGAGGAGGGAGAGCAGATACTGGGAAGCGCAGTCAGTGCTCTTTTGGACAAGAGTAATATGTCTGTGAAAAGCAGCAGGTCTCCAAAGCCAGTCTGCAGCCATTGTGGAAAAGCGGTACCTCCAAAACAACCCAACAAGATGGGTGCTAAAGAGCAAGAGGTTGAAACAGGGAGTGTGAAGTCTGCTTCAACTACCAGAGCATGCAAAACCACTGGTAGTCACCTGGACACATCTGAAAACAGGACCTCGTCTCCATTGTCATCATTAAGCTTGAACGTTCGGAGCAAATCACGTGCTAAAGCCACCACTAAACCCACTGATACTGCAAAGACACTCGCTGAAGAATCAGACAATGAGGAAAACAAGGCAATCAGTAGACCGTCTAGTCAGGCCAAAGGGCAAAATGACACCACAGATGAGATGGTGCCCAGTGTCAGCTCTAAGAGTGTAAGGCCTGAGTCGGCAGCATCAAGCTACTCACTCTCCAAACCAAAATCCTTCAAGGAGAACAACGAGGAGGAGCAATCCAATCGCAGCAACTCTAATCTCGAAGTCAAATGCCACGAGGACAAATCCGAAGCAACAAGTGACAATCGCAGTGTCCAATCTGCCAAGACTTCCAAGAGGGGAGCAAGCCCTAAAGAATCCTCAAGCACTTGTCCTCTGAACAACTCCAAATTGGCAATCAAAACGGAGAACTCCAGTGAAAGGGCTCTCTCACACTCCATGTCAGCCGCTGACCTGCTGAGAGAAACCATAGCTGCTGGGTGTCCACTCAGCCGACAGTCAAAGGGCAGCAATGCCAGTGAAAAGACCAGGAGTGAGAAGAGTGAGAGGTGCCGAAGAAACAGGAAACAGGAAAAGGAAGTGGCAGAGCCGGAGCTGACCCCTGCTAGTTTGCCCAATGCATCGCCAAATGAGGTTGTCAGCGATTGGCTGCTGAACATTCCGACAGATGGCGACATGTTTACACTCGGGGATGAGCTTATCGAGGCAGGAGAGGAGGAGAAGGAGGTGAAGGAGGTGGAAGAGGATCCTGGAGAGGAGGTAGCAAAGGAAGAAGAGAATCCAGAAGATGAGAAAGGAGAGGAGGAAGAGACCATAGAGAAAGTTGAGATAGAAGAGGGGGAGGAGGAGAAGGAAGCTGAAGTAGAGGTGGATGGAGCGGAGGGAGAAGACAAGTCTGATGCAGCCTTGCCTGGTGCTGAGGTCGCTCTCTCTCGTCCCCCCCATCTTTTCACCAGCAGTGATTCTCTATTGAGGAACTGTCATACTTCAGTGGCAGTGATGAATGTTCTACTGAACCCTTCTCTAGGACGATGTCGTAGCCTACCTGAAGTAAGACTTCATAATTACATTAGCTCTAAATGAAAAATATGATCTATCTATCTATCTATCTATCTATCTATCTATCTATCTATCTATCTATCTATCTATCTATCTATCTATCTATCTATCTATCTATCTATCTATCTAGCTCAACTGGGAATTGGCATGGATTCACTATTACAGTGCCAGTTTAGCACTGATTCTATACATATTGGGGTTTTTCAAACATCTTAATATTATAAATATTGTGAATATATATTACAATTTATACATCTCTATCCCCTCATCCATTGTAAAATGTGAATACTGAAATCCAAAGAAAGTGTATCCCAAAATTGATTTATTTAATCAAATAATTCAAATTCAGACATTCAGAGATGTAGAAATCATTACATGAAACCTTGAAACAGCATCTTTTCATCGTGTATCAACAATGCAATTCAGAGGAAAAGATGTGATCCATCTAGCAAGAATGAAAATCTGTTGACAGGGACATCCACTATAGATAGATGTATTTATGGTACTATATAAACAGAATACAATTTTTAGACTGACTTCTCTTGTCTTTCCATAGGTGTCTGCTGTGTACGGCCGCAGACTGAGCACATCCGCCAAGGGGCTGTTGGACTGCCTGGCGCAGCTCCAGCTCATTGAGCCCACGGCGAGCCCCGAATGCGACCAGCACAAGGACCGCAGCCAGCGCTACAACGAAATCATGGCCATCCTTCAGTCCCTCTGGCTCACCGAACCCAAAGACATGGCGGAGAAGGCGGGGAAGGAAGCGTGCAAAGACCAGGTCACCCCGCCGAGGTCCTCGTCAGGTGTCGGCATGAGTAGTGGCTCGGGTGGTTCGGGTAAGGACAATGGAAATGAAGGAGGGATTGAATCGCCGTTGAAACTGGCAGCGTCTATCCACGAGGAAGTTGAAGCCGAAGAGGAAGCAGAAGGGGAAGCAATGAAGGAACATGTAGAAACAGGAGAGGATGTGGAAGAGGAGGAGGTAAAGTCAAGCTCAGAGGTTCCAGAGCCGTCCACAGAGCCAGCCGAGGCAGACGTGATCATTGAAGAGCAGAGTGTCCCAGCAGAAGAATCTGTTCAGTCTGAACACGTTGATACTCCCCCTTCATCTCCAAAACACGGAGACATCCTTTCACACCTGGACAGCCCCAAAGCCATTGACAGCCCATCCTCACTGGACAAGAGCTCTGCCAATGACAGCTCCAAATCGCCCTCTGACAATGAGCGAGAGACCCCCGAGGACTTCAGTTCAGGCACAACACCCAACATCTTGCGAGGGCCATTGAGTAAGCGGCCTTCCCAGGACCCCGATCCAGTGTGGGTTCTCCACCTCCTGAAGAAACTGGAGAAGCAGTTCATGAGCCACTACACTGACGCCATGGAGGAGTTCAAAGTTCGCTGGGAGCTGGATGACAGTGCAGTCCTGGACACCATGATTGCAGAGCTGAGAAACGAGGTGAGGCAGCGTATCCAGACCAGCATAGACCGGGAGCTGAGGAAGATTCAAAGCCGTGCTGGGAGAGGGGCGAGGTCACCCAGACCCCCACATAATGGGCACCTTTCCAGGGAGTCCACCATGACAGAACGCCGGCGCCGGATGTTAAAGGTAACCTGAAACAGCAGACACAAATGAAAATATACTTGCATCTACACTCAGAGTGTGAACTATGCAGCAGTTTTTATGAAAGCTCACCTTTTGTGTAGGGGGGGGTTGTTTATCTCAGAGAGGACTTCCAATGACCCATTGGTAATAAAACATCCATGATGCAAGAATATATTCCATCAGCAGATCTGTACCTCAGAGAAAAATAGACAAAAACATCACCTATGATACAACACAATGGAATGGAGCACGATAACTTCCAGGCAAATAAGAAATATGATTGGTCATATGCAAAGGCCATACATCACTGAAACAGCTGAAAACGCACGCTATATAAAATGCAACTTGACTGACTGACTGACTGACATATGCATAAGTATGGAAAATATTAAGAAAAATATGATGAATTCACACGATAAAAAAATTTTTCTTATGGTCAGTTAGTAGTTGGGCCAACATGTTTGGATGGCGATGGTGTGAATGGTGTGGGAGTGGTAAATCACCCCCATTGAAACTCACACGTTTTGATTAGGAATGCATGTTCAACATTAATTATTCCTATTAACTCTTGACACCATTAATTTGGTTTGAGAGCCCCAAAATTTCCCAAATCATGTTTTCAGGGGAGCTCCTGTCTTTCCACGACGAGCCGATCTCCCCAAGGCTCCCCCATAATGCACACCCTGAGTACACTCGATCAGACACATTGCAATAAAACCAGCTTCTATTGAGTCGACTGATACTCTCGTTGTAAGAACAATGCCATATGAGCCTGCAGTGAATACAAAGCATTGGCTGGCAGGCTGGTTAAAACATATCAGTGGCAAAATTGTCATTCCTTTAGAAATTCAAATTAAAAAAACAAGAATCACCTCTTATTGGTGTCTGTGTAAACTGTCATGTATAGACTATAAGAACCAAGCTATCTGCTCAGCTTCACCTTGTCTGAAGAATTCTCTTTTTCTTTCTTTCTTTCTTTCTTTCTTTCTTTCTTTCTTTCTTTCTTTCTTTCTTTCTTTCTCCAACCATGCAAATGTAACATACTCTAACCTCTGTTTAAAGGAAAAGTAAACCCACGATAAAACAAAATTAGAAGATATGTAATTGATATAAATGAATGATACATGCTAATGATTGAAAATAAGGAGCTCATACAACTAAGAATTCCTCCTCCGGAAACAGAATTAATCTCTTCACGGGCGCCGCCATTTTAACCTTTGTTCTTTACCATTTGGGGGAAACGAATATTTTTTTCCTACGATGATTCCGGGGAAGGGCCAGCCCTCAAGCGCTACGATTGGCCAGGTCAGCCTGTCAGTCAGCCTGCCAGGAGTCCCGCCCTCAATCTCACATTCGGTTCATTATTCAACTCCCCACGTCAGGCTGCCCCGAGAGTGCACGCGGCCTGTCATTAGTTCGTGAAAATCTTGACATTGATTTGGGGACAATGACGTGTTGTGTAGTTGGTTCAGTATCAGACATCAACACACGAAGCAGAGGAACAGGGGAGCATGTACTTAGCAGTTTTTCATCAACGCGTTTTCTTCTTCTACTCCTTCTGCACATGCGTAACTCACAGTACCTGGAACATATAAACCATAGTAGTGCCACCTAGCGGTCTCCAACGTAAATAGCATTAACAGAACACCATGCATCACTATGTATGTATATGGACGCAACATCTCCCCCTGTTGAACAAAGAATACTTCTGGTACCTTAGATTAGAACTGACAGTATTACACTCTGAATAATGTATGTAACCCAATAACATTATTCACATTTTACATTTTCTTTTTCCTCCCCGCATTAGTCAGCAGTATTTTTTTCCACTTTCCCATGACAAAGTCTGTGGTCCAGCTATGTGGATTTCTAATCCTGGTAAACCTGAGCAGGTTATGAAAGTTAGAGTCAGGTGGTTTATCAGTCTCTGGTTTAGTACAGTCCATTGCTCTGTCAGAGTCAGTATCCGGGATCAACTCTGGCAGTGCAGATAAGCGTGAGGCGTTACAAATCCTTCCATCATCCAGCAAGTAAGTGTTTGGTCCTTTCTTTGTCACAACAGTCCTTGGTTTTGTGAACTTCAGCTCTCCTTTCTTTACTTTCCATGGCTTCCTAATCCGTACTTTGTCACCGGACTGGAAGTCAGTTGATTTAGCGTGTCTGTGAGCATCTGTGTATTCTTTCATCTTCACTTGTTTTTGCTTCACTCTTTCACGCACAGCGTGTCCATCTTTTGGAGGTACAGGCATCTCCATCACCTGTAGCTTTTTTCTCATTCGTCGACCATGGAGCAGTTCTGAAGGGGATACTCCAGTCGTAGAATGAGGTGTTGCTCTGTAATCCATCAGGTAAATTCTCAGGAATGATTTCCAGGGTTTTCTTTGGATTGATGCGGTCTGTAGGCAGTCTTTAAGGCTTCTGTTGAACCTCTCAACTTCTCCATTTGCTCTTGGATAATAAACTGAAGATCTCAGGTGTCTGATTTCCCTCTTTTTGAGAAAGTCAGAGAACTCAAAGGAGAGGAATTGAGGTCCATTATCACTGACCAGTTCTTTTGGATTCCCTTCTCGAGAGAAAACAGTGGTCAGGAACTTGATGACAGTAGCTGTGTCAGCACGGGGAGCAAAGGCTGCTTCAGGCCATTTACTATAGTCGTCTACCAGTGTTATGGCATATCTGCAATCAGGCAGCAGCTGGTAGGGGAATGGTTTGGAGTGGAGCATCATGGGTTACAGTCGACTTATCATTCTGTCTGCAGGTTGTACAGTTCTTAATCAATGTCTCTATCTGGGAGTCCATTTTGGGCCACCAATACAGTTCTCTGAGGCATTGTTTAGTGCGCACAATGCCTTGGTGGGTTTCATGAGCGATATTAATGGGTATTTTCTGCAATGACTCAGGCACCAGCAACCGATGAGTACCTCTGACAATACAAACATCCATGACTGCAAGCTCATGGCGGATCAGGAAGAATGGCTGTAAATCAGGCTCAGTTGCTTTCTTTCGTGAGGGCCAGCCCTTTCGTATCTGTGCACGGAGCTTTGTGAACACTGGGCAGGCACAGCACTCAGACTGGAAGTCATCCACAGACACAACACTCAGATCAGTGAGAATGGTTGCAACGGATTCCACACTCTCTGCGCATGCAGTGTCTGTCTCGGGAAGTGGGAGTCTAGATAGACAGTCAGCGACGTAGTTCAAAGATCCAGTTCTATATTCAACATCATAGTCAAACTCCATCAGGCGAGCAGACCATCTGGCTATCTGGAGACCAGCTGGTTATTGCCTTTGGTAGTCAGGAGTGTTTTAAGTGCTTGATGATCGGTGCGTAACAGGAATTTCCTTCCCAAGGGCCATGTACACCATTTCTTAGCAGACCAGACGCAGGCCAGCGCTTCCTTCTCAACAATGGACTATTTTCTCTCAGCGTCCGACAGACTGTGAGATGCAAAAGCAACAGTCTGTTCCTCACCAGTACTGTCCAGCTGAGTCAAGACGGCACCTAGCCCATAGTCTGAAGCGTCTGTAGAGACTATGGTAGGCTTGCTGGGGTCAAACAGCGCTAGAGCAGGGCTATTCACGAGCATCTTCTTGACTTGGTCAAATGCTGCTTGAGCTGCATCATTCCACTGTAGTGAATTGTCCTTTCGCAGCGGAGCTGTCATAGGTTCAACAACAGTTGTGTAGTTGGGCACAAACTTGCTGTACCATGCACTCAGGCCAAGAAATGAGCGCAGGGTTGCAGGATCAGTAGGGGGCGGGGCATTCAGGATAGCAGTGACATGAGAGTCATCTGGCTACAGACCTTCTGTACGTAAATAGCATTAACAGAACACAATGCATCACTATGTATTATATTATATTTGCTGTTTGTCAACCGTGCGCTATGTGATTGACATTGAATCTTGCTAGCATAACGTTAGCTTTCTGGCTCATAGCTAAGTGAGCTGAGCGGACTATTTCACATCTCCCGTTGCCAAGTCGTATCTAAGGTTCATAGTGTTAAAATTCCGATTTTATTGGCATGACGTAGCGCTGTACATTTTGCCTATTGTACTATTTACTGGAGTAGTGAATATCGTTCCAGGTATTAGTCAAACCCTCGGGCCGGCCTATCCTAACGCTTGAGGGCGGAACTCTCCTGGCAGGATGACTGATATGCTGACCTGGCCAATCCTAGGGCTTGAAGGCGGGACTCTCCTGGCAGGATGACTGACATGCTGGCGTGGTCAATCCTAGCGCGTGAGGGCGGGAACTTCCTCAGATTCATCCTAGGAAAAAAAAAATCGCTTGGGCGAATCCCCGGACCACTCGAATGCTGTGACCTCTTGTCAGCTCAGCACACAGAGAGTGGCACATCACGGTTCGAATCCCCGTGTTACCTCCGACTTGGTCGGGCGTCCCTACAGACACAATTGGTCGCGCCTGCGGATGGGAAGCCGGGTGTGGGTGTGTCCTGATCGCTGCACTAGCGCCTCCTCTGGTCGGTCGGGGTGCCTGTTCAGGGAGGAGGGGGAACTGGGGAGAATAGATCCTCCGACGCGCTACGTCCCTCTGGCGAAACGCCTCACTGTCAGGTGAAAAGAAGCGGCTGGCGACTCCACATGTATCGGCGGCGGCGTATCGTTGTAGCAGAGGGGGTGGAGCAGCGACCGGGACGGCTCGGAAGAGTGGGTTAATTGGCCGGATAAAATTGGGAAGAAAGGGGGGGGGGAAGAAATGAGCTCATTACACCAAACATTTTAATTGCATTTTCTTGCCCTAAAGTCAGATTTATACTTCCGGGTCACTTTATGCAAACGTCGATGGATGTTGATTTCAGTTTACGTGTTTTGGTTCCTTTGTATTCAACATAGAAACCGATGGAGTTCTCCTCAGCACTGAACCCACGTGACGGAATGCAGTAAAGAACATGGCGCCCGCTAGTGGCATTAGAAAATGTAGTACACATCACTCACAACTTTCCCAAAAATGGTCAAACATGCCTGAAACATTTCTAATAGGCTCTTAAGTTACCAACTTAAGCTAGGCTCTTAAGTTACAAGTTACCAACCCAGCATGTATGTACCATCACTTTAAGATGGGCCCTAAAACTTGTTTTTCCTCTCAGGCTGTTAACCCGACAAATTCTCCTAATTTCTATTCTGAAATGTTCTGACTTGCATTTTCATAGTCTTGCACTGTAAATCTTTAGCATTTTAAGATTTGTTTTAATGAAGAGTGTTTGAAATTCTTATTATTTCTACTATACATACTCTTACGTTTATTCTTATTCTCATTTAAACAAAACTTGCTGTTTCAGGTCATGAAGAACCAGTCTGTGAAGACCGCTGACTCCCTCAGTGACGGGGAGATGACGGGGGATTTCAGCGACCAACGCAGCGAGGACGATTACTGCCCATGTGATGCCTGTGTACGCAAGAAGATGGCCGCCCGGCCGGTCAGGATGCACCCCTCCGAAACCACAGCACCAATGATGATGGAGTTTGACCTCCTCAAGATACTCCAGCTGAAGAGCAACCCAGTCCCGGAACCTGAAGTGCTGTCATCGGCATCCGCAGAAGAAAAGAGCAACAGCACCGGCACAGATGAGGAGGGGAGAAATTTAGAGGTAGTCCAGGAGGAAGAGGAGGAGAACGAAGCGGTGGAGGAGGACAAAGCGGTGGAGGTGGAGGAGGAGGAGGAGGAGGAAGAGACCAAAGAGGATATCGAACCTGGCATCGTTTTAGAGGAGACGATCCCGGAGGAAGATGAAGAGGAGGAGGAAGAAGAAGAGAAGGAGTCTGAAAAAGGGGAGAGCGAAACAGCGGGAGAGGGGACGGAGGAAGAGATCAGCGAAGAGAAAGTAGAGGAAGATGACAGTGATGATAAAGAACAGGCGGAAAAAAGCGAAGAAGATGGGTCAGATAGACAGGGGGAGGCAGGTGGGGAGGCAGTCGAGAATGGACAGACAGAGGGGGACTCTCATGAAGAAGAAGAGGAGGAGATGGAGGAAGAATGTACATGTCAAACTGCCAGAAGCGACAGTGAGAGCGACATACTGGAGGAGGAAGAAGAGGGGGAGGAAGAAACTAGCGAGAACACAGGCCAGGGAGAAACGACAGATGGTGAGGTGAAAGCAGAGGAGGGCGGAGAGACGGGAGAGGAAGCGCAAGAGATGGACGATGGTGAGAGAGAGACAGAAAGCGGGAAGGAGGAGGAGGAGGAGGAGGAGGAGGAGAGTAACAAGGACACAGGGACAGGAGATACAGAGGGCGGAGGAGAGACGAGTGAAAACGGACAAGAGGAGGAGGAAGAAGAGTGTGCGGCGCCTGAACTAAAGGCAGAGAAAGAGGAGGCAGAAACGACAGAGAAGGAGAGCGAGGAAGAGGAGGCGGCTGGAGAGACGGAGGGTGACAGCACTGCGAAAGAGTCGACGTCAGTGGAGGAGCAGCCGCACGGAGACCAAAGCGGTTCGGCCGAGGCGGAAGATGAAGATGATGGGGAGGACGACACGGATCACGGAGAAGAGACACAGAAAGAGGAGGGTTCAAATGAGGACACGCCCCCTCCACAGGTAAAGATGAATTTGGATACAAAAATACATTTATTTGGTCTTCTATTATCTCGTTAGGTCAGTTGAAAGCTACGTGATAAGATTTCCTCACAACACTTTAAAGTATTATGAATATAATTGCCAACCACAATAGACAAACGTTGCCGTCAAGTTTAAAATACACACCCACGATTCATATATGAATTAAGGGTATGATTTATTGGCTTCATAAATAGAGTAATGGATGAACACAACGATATTCTGGATTTTTTTGTAATGAATACTTGGGTGGAATATTTGCTAGTAAGTCCAAGTTGTGTAAAGACACCAACACAGATTTTTACAGAACAGCCATGAAGAGAATATTTATTATGTCATTATTTGATCATATGACAGTGTACGCCCACAGATGTGTAGACTCGCTAGCCTATTGACTAATGGATCGGACCCTTTACTTGAATGTTTGGCGCAGTCACCTGTGGTGCGGGGAACCCAGGTTCGATTCCTGCTTGCCCCTTGAATTCTCGCTGTGGGATGCGTATGCGCTCAGAGGCGTGAGGGGGCGCTGGTATGCAGAAGCACAGGGATGTGCTTCCCGAAGGAACGGGTACGACCACGTGGATGTGTAGACTCGCTAGCCCATTGTCTAACGGGTCACACCCTTTAGTTGACTGGATAGTGCAGTCGACCGTGGTGCAGGGAAGCCAGGTTCGATTCCCGCCAGCCCTCTGAATTCTCGCTACATTTGGTAGCAGCGGTCGGATGCCTATGTGCTCAAAGGCGTGAGTGAGGGGGAGCTGGTACCGAAGGCGGGGAGTAGCGTAACAGTGTGCAACCACGGATGTGTAGACTTGCTAGACCTTGGCTGACGGGTCAGACCCTTTAGTTGACTGGTTGGCATAGTCGCCCGTGGTGCGGGGAACCCAAGTTCGACTCCTGCCCGTGCCCTGAAATCTCACTACATTTGGAGGCAGCGGTGGGATGCATATGCGCTCAGAGACTTGAGGGGGAGCTGGTACCGAAGGAGGGGATTCGTGTAACAGTGAACGACCACGGATGTGTAGACTCGCTAGCCCATTGTCTAATGGGTCAGACCCTTTATTGGACTGGTTAGCATAGCCGCCCGTGATGCAGGGAACCCAGGTTTGATTCCTAGCTGCCCGCTGAATTCTCGCTACATTTGGTGGCAGTGGTAGGCTGCATATGCGCTTTGAGGCGTGACAGGGAGCTGGCACAGAAGCGTGGGGACATGCTTCCCGAAGGAGGGGAGTAGTATAACAGTGCACAGCCACGGATGTGTAGACTCGCTAGCCCTTGGCTAACGGGTCGGACCCTTTAGTTGATTGGTTACCGTAGTCGCCCGTGATGCGGGGAACAAATGTTCGATTCCCGCCTGCCCCCTGAATCCAGGGGTGGGGGGCAGGTTGGAATCGAACCTGGGTTCCCCGCACCATGGACAACTACGCTAACCAGTCAACTAAAGGGTCCGACCCGATAGCCAAGAGCTAGCAAGACTACACATCCGTGGTCATAAACTGTTACAATAAGCAAAGTGAATGTAGCGAGGTGCGACACCGAGCATAGCACACTGGTACGCAGCATAAACTGTTATGCTCTAATATAACAAATGTCATTTTCTGAAAGCGTTTCTTAAGTCTACGGCAGGGGTGTCAAACTCCAGGCCTCGAGGGCCGCAGTGTCTTGCAGGTATTTGTTAAAACCATGCACTACACCACCTGATTTAATTAATTAGCTCACCTCCTGGATCAAGGAGGGAAAGGAACTAGTTTAATCAGGTGGTGTAGTGCATGGTTGCAACAAATACCTGCAGACACTGCGGCCCTCGAGGCCTGGAGTTTGACACCCCTGGTCTACGGGTCTGTTTTGCTAACCAAGTCAAGATGGTTAGAAGAGAAAATGAAAATACATTTTCTAATTTTTCAAGATCGAAGTTTTTTGGTATTGGAGATTTATTCATGATAATTCAATTTAGTTTAGTTCAATTCAATTTATTGTCATTAAAAACAATGTGCAGGCACGTGTTAAAAAGGAAATAAGGGCTGCGGCTTCGCCAAACAGTGCAGGACAAACACAGCAAACACAGTATAAGATATACACACATGAAGACCAAAAGCTAAAAACAAGTTAAAATAGAGCTGAAGTACAAAATATTTAAAATATCTACAGACATTCAGTGGGTAGCCAGGTTCAGGTGGGCAACAGCTTGTGGAAAGAAGCTGTTTTTGAGCCTGGTAGTGCGGGCTCTGAGGCTCCTGTAGCGCCTCCCAGAGCGCAGGGGGGAGAACAGTCCATGGTTGGGGTGGGTGGGATCTCTGCTGATGCTCAGACCCCTTCGAAGGCAGCGTTTGTGATAAATGTCTTTTATGGCTGGGAGCTGGGTACCGGTGATATGCTGGGCCGCCTTGACGATCCGCTGCAGAACTTTCTGGTCTACTGAGGGGCAGTTGCCGTACCACACTGAGATGCAGATGGTCAGGATGCTCTCTATGGTGCAGTGGTAGAAGTTGGTGAGAATTTTGGGGGATAGACAGGCACTCCCCAGCCTCCTCAGGAAATGCAGGCATTGTTGGGCTTTTTTCACAAGGGCCTGGGTGATTGATGTCAAGGAAAGGTCCTCGCTGATGTGGACTCCAAGGAATTTAAAGCTGGAAACACACTCCACTTCTACCCCATTGATGTGTATGGGGGAGTGGCTGCAGCTTTTAGACCTTCTGAAGTCCACAGTCAGCTCCTTCGTCTTCTGCACATTGAGAACAAGATTGTTGGTAGTACACCATGATGTGAGGTGCTGAATCTCGTCTCTGTAGGCCGTCTCATCATTGTTGGTGATACGGCCAATGACTGTGGTGTCATCTGCAAACTTAACTATAAAATTTGAAGGATGAGTTGGCAGACAGTCGTGGGTAAAGAGGGAGAAAAGGAGGGGGCTCAGAACACAGCCTTGAGGGGCACCTGTGCTGAGGGTCAGGGTGGAGGAGGTGTGGTCACCTAACTGAATTGGGATAATTGAATCAGGATAATTGGTGGAGCACTTTGGAAAAAGTGGAAACAATTTAAATGTTAAATACAGCTAGTTACGAAACACCACTTTCCTTGAATCCTCTTGCCTGTTTCCTGTAGAATTTATGATTTGATGTTGGACGAGTTTAACTGAGGTCTGCTGACCAATGGTTCATACACCCAAACTCTATAAAACTGGCTTAGAAAAAGGACTCAGGAGTGATTACTCAGTAGTTAAAAATACAAGCAAATAAACATAAATGTGTTTGACGATGTCATTACTCAGTCAAGCAACGGTCATAAAAATTAAATAGTTATCTCCTTTGGCCGTCCGGGTAGTGTAGTGATCTATTCTGTTGCCTACCAACGCTTGTTGGTAGCCAGCGAGATCGCTGGTTCGAATCCCCGTGTTACCTCAGGCTTGGTCGGGGGTCCCTACAGACACAGTTGGCCGTGTCTGCGGGTGGGAAGCCGGATGTGGGTATGTGTCCTGGTTGCTGCACTAGCGCCTCCTCCGGTCGGTCGGGGCGCCTGTTTGGGGTTGGGGGAGAGGGAACTGGGGGGAATAGCGTGATCCTCCCACGCGCTACGTCCCCCTGGTGAAACTCCCCACTGTCAGGTGAAATGAAGCAGCTGGCAACGCCACATGTATCGGAGGATGCATGTGGTACTCTGAATCCTTGCCCGGATCGGCAGAGGGCGTGGAGCAGAGACCAGGACGGCTTGGAAGAGTGGGGTAATTGGCCGAGTACAATTGGGGAGAAAAAAGGGGAAACATAAAAAACACCCCAAAACATTTATCTCCTCTTTTTCCATGGGTAATTTCGTGTGGATCGATAATTTCGGAACAATCAATTGATTTTGATCAAATATTTCAAATTGATCGATCAATCAAACATTGATTTGATGCTAACTCTGGACTCTTTTGACTGTCGGTGACACTCGTCTGATAAAGAGACATGCAACTATTTTACACAGCTTGTTGACAATGATTTAGTCCGACATATTGCCAAGTACATGAACATGGCTGTGGGGTTAGCGGACTCTGACCTGCAGCAACCCATCCGCTAATTCCGAACCTGCGGAAAAGACTTAGTGTTATCTTGTTAGGCGTGCTGAACAGGTCCCTTCAGTTTGGTGGCCGCAGTGATTTTCCACTGAGAGCAATCTGCTGTTACTCAAGTCAGATTGCACACACAGCCCATGTCAAACCAAGCTAAGATGACTTAGCATCTGGCTAACTGAAAAGTAAAAAAAAAGTAGAAGTAGATAAGGTTGAAATGAACATTCTCGGTTTCATTAATCTAATGAGAACGACGGATTTTGTAAAACATTTATTCATCTTGTTGTCGTCACCATTTTGTCTTGTTCAAGACCGCTGTGTTGGGTTTACTGTGGCGTCAAAGTACCACGTGTATCACGCCAAAGCGTGTAATACACCCGCCTGTCCAGCGTGTCAGTGTCACGGTTTGCTTCGCCAAGGCGTGAAAAGTACACGCGTGTATGAAGGTGCAATACCAGCAGGGGGCGATGATTAAGAGGTGAAGGCAGATTAGGGTTAGGGTTAGGGTTGGGTTTGGGTTGGGGTTAGGGTTAGGGGAGGGATTTTTGAAAATGCTGTATGCTTCTTTTCCTCCATGAGGAGTTGTTGGCTTTGAGTTAATCTCGCCCCCTGCTGGTACCGCACCTTCATACACGCGTGTACTTTTCACGCCTGAGCGAGGCAAACCGTGATACTGACACGTTGGACCGGTGGGTGTATTACACGCTTTGGCGCGATACCGGGCTGGGTCATGGAGTCTGTTTGTACATGCCTGCATATGGGCTCTGATTCACACTTAGAATGTGTAGATCGGCTCACTTCCACTTAGTTCAATTGTCTAGAGTGTATGATGAAACCGCTATTTGCATAATTAAGGTGGAGCCTAACTTATTTCCCGTGGGAATTAAGACCTTGCTTCTTAAAATTTAAGCAACTGCATTTGATAAATCAAAGATTTTGCAGCCGAACAGATACCAACCTTGTGCTTTGTTATGCAGCCAGCCGAGACGTCACTGTACAGTAATTACTGACTTGTCAGCTGCTAGTAATCCCAAATCCAGTGAATTGTAATGGTTTAAAGCGTATTTTGTTTCCTCTGCTTATACAGGAAGAAAGTCCGACTTTAGGTGTGACGGAGGGGGAGGAGGCCGATGCTGAGGACTCCGACAGCGACAACAAAAATCCAAGTAACGCGAGTGGCGACGAATCGGGACAGGGGGCAGACGAGACCGCCGGAGCCAAGGAAAGTGAGGAGGAGATCGGGGAGGACATTGTTGAGGAGGTCAAGCCCGAGGAGGACGAGAAAGAGGAGGAGAACGCAGGCGCAGGGGGGCAAGGAGGCGACGAAAACGTTCTTCTCCATCAGATCACGAGGACCTCGGTCGAGTCCCAGCCCGGCTCCATGGAGGCCATCGATACAGTTTCAACCCTGTGCCCCGCAAGCCCAGTAGAGGTCCAGGAACCGGCCTCCAAACTAGCCACGACTCTATCAGCTGGCGACGGAGCAGCTGGTAAGAGTCGGGTAAGGAGCAAGTCCCCGGCAAGGATCAAACACCGCAAACCCAAAAAGAGCGACGTTGAACTCTAACTGGCAGAGAAGTCCCTTGGTGTACTTAACCAGCCGTCCACCTCACCCAATATCATATCCCCCATCACAGTGCTAATGCACAGACTTCTAGAGTAGCACTTCTTTGGATATCTGCTACCACTCACCTTGTAGTGATCCATACTGAATCATCTAGGGACTAGGACTGCATCCTGCACCAACCCTTGCTCTGTATCACGCAAGGATCTAGGGAAAATTACTTAGACTTCTGAATGGAACTTCAACCCCGATCAAAAGAGACTGAAACACTAAAAGCACTTTATCTCCATAGGTCTGTGTAGCAGGAATCAGCGTAACGAGGTGTCACTACAGTGACGGCTGTTAGCACGATGTTGACTCGAGACTCGTTAGAAAGGCGAAACCTTAAAACTTGACATTTTATCACGTATACACCCGATTAAATAAACAGTGAACATAGTCATAGCATTGTACTGGATACTATAATTCACTTGCATATTTTTAGAAGCAAATTGTATTTATGAACATCTATTTTCAAGGTATATGTCTATTTCTGTACTGTATACTACATTTGTGCTTCTGAACAAGGTGCGGTAACGGATCGTTTTTTGGAGAAAGCGCTCATGGAACGTAAAAAAAATGGTAATGTGTACTCACTTGTATGTGCGTTTGTATAAGAAACGACAGCAGGGATAACGGATTATTTCATAGAGCCATAAACATACCATGTACCTCTGAGAGACACTAGATGTTTGTTTTACTGGTTATCAAGGTTTAAAAAAAACAAATTTTCAAACTTAGCCAGCGTACCAGTTGAGTCGTAGGAGTTGTTGTTTTTTTTCCTGATCATGTCTCGGTATTTCAGTGTTGGATTCTTAGGGATCTGGAGAATGCGGATTATGAAGTTATAAAAAAGTGGTAGCCTTCAATATTGCTCTCAAGCTGAATGTCTTAGTAAAGCTCTCATTACTGATAACAAGTATGCGCAAGCAAGGTCTCGTGTGTTACATGTGTTACACGTGCTCCGTTACCCCGCAATCCTGCCGTCAGATTGCATACACTAAAACGGAGCAGGGTGCAATTCAACTTTGCGTCATATCCACGTCAATGGCCACCTTGTGTATCTGGTATACAAGGATGTGCATTGAAAAATAAGTTGCTGGAGGTACCCCGGTGGCTCACTCGGTAGAATGGTACCACATAAGGCTGAGTCCTTACCGCAGCGGCCTGGGTTTCGAATCCGGCTTGGGCACTTTGCTGCACGTCATCCCCCGCCTTTCCTGTCTCCCTTGGCTATCACTATCTAATGAAAAAGGGCGGAAAATGCCAAAAAAAAAAGAATCTTGGAAAATAAGTTGCTAATATGTTAGCCTCGCTGGCTAAGGCTGGGCTCAGCCTTAGAGATGGGGTGAGGAGCTCGGACATCTGGAGGGAGCTCGGGAGTAGAACTGCTGCTCCTTCGTGTCGAAAAGACCCAGTTAAGGTGGTTTGGGCATCTGATTAGGATGCCTCCTGGGCACTTTCCTTTGGAGGTTTACCGGACAGGTCCATCTGGGAGGACACCCCGGGGTTAGACCCAGAACTCGCTGGAGGGAGTACATGTCCAGTCTGGCCTGGGAACGCCTTAGTTCGGGCATCTGATTAGGATGCCTCCTAGGTGCCTTCCTTTGGCGGTTTTCCGGGCACGTCCAACTGGGAAGAGACCCCGGGGTTAGACCCAGAACTCGCTGGAGGGACTACATGTCCAATCTGGCCTGGGAACGCCTTGGTTCGGGCATCTGATTAGGATGCTTCCTAGGTGCCTTCCTTTGGCGGTTTTCCGGGCACGTCCAACTGGGAAGAGACCCCGGGGTTAGACCCAGAACTCGCTGGAGGGACTACATGTCAAATCTGGCCTGGGAACGCCTTGGTTCGGGCATCTGATTTGGATGCCTCCTAGGTGCCTTCCTTTGGCGGTTTTCCGGGCACGTCCAACTGGGAAGAGACCCGGGGTTAGACCCAGAACTCGCTGGAGGGACTACATGTCCAATCTGGCCTGGGAACGCCTTGGGATCCCCCAGGAGGAGCTAGAGGGCGTTGCTGGGGAGAGGGACGTCTGACGGGCCCTACTTACCTTGCTGCCACCGCGACTCGACCCCTGATGATGAGATGAGATATGAGATGAGATGAGATATATGTTAGGTTCGAGACAGTTTTGATGTAAAGCTTCAACCTCCTCCACATCCATAACACCTTTCGATAGCTCTTTTTGAGATGCTCAGGTGGAACTCGCTTATGGCCGTAGCGCCACCCCGATTTCCCACCATACGGGGATGTGATTCCGAGAATCTGCTCAGACGTGTTACTAATGCCTTACAGTCTCCATGGTTGCACGAGGCATAGACAGACGGCGAGGGAGCGAAAAAACGTGATGCTATTTATATGTCTGTGTCTATTTCCGGTTTGTTGCTGTCCGATTATGGGGATAATCTGGAACTAAATTCTCTGAGACGGAGTGGAAGAGTCGGCCATGTACAGCGGGATGGTTCAAATGTATTCTTTGAAATTCTTTCAAAAAGATTTTGAAAATTTTGAGTCAGGGTAGCTGTTTTAAAGTTCCTTGATAAGCATTTTTTGCACCCCCCCAACAGCCAATTAAACTGAAGTGATCTGAGCTGGCTCAGCGCTAGCTTACTCAGCTATGCCGTTAGCTATTAGAGCAGCTATATTCTGGGACAATAATTCAGTATTCAGGACAACACTTCATGTGTGAAAAAGACTAAATATGGGTTTTTCTCTCTCAGGCTTAGTTTTCAAAAAAACCTCTTTGTGATACCAAGGGGGAAGGGTGTGCCTCTGCCTATGCTGCTATTGGTCAGTTTGGCTGTCCATCCTCTATGACTTGTACTCAGAGTAAACCCTGTAAAGGTTGACATGAATATGTGGATGTAATGAAACTTATACTAATAAAATGTTTTAATGGAAACGCAGCTGATTCCAACAACGTTCCTTTCAAACATTTCTGTAGCAAAATACGCCTTATTTGTTTTCTTTCTTTCTTTTTTGGAGGGATTTTCCCGCCTTTTTCTCCACAGTCGTAACCGGTCAATTACCCCACTCTTCCGAGCCGTCCCGGTCGCTGGTCCACCCCCTCTCTGCGGATCCAGGGAGGGCTGCAGACTACCACATGCCTCCTCCCCTACATGTGGAGTCAGTCGCCAGCCGCTTCGTTTCACCTGACAGTGAGGGGTTTCACCAGGGGGACGTAGCGCGTGGGAGGATCACGTCCCCCCCCCCCCGTACAGGCGCCCTGCCTCGACCAGAGGAGGCGCTTGTGCAGCGACCAGGGGAAGTCTGTTGTGGGTATGTGTCCTGTATGGGCGTCCTGTATACGCTCTAGGTGTCTGTAGGGACGCCCGACCAAGCCGGAGGTAACACGGGGATTCGAACCGGTGATCCCCCGCATGTTTAATCATTTGTGAGAAGGTTTACCTGCTGTGTAATGAGCCTCCATGACAGAGCATTTACGCGAGCGATCTCAGTGGTGAAAACAAAGTTAAAATGGTGCTGCCCAAGAAATGATCATTTCTCCTTAAAGACTAACTGTTGGAGACAGATTTCTTAGTTGCATGAGCTGTTTATTTACAGTCGTTAGCATGAATCCTTTATTTACATCAAAACCTGTCTTCCTAACTGTATTTATACCACGGGATAATTTCCCCTTGAAATTAGCCTGTTTTACAGGATACTACATTGAGGGTTAACGTCACTGATGCACCTGTTTAACCTTTTAACCTGAAGTCTGTTGCAGCTTTTAGTCCTTAGCTAGCCTCATGCGTTCATGCATGCATATTCTGCAACATGGTGACACGGTTCCCAGCTCTGGATTACTGATTAATGAGTCTTTAACTCCAACTGCTAGCTAGCTGGTAAGAACTGGTGTAAGAATAGACTAATCTGAGGACTAAGGGTCAAGGCTTACGAGGCTAACCGTGGGAAAAATGTGCAGTATGTGCTAGGTGTGGCGCAGATAAATCTTGCTCATTGCTTTAATTTACTTAGGGAGCCACATGGATGGGGTTTTCTGAAACCAGATAAAATAAATATATATTTTATTTTACATCTAGGATTTTGATCTAATAAAAGTGTTGCATTGACTTTCCAACGGTCCAGGTGTTCTCCTGGCACTCATTGAAGTGCACAATATTGTGCACCACACACATCAGGGACGCTAAGGTAAAGGTGCTATGTGTAATGTTTCGACTCCTGACTCATTATATGACTAGTAAATAAATAGCAGCACTCGCAGTACCCAGCAGACTATCTAGCAGTCTGTCAAGGGTGTTTCAAGATGGTAGATGGCGCTCATCCAGTACCTTTCATTTGGAGTCTGTTTGACTTGTTTGCTGTGATCTCTTGTGTCTGACATGGCTGAACAATAGAAGTCATGATCCACCCAGAATTACACATAGCACCCTCAAGAAAAAGATGCAGAGTCACTGCTGTGCTGTTTCCACCATGTGCCTCTTGATCAGGAACCCTCCTTGGCTCGGCTTCAGGGGTAAAGCAGCTCTCAAGATATACGCACATGTCACTAATCCACCACCTGTGTGTTCCTTGTTCATGAGCTATGGGGAGATTGAGGTTGACTTACATCATGCGAACAAATAGGGAACTTCCTTCACCTGCAGAAAACCGTTACAAAACAAGATAAAGTCCACGGAGAGAGCCGGGAACTCTGAAGAAGGTAAATTCACGAGAAAACCTTAATGTAATGACCCATAACCTCCAGGGAACAGAAGAGACTAGAGCAGTTGTTGAAGAGCAGTGGAAGAGCAGTTGTTGGTTATAAAATAATCAACATTGCGTCCGGGTGATGTGCAGGGTCTATTCCATTGCCTACTAACATGGGGATCGCTGGTTCGAATCCGCGTGTTACCCCTGGCTTGGTCGGGTGTCCCTTACAGACACAATTGGCTGTGTCTGCGGGTGGGAAGCCAGATGTGGGTATGTGTCGGGGCGCCTGTACGGGGGGGGGGGGGATAGTGTGATCCTCCCATGCACCCATGCGGTACATCCCCCTGTTGAAACTCCTCACTGTCAGGTGAAAAGAAGCGGCTGATGTCTCCACAGGTGGTATAGTCTGCAGCCCTCCCCGGATCGGCAGAGGGGGTGGAGCAGTGACCGGGATGGCTGGGAAGAGTGGCGCAATTGGAAAAAGTGCATTTGGGGAGAAAAGGGGGACAAAATAAAAATAAAACAATCAACACATTTATTATGGAAATTGAAAAGCCAGAGGTTCATCATTATGCATCATAATACATTATAATGGCCGGTTGATGGAGACATGTTTATATGGCAGAATGGCTGGGGTGCAGGTCAACCAGGCACTCAGATCAGTTTCTACTATCCTCAAACAAATCTAACCAAAGTATTTTTAACTGATTTAAGGAATCTCACGTGGCTGTGAGAGGAACCAGTTTCTCTATACTACTGCACACCGGCCTGCTGCTTTAAAAACCACCAACACATGTTAGCACGCAACGTTTGGTCTGCCCTCTGCTGCCACGAGCCTCTGCTGAAGGACCGGCCAGAGGGCCAAGCCTCTACTGAAGGACCGGCCAGAGGGCCAAGCCTCTACTGACACTGACCCTGAAGGACCAGCCAGAGGGCCAAGCCTCTGCTGAAGGACCGGCCAGAGGGCCAAGCCTCTACTGACACCGACCCTGTAGGACCAGCCAGAGGGCCAAGCCTCTACTGACACCAACCCTGTAGGACCAGCCAGAGAGCCAAGCCTCTACTGACACTGACCCTGAAGGACCAGCCAGAGGGCCAAGCCTCTACTGACACCGACCCTGTAGGACCAGCCAGAGGGCCAAGCCTCTACTGACACTGACCCTGAAGGACCAGCCAGAGGGCCAAGCCTCTACTGAAGGACCGGCCAGAGGGCCAAGCCTCTACTGACACTGACCCTGAAGGACCAGCCAGAGGGCCAAGCCTCTGCTGAAGGACCGGCCAGAGGGCCAAGCCTCTACTAACACTGACCCTGTAGGACCAGCCAGAGGGCCAAGCCTCTACTGACACCGACCCTGTAGGACCAGCCAGAGGGCCAAGCCTCTACTGACACTGACCCTGTAGGACCAGACAGAGGGCCAAGCCTCTACTGACACCGACCCTGTAGGACCAGCCAGAGGGCCAAGCCTCTACTGACACTGACCCTGAAGGACCAGCCACAGGGCCAAGCCTCTACTGACACTGACCCTGAAGGACCAGCCAGAGGGCCGAGCCTCGAACTGAAGGACCAGCCAGAGGGCCACGAGCCTCTGCTGACACTGATCCTGAAGGACCAGCCAGAGGGCCGAGCCTCTACTGAAGGACCGGCCAGAGGGCCAAGCCTCTACTGACACTGACCCTGTAGGACCAGCCAGAGGGCCAAGCCTCTACTGACACCGACCCTGTAGGATCAGCCAGAGGGCCAAGCCTCTACTGACACTGACCCTGTAGGACCAGACAGAGGGCCAAGCCTCTACTGACACCGACCCTGTAGGACCAGCCAGAGGGCCAAGCCTCTACTGACACTGACCCTGAAGGACCAGCCAGAGGGCCAAGCCTCTACTGACACTGACCCTGAAGGACCAGCCAGAGGGCCATGAGCCTCTACCTGAAGGGACCAGCCAGAGGGCCACGAGCCTCTACTGACACTGACCCTGAAGGACCATTCAGAGGGCCGAGCCTCTACTGACACTGACCCTGAAGGACCAGCCAGAGGGCCAAGCCTCTGCTGAAGGACCGGCCAGAGGGCCAAGCCTCTACTGACACCAACCCTGTAGGACCGGCCAGAGGGCCAAGCCTCTACTGACACTGACCCTGTAGGACCGGCCAGAGGGCCAAGCCTCTACTGACACTGACCCTGTAG
>NC_079231.1:22171488-22186683 GCF_029633865.1 Lampris incognitus | reverse complement strand
CCAACTGCCTTTTCCACTCCTCATCCTCTCATAGCTGCCCTCACTTCCCTCCTTGCTAATCCACCGCACTTCCTGATTCACCATCCCCACATCATCCACCCTTCTCTCTATCTTACTTCATCCATCAGCCCCTCAGAGTACTCCTTCCACCTCCTCAGCACACTCTCCTCGCTTGTCAGCACATTTCCACCTCTATCCTTGATCGCCCTAACCTGCTGCCCATCCTTCCCAGCTCGGTCCCTCTGTCCAGCCAATAGACGCAAGTCCTGTTCTCCTTCAACAATGTATCCATTCTTTCATAAGTTATGTTTATTCTTATTATTTCATGTTTTGTTTTCTTTTAAGTTTTTAACTTCGTCCCTTGGTGCACATAAGGGTGTCTATCCATCCATGATCCGAACCGCTTATCTGCTCTCAGGGTCGCGGGGATGCTGGAGCCTTTCCCAGCAGTCATTGGGCGGCAGGCGGGGAGACACCCTGGACAAATTCTCTCCCCCTCTCTCCCTCTCTCTCTCTCTCTCTCCATCTCTCTCTCTCTCTCTCTCTCTCTCTCTCTCTCTCTCTCTCTCTCTCTCTCTCTCTCTCTCTCTCTCTCTCTCTCTCTCTCTCTCTCTCTCTCTCTCTCTCTCTCTCTCTCTCTCTCCCTCTCTCGCTCTCTCTCTCTCCCTCTCCCTCTCTCTCTCTCCCTCTCTCTCTCACCCTTTCTCTCTCTCCTCCTCCTCTCTCTTCTCTCTCCTCTCTCTCTCTCTCTCTCTCTCTCTCTCTCTCTCTCTCTCTCTCTCTCTCTCTCTCTCTCTCTCTCTCTCTCTCTCCCTCTCTCCGCTCTCTCCCTCTCCCTCTCTCTCTCTCTCTCTCTCTCTCTCTCTCTCTCTCTCTCTCTCTCTCTCTCTCTCTCTCTCTCTCTCGCTCTCTCTCCCTCTCTCTCTCTCTCTCTCCTCTCTCTCTCTCTCTCTCTCCTCTCTCTCTCTCTCTCTCTCTCTCTCTCTCTCTCTCTCTCTCTCTCTCTCTCTCCCAGCAGTGGGAGCTGTCCACTAAGCAGGTGCTGAATGCTGTGAGCACAGGCGCTCACTCGTTAAAGGGGAAGGTGTACCAGAGTCACATGATCGACATCCAGGTCACCAACAGCAAGCTGTACCACCGAGCAACGCGCTTACTGCAGGTATGCACGCACACACAGACACACACACGCACACACACACACACACACACCACACACACACACACACACACACACACACACACACACACACACACACACACACACACACACACACACACACACACACACATTTTAGTGAGTTTGCTGAGATCTACGGGTTAAAACCACGTCAAGGTTAAAGCATGGCAGGCTGGTCTTGGTGCTCTGTGATGTAAGCACAGCAGGATAAACATAGCTGCAGGTAATCACATTAATAATCTCTCTCTCTCTCTCTCTCTCTCTCTCTCTCTCTCTCTCTCTCTCTCTCTCTCTCTCTCTCTCTCTCTCTCTCTCTCTCTCACACACACACACACACACACACACACACACACACACACACACACACACACAGAAACTGTCTGGCTGTCCGGAGGCTCAGTGTGAGGAGGCCCTCTTGAAGGCAATATACCGCTTAGACAAGCTGACGTCAACCATCACCTCCTCCCCGACCTCACCACACACACACTCGCAGCAAGCACTCGCTGCAAGGTAGGAGCTGGAGACAGGGATGGAGGTGGGGTCAAGACGTGTTGGGGGGGGTACGTGTGAAGGGATGCTAGAGAGATGGATGGATGAAGGAGGTGATAATTCACTCAGCTGATGGACTGATGGGTGGTTAGATTCAAGTAGGAAGTGCATAAATACTTATTTGTAATGATGAATACTGTCTGCTTTGAGTTGAGTGTTTTTTTGTTTGTCTTCCCTCTGTTTGTCTGTCTGTCTTGTCTCGCTCTTTTCTTTTCTCTTGCTCTCTCAGGGAGGTGGTCCCCCTGGCTTTGGTTACTTTGCTGACTGGTTGCTCTCTCTCGGAGGCAGCATCTCACCTGAAACGTCACCCGGTGGTGCGCGATGCTGTGGAGGCGGTGCCTCTCATAAACGACTGTAGGATATGGAACGGACAAGGGCCACACACACACACACACACACACACACACACACACACACACACACACCACACACACACACACACACACACACACACACACACAGGTCATGATAGAGGCATGTGTAGGAGCAGCTTATAAACAGTCCTGGTAGATCTTCAGCAGCTTACTTAACAGATGTTTCCTGGTCATCACAGGAAGTGTCAGCAGAGGCTCGTGGCCCTCTGGCCCGGTCCTCTACTCAGCCTCTATTCAGGGTAAATAAAGCAGACCGAACGTTGCGTGCTAACGTGTTGGTGGATTTTATAGCAGCAGCAGGCCGGTGTGTGGTAGTATAGAGAAACTGGTTCCTCTCACAGCCATGTGAGATTCCTTAAATTAGCTAAAAATACTTTAGTTAGATTTGTTTTAGGATGTAAGAAACTGATCCGAGTGCCTGGTTGACCTGCACACCGGCCATTATGCGTATAAACATGTCTCCATCAACTGGCCATTATAATGTATTATGATGAACCTCAAGCTTTTCATTTTCCATAATAAATATGTTGATTGTTTTATAACCAACAGCTGCTCTTCAGATCTATTCTATTCTGTTCTCTAGCGGTTGTGGGTCCTTACATTAAGGTTTTTGCACGAATTTACCTTCTTCAGAGGTCTCGGGTCACTCTGTTGACTTTATTTTGTTTTGTAAGTTTTCTGCAGGTAAAGGAAGTTCCCTATTTGTTTGCATGATGTAAGTCAACCTCAATCTCCCTGTAGCTCAGGAACAAGGGACCACACACACACACACACACACACACACACACACACACACATAGGTGGTGGATTAGTGACATGTGCGTATATTTAGAGAGCTTCTTTTCCCCTGAAACCGAGACAAGCATGGGTCTTGATGAAGAGGCACACGGTGAAAACAGCACGGCAAAGCTCATATCACACCTGAGTCCAGGTGCTTTGGCGATTCTAGTTAAATCTTGACTTATATTGTTCAACCGTATGGACAACAATAGTAGATCAGAGAAAGCAAGACAAACAAATTGAAATCGAATATTATCGGAGTAAACAGGTGCGTTTGGCAACATCTGCCAACTTCAAATGCCATCAGTAGATTGTTGTATAATTTGCTGAGGTGTGTGTATTGATATTTACTAGTCGTGCTATGATTCATGAGGGATGTAATAGTACTCATGGCACTTTTAACTTAGAGTACCTGATGGAAGGATTATCAGAGGGTGCAGATAAGGATGCCCTCTGTCTCCTCTTTTATTTATAAGCACGATCGAACCATTAGGGATTGCTGTGAGAGAGCACACAATGATTACGGGCATAATACAGGACGATCTGAACGTCGCATAGCTCTTTATGCAGACGACGTGATTCTCTTCCTTAGGAAATTGGGAGATTCTGTTCCGGCTCTTTTGGATTTGATAAAAGCTTTTAACTGTATCTCTGGTTACACAATAAACAACTTAAATTCCTCCATAATGCTCCTTACCTTGGAGGAGAGGTCTAAGCCACCCAAACATGTTGGTTATTTTAGAACTATAAATACTTTTGCTTATTTAGGGATCTAGATTGTTCTCAAATTGAAACATGTCGTAGATTCCAGCTACAATCCTATTATAATAACATCTATTTCTAATTCAGTTGATAGATGGTCAAAACTCCCAATTTCCCTAATCAGAAGAATTAATGGTAACACTTTAGTATGGGGAACGTAGTCACCGTTAATTAGGTGCTTATTAGCATGCAAATTTGCAACATATTGGCTCTTAATTGGTCATTATTACGTACTCATTAATGCCTTATTCTGCATGGCCTTATTATACAACCAGTAAGCCATTAACTATGAGTTTCCCCTCTGTAACCTCAGAAGTATTGCTTATTAGTAGTACCATCTCAATATGCTTTGCTTAGTATGGACTTTATAAGGTGGTAGTACCACAAGAAGAGTTATTCTCCCTTACTAACACTTAATGAATATGCTCTGTTCTTACATAACAAAACACAAAACTGTAAATTAAGTTTTTGTTACTTAGAATATGTTCCCCATACTAAAGTGACATCTTGATCATTACTAATTCACTAGTAATTAAGTTTTTATGTCCCCCATACTAAAGTGTTACCGAATTAATATACTCAAAATGAATATACTCCCCATGCTGCTATACTTGTTTCAGAATATCCCCTTGCCACCTCCACCAAACTTCTTTTCTAGAATGAAGAAATTATTTAGTAATCTTTAATGGAATAATAGATGCCCAAGACTACATTTATCTCTTTTATTTTTTACCTTATGATAGAGGAGGGTTACAATGTCCCAACATGCTGTGTATTACTGGACAGTTCAATTAAGAACATTGATGTTTTACTACACAGCGGAAAACTCTCCAGCATGGAGAGATATTAAGTCATACTCTTTAAAGCTCCAACTTTCCACATATATCTACTCGGATAGCCACAAAAAGCTCAAAAAATAACACCCAACCCTGTAGTCAAATACATGATAAGTGTATGGTATGCGGTTAAAAAATACGTGAAGATAATGTCTCCCCCCTCTCTTGCTTTAGTCCAATCTGGGGTAATAATAATTTTATGTCAGGTACAGCTGACGGGGGTTTTAAAATATGGGCTGATGGGGGGTGGGGGGGAGGTAGGACGGTTGAAAGATATCTTTGCTGCTCAGGATGGGAGTCTTTTAATGTTTGAAAAACTTGTCATTAAATATAATATCCCTCGTAAGCACCCCCCCCCAAATATTTACAGCTCAGGAGCTTTATTGGAGCTAATCGAACCAATGCATGGTGGTCCCTTCTTTGTCTTTACTGGAGGAAGTTCTAATCAAAAACCCCTTTGGGAAGGGTATCATATCTGAACTATTTAACTTGTTGTCAGCATATTCTTCAGAATCCTCAGACTCTAAACTTAACGCATGGAAAGTCGACTTACAGGAAGAACTGACACCGGGACAAGGGAGCAAGGTGTGTGAGGTAGCCCAAACACAGAAGGCTAATACACGGTTCAAACTCCTGTTCACCGTGTTTCTTATCCATCAGGGGTTTTGAGCTCCGAGTGCATATTTGACTCATGATAAGTTGTAGCAGACCGAGACCCAGTCATGCATTGAGGAAGCATTACTCCTCAGCTCGGCTCCCGCCTCTGGGAGTGTCTGCTCTGTGTGGGTTTGCTGCTCCTTTCCTCAGTCGGCTTTTAGCCACCAGATGTTTTGCCAGAACAACTGGGCGAGTCTCCTTCAGAATGAAACGCAGCATGGACACAAACTGTCTGTAGGGTCAAAGTTCACGCGAGGACCTACGTATGAGCTCTCTCTGTCTGTCTGTCTGTCCCTCTCTCGCTCTCTCTTCACACAAGGCTGTGGGTGGAACTGTGGATTAACTGAAAGTGGAAAAAAGTCCATCATACAAAAGCTGACGTATTTTTGTCCACGTTCTGGTGGACAGTTCTGCTAAACCATACACCAGTGGTTCTCAACCTTTTTGGGGTCCTGGACCCCCTGCGTATTTTATATCTACCCTGAGGACCCCTCCACCTGATCTTGGGGGAGGGGGGTTGCAATTTGATAGAAACAGTAGAAACTGCATTTTAAATTGCATCATAGCATTTATTCACTCTTTGGGGCAAAAATAAGAGCTTTCAGTTGTAACTTAGATATAGTTAACAAAACAGAATTCTTATGCAGTAACTTTCAGATATATGTAACATAACAGAATTCTTATGAAGTAACTTTCAGATGTATGTAACAAAACAGAATTCTTATGCAGTAACTTTCAGATATATGTAACAAAACAGAATTCTTATGCAGTAACTTTCAGATATATGTAACAACACAGAATATGTATTCAGTAACTTTCAGATATATGTAACAACACAGAATATGTATTCAGTAACTTTCAGATGTATGTAACAAAACAGAATATGTATTCAGTAACTTTCAGATATATGTAACAAAACAGAATATGTATTCAGTAACTTTCAGATACATGTAACAACAGAATTTTTATGCAGTAACTTTTAACAATGCAAACGGGAGCGAGATCTCTTATTAAAATACAATAAATTACACTTGTGAAACAGATGTAATTAGAGGAAAAAAGTCCTGTTACCCTTTATAGTTTAGGTAGATAAAGGTCTCAGTCACATTTGAGTAAAATAATCCTATTTCTATAAATGTCATAGGATCTTTTTTTTAAAGATATTTTATTTTCACGGACCCCTTGCAATTACACCACGGACCACTAGGGGTCCGCGGACCCGCGGTTGAGAAACACTGCCCTACACCATGCTGCTAGTGAGTTGGCTGACATCTACAGGTTAAAAACCATGTAAAGGCTAATTACACGGCAGGCTGGTGTTGGTACGGTGTGGTGTAAGCATAGCAGGATAAACACAGCTGGCTCCGTGTGGTTTACTGCAGTTTATACATGTTAAAGTTGAAATAAGGGTCAAAAAACATCAAATCAGTTAAAGTCACAGCGTGGATTCGACCCTACTTCTCTTGGCAAATCTCTTGCAAAGCTACTAAACAAGATTTAGCGTATATCTCCAGCGTAGAAAGGGACTTTGTCCTTGTTCCATTGACTAAGACTTGTCTGTATCCAGTCCGGGTGGCGTGGCGGGCTATTCTGTTGCCTAGCAACACGGGGATCTCCGGTTCGAAAAGCAAATACCACACCAGCTTTTCTGTAAACCTGCACATTCACATTCTCTCTCTCTCTCTCTCTCTCCTCTCTCTCTCTCTCTCTCTCTCTCTCTCTCTCTCTCTCTCGCTCTCTCTCTCTGTGTGGGGGGTGTGGGTGCGCGCGCGCGTGCACGTGTATAATTGGACTAATTGATTGGCCTCTGTTGCATTTTTGTAAGTGTGGGCTTGCAAACCCGTTAGTCGCAAAGTATGCATGTGTGTGAAAGTGTGTGTGCATGTGTAACTGCACATAAGTAAAGAGGACTTATTTAAAAATAGAAAATGCAGAATATTAGAGAAGCAGTCAGAAGTGCGCCCCTTGAGGCAAATCTTGTCATTTGTGATATTGGGCTATACTTCTAAAATTAACTTGACTATGTGATAAGATTCTCAGTTAATCTCAACTATATTTTAAAAGTGACAATGCCAAGCACAGCAGAAACCAATCGATGCTCAATATTTCTGCATTCTGCAGTAGGCTACATATCGATCTGGTAACAGTAGTCATATTTGGTAAGTCTGTATCTGTACAAGCCTTTGACCCGTAGAAATAAAGACCTGCACACTGAAAGAGGGGCAGTAATAGGCTCAAATCTTGGCCATTCCTTATTCATTAAGCAGGATTAGGGGTTAAATTGCTGAGAAGAGTTGGTCACTAGATCATGATATTTATTTAAAATGGATATTATGGTCCTAATTTAGTCCACTGCTTTGCCTCTTGACACGTGTTGGCTTTCATTGCCAGGTTAAAGCAACCAGCTAAGTGACTAAATTCAAGTCCAAACTTGTTCCGTTAAACCAGACAGGCCCTTGTCTTGTAAGTTCCTCAGCTAAAGACCCAGTGTCCTCCTTAACGTGAAACCTAGTGAAGGGGCCAGAACAGCCCAAAAAAGGCACGAAACCCACCACTTCCTGTCTGCTACTAAATACGCTCATGTGATGTTGAGAAGGTTCACGATGGGTTATCGCTTGGTAGGGACTAGTTCCCATCGATGCAGAGAACGGAAATGGAGTAGAGAACGGTCAACTGAGCATGCGCGAAATGCCTCCACCACGCCTCCACACGCCCCGCGTAGCATCCAGGCGCTAGGATTCTAGGAAGACCCGCCCCTACTCTGCGTCTGATTAGCTAACTTTAACCCTAACCCCGCCCCAACCCTAACCTTAACCTACCCAAACAACGGAGGCAACGAGTACTTGCGCATGCTCAGTTGACCGTTCTCTGCATCGACGGGAACTAGCTTCTGCCGTTATCAAGCTGAATGCAAATTACAGAGGAATCTGTAGTCATATAGTGCCGCGCACTGATACTAATACGGAAGTTGATGACGCGGAGGTGGAGTAACTCAGTTGGTGATTCGTCCGGCGTGTATGTGTGTAGGCAGTACGGATTGTCGTTAATAAGGTCACCTCGTGAGGTCAAAGTCCAGTCTCTGTTTATTCATCAGCTAAGTCGAGTCTTCCGCTCACGTTTAAACCATAACATGGTGTCAGAAGTCGGTCCAGTTCGCCATTTTGCCGCGGTTGAGTCGAGAGACAATGGAGTTTCCTGCTAGCTACAGGCTAAGCTAGCGCGTACGGCGTACAGACGAGGAAAGGTGAGCCGCCGTCTGAGGAGGGACCAGTTCACGTTACCCTCGCCGCTGGTGCCGACAGGCACCCTGGGAGAGAACTGGACCCGGTGGGAACAGCGCCTCCAAATATACACGACCGCGGGTGGTGCAGACCGTAAGGAAGAAAAGGTAAAAGTAGCCATTTTACTGCACACACTAGGCCAGGAAGCTCTCGAACACGCTTTTTACCGACTTTGATGAAGAAGAGACTGTAGAAGAAGATCTAGCAGCTTTCAGAGCCTATTGAAAGACATCGGTTTTTGGCGCACCCTATGTCAGAAACTATCTAGTACTTTCGGCTGCTCCCGTTAGGGGGCGCCACAGCGGATCATTGGTTTCCATCTCTTCCTGTCCTCTGCATCGTCCTCTGTCACACCAGCCACCTGCGTGTCCTCCCTCACCACATCCATAAACCTCCTCTTTGGCCTTCCTCTTCTCCTCTTCCCCGGCAGCTCCATATTCAGCATCCTTCTTCCAATATACTCAGCATCTCTCCTCCACACATGTTCAAACCACCTCCATCTTACCTCTCTTGCTTTGTCCCCAAACCGTCCAACCTGAGCTGTCCCTCTAATATACTCCTTCCTAATCCTGTCCTTCGTCATCACTCCCAGTGAAAATTTTATCATCTTCATCTCTGCCACTCCAGCTCCCCCTCCTGTCTTTTCATCAGTGCCACTGTCTCCGAACCATACAACATAGCTGGTCTCACCACCATCTCGTAAACCTTCCCTTTAACTCTTGCTGGTACCCTTCTGTCACTCCTGACACTCTCCTCCACCCACACCACCCTGCCTGCACTCTCTTCTTCACCTCTCTTCTGCACTCCCCATTACTTTGGACAGTTGACCCCAAGTATTTAAACTCATAAACCTTCATCACCTCTGCTCCTTGGATCCTCACCATTCCACTGTCCCCCCTCTCATTCACGCATGATGCCAGAAACTATCACGACAGAGAAACTTTGCAACCACCAGGGGCGTTTCAAGGATCAGACCTTTAGGGGGGCTACGCCCCTGATGCTAATGGGACACACTTACAGTGCCTTGAAAAAGTGTTCAACCCCCCCCCCCCTGCAAAATCACTCATTTGATTGGATAAGAATTAATACATTAATATTTTCCTATCTATGATATTTCAATTCGCAACAATGCTTTTAATCGATAACCATTAAGTAACATGAGTTCTACACCACAAAATATTTTTAAGAAAATAGAAAAAATGGAATATGCTGTTTGCAGAAGTAGTCAAGCCCTTTGACTTTGGCACACCTCAATTCAGTTAGCTACACAATGTTACCTGTTGAAGCAACCTAGCTAGTTGGGTGGTGTATTGTAGTGTATAATAATAATAACGATAATGGTTCAGAATGAACAATCACAGACTTCAATATAATACAGCTGTTTTAGAGAGGACCCACAGGCAGGTAATGAGTGGCTCTGACTAGCCAGCAAATGCACTCCTCTCCACTCCCACATGTGTCAGGCCTCAAATACACAAAACATCAGCCTGTATAGACTTGGTGTTTCTGGAGTAAAGACAATTCTGCACTTATTCAAACGGCCACTTCTTTATTAAGCCTTGCATTGCAAACAACCAGAGACTCGCTGTCTCCAGACTACTGTTGTGTATCCTTCCTCAGTTGAGTGAAGCAACTACCAACAATTCTGGCTCAATACTGCTGCTTACTGGAGGGTGTACAGAACAGCAATGGGGCTTAACTGAATGCAAGACTATTAAGTCTAATACTAGTTCAGCGGCACTTCATTCAAGAAGGAGGTGGGGTGGCGCTACGAGGTTTTGCGGACAGTTTGAGGATCCAGTGGAGTTACGAGATTTAGTCCCAGCTCTTTTTAATGCTTTTCATTGTTTAGATATATTTGTAAAACCCGCAGACAGACATAAAGGGTGACGAATAGCATCGATTTATCAGAACCAGAATCAAGCTGGCCTGGGAACTCCTTGGGGTACCCCAGGAGGCGCTGGAGGGCATTGCTGGGGAGAGGGACGTCTGGAGTGCCCTAGCTTGATGCTACCAAGCGGCTGATGATGAGATGAGATTATTATTATTATTATTATTATTGTTGTTGTTGTTAGTAGTAGTATTAGTATTAGTAGTAATTATTATTAGTTATTGTTATTTTTAGGGGTGCTGAGATGAAATTCAGGTGTGCTCTAGCACCCCTAAAGAGAGTCTAAAATAACAAATGGCGATGTCAAAAATGTTGACCACAGTTGTGGGAACAGTTCAAGAGGACTTGTTGGCTGATTGGTGGACGCCTCTAACTCCTCCCCTCGTTGAATGTGGCAGGTAGTTGAGGGTATGTATGGTTTAGGTGTGATTAAGGCCACGGTAGCAACCCGAGAGGGTGGTCGTTCATTAGCATCGCCCTCATGACACTTGCGTTCAGGGCAAACCAGATATGGGCACAGTTTTTGACGGTCACACATTTTGATGTAACACCAGCAAATGTGTGTGACCATGTTTCCTTCTCAAGAAGAACGATGGCCAGAAGGGTGGAGGACATGTGGGGCTGCTGATAAAAATGCAAGGTGGACAATTTCACCCATCTCTCTTCGGCCCTCGAGGAGAGCTGTGGTGTGCATGACTACTCCTGACCTTTATGAGAAATGAAAAATAAAACAGATGACGGGTTAATCTGAGGAGGTGAACGAATGCATGCATGGAAATGTCTGGAGTGAAGTGGGGAGAACTCGGTGGGTGTTGCAGCCAATGAACGTCCCAAAAATACCAAGTCAATAAAATTTTCTCACAGGAAGACAAGATCTCAGTAGCTAATATTTCTTCATACGTTTGTGTTGGTTGGTATTTTGAAGATGTTTCAGAACGACCGCGGCCGTCATTTTGACGCTTTTGGATTTTCAGAGTTTAATAACTGTGAGGGGAAAAAAAAAGATACAGACCTGCCGCTCCCTGAATGCTCCTAAAACTGCATATATTTACATTAAAATACGTTTTAGATCAATTGCATAAAAAGCGTTATGATAAGCTCTCACTAAAACGACCATGACCGGTCAAAAAGACGGCTCGTAATTTGCGCGGGATCCTGCGCGTCATGTGACTATTTATGACGTGTGTTGGTCGCGTCATTTGAAGTTCGTTGCTCTGTCCTAGAAACACACTAGCGCCCTCCAGTGCAGAGAAACAGTCTATACTTGATTTTTGATTATGTCCAACATGTCTGGTTACAGACGCCGTTGCAGATGCACCATGACTACCACCGAGGCGCTGCAGTATTTACAGGCGTTGGACGGCGGCCATTTTAAATTATTTAAACAGTAGTATTAAAGTTGCTAATGTTAATTTTGGTGTCAGTTAGTTTCTTAACAGCCATACTAACACTGGGGGGGGGGGAATAGCGGGATCCTCCCATGCCCTACGTCTCCCTGGTGAAACTCCTCACTGTCAGCTGAAAAGAAGCGGCTGGCGGCTCCACATCGGAGGACGCATGTGGTAGTCTGCAGCCCTCCCCGGCTCAGCAGAGGGACGGCTCCGAAGAGTGGGGTAACTGGCCAAGTAAAATTGGGGGGTGGGGGTGGGAAAGGCCAAAACAAAACAATAATCATTGTACTCGTCTCTCAAAGGGGAGAGCAGATGAGGAGTCAAACTCGGGGGATGCTGATTCCCTTTGGATCGATGCACATGGATCGATATCCTCGGTGACGGCCTTCACCAAGTCAAGAAACAGATCCCCTCTCGCCGATGATCACCTGGGAGCTGTGCCGTGTCACACAGCAACCCCAGGAATTACACCTGGCTTTGTTACACTTGTTAAGCCCGTCAGAGACTTGTCGCCTCTCATTGGGTAAGAAGGCAAAGCTATTAACGAATTACATGGATTAGTTTTAATTTGCATCAGGGGAGCTTGATGGCAGGGCATGGCTAAGACGTGGAATTCCACAAAACAAGGGGGTTGGCTACATCACGCAAGTAAACGATCCGAAGTGGTTACATTTTTACATCGCAGAAATCCAAAGAACAACATTTTTATGTTATCTGTGGAGGGGTGGGGGGTCAACATTATGACACATTTCCGGGATGCTTCTGCATGAAAACTGGCATCTCTGCTAAACCCGGTTGTAGATTATAGCTCAGATGTTTAGCTGGTGCATTGTGGATGGTTTATTCTAGGATCCGAGCATTGCTGGGAAGGGTAAAGGAAAAGGAAGTAAGCATGTACGGTCCAGTAGGCCGGTGGCACTACTCTGGAGGCAGCTGTACAGCAGAGACATGTTGGTAAAACGGGGGCAGAAATAGGGATTATATTCGTAATCCTGAATGCATGCTTGCCTCAAAACTGGCTGGGGGCAGTCGCCTGCCATTCACCCATCAGGCCTCAAGTAAGGACAATGAAAAAGGGGATCTGTGCAGAAAAAGAACCGTATTTTGCCAACAGAAAAAAAAGCTTGTCCCGTATTACATGAAAAAGAGGGACTGGATTTTGATTTGAAGATCCATCCTAGGACGCACAGGGACACGTCATCAGTGGTGCTTCATGAGGTCCTTTGGTGTTTCGGGTCTGTCAACATCATAGACCCTCGCTCAGGCGCCCCAGCCAGGGTTGATCAGGCCCTGGCTTGTGTCCCAGCCCTCCGATCCAACGCCATCTGGAGGCCCTCTCTGCAGCCTCCATGGACGACTTGATGGCTTTCATAATCGATTCAGAAACTAATGTGATTGGTGGACCACTGGGGATTATATAAACGTGCTGAAAACGGGGAAACTACAGGATCAGCGGAGGCTATGACGGGCTTTGCAAGAGTGAGTTTGCATGTGGTGCAGCAAGTTGCAGAGCCTTACTGCAGTGTGTTCTCCGACCACAAGATGGCGGTAGTGTATAAAGTCCAAGGCAGAAGGCAAGTAAGGGACTCAGCGCAACTTCACATATTAGTCACTGTCGACAATTACTGTGTTGGTTTTTTTTAACTCGCGAATCCTGGTTTGATTTTATTTCATGGCTCTATTTTAACCCCACAGAACCGGAAATACCCAGGATGTCAACAGTTGATTTAACAAAACAACTTCCGCTATCACACTTCAGCCCACTGAGGTGCAATGTAAATTAGCCGTAACTGTTGGACAAATTGCACGTTATAATTTTTTTTTAAGACAGTCGTGCAAATAAAAACACACGTTTGAACCCCAGCAAATTCTCTTCACAGGAGCCACGACAGGTGTGGGAATTAACTTGGTCGGGTGTCAGACCCGCTCATGCAAACCAAATGAACTTAATGGAACAAATTCCCCTCCTGTAATTAAGACAAAATCCGGTGTCACTTACAACCTAGCCCGCGCTAATTGTGCACAAATGATTTATCGTCTGTTGCACATAAATTAATCTGCGCCTCCCGTTCCTGAGCGCGCACGCGCACGCGCGCACACAATTAAACAGACGTGCACATCTATGTACATTTAGGCACACATGGCCGTTCAAACACACATGCACAAGCATATGGCAACCCACGCCCCACCCGGTCTGCAGCTTCCCCGCCTTATATACTGGACTATGGCGGGAGGATGCACGAGCAAGAGATATGACAGCGCTTGTGATTTCTCTGTAGTTTGTTTGCCACGATACTGTATAGCCATATATATATATATATATATATATATATATATAATAACGACCATGGACGAGTAGACTCGCTAGCCCTTGGCTAACGGGTCGGACCCTTTAGTTGACTGGTTAGCGCAGTCGCCCGTGGTGCGGGAGACCCGGGTTCGCGTCCCGGCTGCGGCGCTTCTCGGCTGCCCCCTGAATTCGCTACACTGGGGTCAAAAGTGGGATGGCGAGACCGCGAGGCCATCGGAAGCGCGTGCCCCCAGAAACGCGAGGGAGCTGATATGCTGAAGCCTTCCCGGAGGAGTGAGGTCGTGTAATGACCACGGAGGACTAGAACCGCTAGCCCTTGGCTTAACGGGTCGGAGCCCTTAGTCGCCCGTGGTACGGGGGACCCGGGTTCGCGTCCCGGCTGCTCCCTAAATTTGCTATCTATCTATCCCTCTCCCTCTCTCTCTCTCTCTCTTATAGATATAGTTGTCTTCAAATATGTCCACTTCCGTCTGCCTCGGCACACCTCCCGCTCAGAGACTCAGCTGAGTGGGCAGCGCCATTACAATATTGTGCAGATGTAGGTTGAACATCTCCCACCCAGAGTCTGTGGTCTGTGAATGGGAAGTCTTGTGCCCCCCCCCACCCCACCGCCTCACCTCCCCCCGGTTATCTTTCAGCAGAATACTTAATAGAGCGGTGCAATATAATGACACGCCGCATTATCCATCAGTTCTGACTCACGATACGGGTTTAGGACTTAGAGGACAGCACGAAAACCAAAAAAACTCAAATCGGCTCTTCCGAGATAAGCCTGTAACAATGTAAGTGATTTGTTTTCGCAAACATAACAGAGGTGTGTGTGTGCGCCAAGGTCAGTCTGCTCCCACGTGTTCACAAGTGCGTGTCATAGCTGACCACCAGGTGGCGCCAGATAGCCACAAATCCCCAGATGATGGAGGTGACGAGGGGCCACGGTTTCTTTCTGCATGTCAGCGCACCGAATTAAAGTGAAAAAAAGACTAAAATCACTCTCCTCCACTTATAGCTGTACTGACTCATCAACCCCCCCCCATTAATTGTTAAGATCTTCAAGCTCAACACTAAATCTCCTTCCCTAGCAGGTGTCATGGGAGCGGCGTTATCTTCCCGCGCCTGATAGCCATCGCGATGACAGCAGAGAGCAACCGAGGAACTCGCTTATAAACGTGATATGTCCTGCAGGGTG
>NC_079231.1:22163988-22166488 GCF_029633865.1 Lampris incognitus | reverse complement strand
GACAGCCCTGTCCATGTAGAGTCAGACAGCACTGTCCATGTAGAGCCAGAATGCACTGTCCATGTAGAGACAGACATCACTGTCCATGTAGAGCCAGACAGCCCTGTCCATGTAGAGTCAGACAGCACTGTCCATGTAGAGACAGCCAGCCCTGTCCATATAGCGACAGACAGCATTGTCCATGCAGAGACAGACAGCATTGCCCATTTAGCGACAGACAGCACTGTCCATGTAGAGACAACCAGCCCTGTCCATATAGAGCCAGACATCACTGTCCATGTAGAGACAGACAGCATTGTCCATTTAGCGACAGACAGCCCTGTCCATGTAGAGCCAGACAGCCCTGTCCATTTAGAGACAGACAGCCCTGTCCATGTAGAGACAGACAGCACTGTCCATGTAGAGCCAGAATGCACTGTCCCTGTAGAGACAGACATCACTGTCCATGTAGAGCCAGACATCACTGTCCATGTAGAGACAGACAGCACTGTCCATGTAGAGCCAGACATCACTGTCCATGTAGAGACAGAATGCACTGTCCATGTAGAGACAGACAGCCCTGTCCATGTAGAGACATAATGCACTGTCCATGTAGAGACAGACAGCCCTGTCCATGTAGAGCCAGACAGCATTGTCCATGTAGAGTCAGACAGCACTGTCCATGTCGAGACAGCCAGCCCTGTCCATATAGAGACAGACAGCATTGTCCATGCAGAGACAGACAGCATTGTCCATTTAGCGACAGACAGCCCTGTCCATGTAGAGCCAGACAGCCCTGTCCATGTAGAGACAGACAGCCCTGTCCATGTAGAGACAGACAGCACTGTCCATGTAGAGACAGACAGCACTGTCCATGTAGAGCCAGACAGCATTGTCCATGTAGAGACAGGCAGCCCTGTCCATGTAGAGACAGACAGCACTGTCCATGTAGAGCCAGACAGCATTGTCCATGTAGAGACAGGCAGCCCTGTCCATGTAGAGACAGCCAGCCCTGTCCATATAGAGATAGACATCACTGTCCATGTAGAGACAGCCAGCCCTGTCCATGTAGAGCCAGACATCACTGTCCATGCAGAGACAGCCAGCCCTGTCCATGTAGAGCCAGACATCACTGTCCATGTAGAGACAGCCAGCCCTGTCCATGTAGAGCCAGACATCACTGTCCATGTAGAGCCAGACATCACTGTCCATGCAGAGACAGCCAGCCCTGTCCATGTAGAGCCAGACATCACTGTCCATGTAGAGACAGCCAGCCCTGTCCATGTAGAGCCAGACATCACTGTCCATGTAGAGACAGCCAGCCCTGTCCATGTAGAGACAGACAGCCCTGTCCATGTAGAGCCAGACAGCATTGTCCATGCAGAGACAGACAGCATTCATGTTGCTCTGTGTGTGTGTTTGTGTTTGCCAGTGTGTGATGCAGTTTTGTTTTAACTGTTTGGTAATGTGACTGGGTCCTTGTGCGTTGTTCTTGTTGTGTTGCTGATGTGTGTTAATAGAGCAGGTTTGGGGTCTCAGCCTCAGGACCAGTTGGGTACGGGGGTTCCTATTACTCCTTGGCTCTTTGGGTTGCAGGGCTTGGTGATGATACGAGAGGGGGTCCCTTAGTTTTAGATGTGTCCAAAAGTTAACTGCAGTTAACTGTATTGTTTGCAGCTTTCCTCTGGACCTGTAGGAAGGTCCTACAGAACTCTGCATTCAGGGTCTCGGTGGGGTGTTCGTCCCACTGAGTCAAGTCTTGTTTGGTAAGTGGACCCCCCCAAACCTCACTGCCATAGAGTGCAACTGGTTCAGTAACACACCCAGTTAATGTTAACCAGAGTATAGCTGCTGTTTCTGTCTGTATGTATTGTGTATGGTGTAGAAAACCCAGCATGTGTCCCCCCTCATCTCATGGACTGGCCCGGCATGTGTCCCCCTCATCTCATGGACTGGCCCGGCATGTGTCCCCCTCATCTCATGGACTGGCCCGGCATGTGTCCCCCCTCATCTCATGGACTGGCCCGGCATGCGTCCCCCTCATCTCATGGACTGGCCCGGCATGTGTCCCCCCTCATCTCATGGACTGGCCCGGCATGTGTCCCCCCTCATCTCATGGACTGGCCCGGCATGTGTCCCCCCTCATCTCATGGACTGGCCCGGCATGTGTCCCCCCTCATCTCATGGACTGGCCCGGCATGTGTCCCCCCTCATCTCATGGACTGGCCCGGCATGTGTCCCCCGTCATCTCATGGACTGGCCAGGCATGTGTCCCCCCTCATCTCATGGACTGGCCCGGCATGTGTCCCCCTCATCTCATGGACTGGCCCGGCATGTGTCCCCCCTCATCTCATGGACTGGCCCGGCATGTGTCCCCCTCATCTCATGGACTGGCTCGGCATGTGTCCCCCTCATCTCATGGACTGGCCCGGCATGTGTCCCCCCTCATCTCATGGACTGGCCCGGCATGTGTCCCCCCTCATCTCATGGACTGGCCCGGCATGTGTCCCCCTCATCTCAT
>NC_079231.1:22146488-22158988 GCF_029633865.1 Lampris incognitus | reverse complement strand
TCAGACAAGCGTTTTATAACACCCCCCCTTCAGAAGTTTTGGCTCTTTGGGACACTGACAGCGAGACGGAGTGCCTTGCTCGTCCAAACATCTGGAACGCTAGCTGACGTATGATGAAGCTTGTCAGCACTTATGTCCGTTCTCATTAACCACTTTTATGGAAGCAATTTAAACCTTGTATTTATTGCCCGGTTTTCACACTTTTAAACAACTCCAACCCCTCCCTCTCGTCGTCGTCTTCTTGTATGTCTGGTTTATCTAGTGTTGAATCCGCGCTCATGCAAGCAACATGCTGTCGTGTTTAGATACGCGGCCCTTCCCTTCAAAGACACAACCTTTAAACGTCTTCCTTCGACCTACCGACATACCTTTACCCTGCCTGAAACAACCACAGAACGTTGTGTATTCAGAGACGTATTAGATTTGCCTGGGTCTCCGGAGCTTTGGATCCGCCCACTCCCCCGACCTGACTGATTCTTCCGGTCTGGCATCATGACACGAGACAGCGGTTTCTCGGTTGAAAAATCAATCGGCCAATCAGACCAACGCTTAGCCAATCAGCCTCACGGGCGGGACTAACGCCGTTGTCAAGCGTTAGACTGTCTTCTCAATATCGCCCGACACCATAGTTTGTTTTTACTTTGCTCCGCTCCACTCTTAAAACCCCGCCAAAACCGGCATGTTGCCATCAGCGCTGACTTAGAATGACGTCAGAGCCGGGCGGACACATCGGTCTCTAGTGATTGGCTAGGGATAATCGAATCCCTCCTCCCCCACGGAAATTGGTTAGAGTGGAGGCAACGTCAGACTGAAGATGGAAATGGGGGAGGGGGGCGGGGTAACGAGGTAACAGTTCTGTCTGATACCGGGCACGCATTAGCTATTTGGGTACCATTAGTACGGCTGTATTATGCACATTTCTATCAGCTGGTAAAAGTGCAAGGATTTCAGGAAAAACGATCTACTGCAAGTATGTACAAGGTTGTAAGCATATATATATATATATATATATATATATATATATATATATATATATATATATTACAATCATGTCGTTGTGGTGACCCACATCTATATAACGAGAGACATTCACCTAAGAGGACGGTGTACCTTTAAGGGAAGAGGCGAGGGGTCAGATAATGCACTTCCGCTTCCGGTTCACAGTTCAGTGTCGTTGTCGAATGTATGACATGCAAAGTTGGAGCTAGTAAACTACCTCGACTACGTCTACTCTCACGTCTCTTGTCTCGTTGTTTCCTAACTCCACATCGTCCACATATTCTGCAGGAGCACCTCTTTACAAGCTGTGAAACGGATCACGTTTGGGGAGCAGCGTTTGGGAGGCAGCTGCATGTGGTTATACGGTTCAGCCCTGGTGGGGGGTCAACACCGCGACACACACAGACCGGCATGAACTAACGTGGCAAAACTGTTCAGGCCCGTTAGCGTGCAAATGGGGGGGGGGGGATCCCAAACAGCAATACGTGGTTTCAAAACACCAAGGAATGATGACTGCTGATGAGTTCACCGAGGCCTGGTAAAGGGGGAGCAATACAGATTATAGTCATGGTGACGTGGTAGACGGTCGTGGTGGTCTTTGGTGTTAATGTGTTAACAGGGGAAACTGTGTAGTGCTTTTCCGATTTACCACGTGGTTCTTGTGCGGATCTGGAAAAGCATGGGGATTGTTTTCTTTAGCCTTTCGGCGTTAAAAGGTTACCAGGAAAAAAAAGAGAAGTGATTGATAGATTTGAGTTTAAATCGGTGTTTTTGCAAAGCTGTATCAATATTTTTGCCATAAATATGATGACTGGTCCAGGTACGTGGCTTTTGGAAGTTGTCCTTCCTTTAAAGCTGCAGTAACATGAGCTTTCCGATGCAAATCCTTCCGCCTCTTTCTCTGCTGCCTCGTATCACTCCGCTAAGCCCCGCCCACCAAAAGACCTCAGCGTCGTCCTTAAGCCCCGCCCCTTGCACTCGTTTACAACCAGGAAATGTGAGACTCTTGAAACTTGTGTCGTAGTTGGATCTATCCACGTAAAAAAATAATTTTAATCAAATCTCTTATTTACACTGATATTATTCTCATGAAGCCGCCATTTCCAGTTGGTCTTGTGTAGAACAGCCAATAGGAACGCCCTATCTCTGAACTGACCCGTGATTGGCTAAACTCTTCCGTCCCGGGCTGGATCTTTTAAAGCCTGACTACAGAGCCAGGAGGGGGCGCAGAAGTCTAGTTTTCTCTCAGGGTGCTTGAATTACAAAACGCTGAAAGGTTATTATGAATATTTAGCCCAATGACGGCATAATTTTTTTTTAAAAATCTACCTACCCCAGCTTTAACTTCAACACGCATGTATGGTTCCTCTTTGGGAGTCATCTTACGGCAGCACCGATCCAAAAGCAGGGTGAACTCTGAAGCTAGACAACTAGATCATCCGCAGCAGTCGTGGGGAACTGCAAGTTACTGCTTCCTTGGGCAATAAATTCCCATCAAAATTGCAAACAATTTTTTTTCCAGTTCATTTACTCATGAGACATGTTGGTTAATGATGTGTTCTTACAGTTTTGGGTTTGTTTCACTCGTCTTGTGACGTAACTAGTGTAGGTTTCCAGCACTTGGACATTCTCATTCGATATCAATAACAATAATAATGACTAAATTTTGTGCAGCACTCCTCCTGACCAAGCTACGAAGAGCTTGAAATTCAATAACGCTGCAGCATTAGCTCATTAAACCCGATTTACCTCGATTGCCCATCATAAAAAATTGGATAAGCTTCGCTACAATGTTCCGGGAAAAGTATTATATTTCCATGTCTGGGACACGACATCTGGAAAAAGTATGGAAATGCAAAGTTGAAAATGGGCAACAAAAAAAACCCTGTAAAAAGTAATGGATTATACTTTTATTTCAGTGTCAGTGAAATCATTGCGGTGCCAATGACTTTACCCACTTGCAAGGTGCACAGAAGTGTCCAAAATCCGAGAAGTGGAAAGTTTGCAAGCAAGCGCTTGAAGTGTGGATTTGTTGTTCCTTTTCAAATTGTCCTCCTCGGTGATGCAGGAGCAGCTGGGAGGTTTTCCCCTCAGTAGTTTCCAGCACAGCAAGTCATCATCCTCTCAGCTGATGTGAACATGCACTTAACCATCCTACCTGCCAGATAGAAAGCCGATTTTTCCTCTGCTGCAGAGAACATCCTCTACCGTGGTTGCACAAAGCCAATCACACAAACAGCCCTGCCAATACAGCTGTGACTCTGCAACCATTTATTTTATTTTATTTTCTTGGGGGGGGATTTTTCCACCCCCCCCCCAAATGTACTTGGCCAATTACACTATTTTCCAAGCTGTCCCGGTCGTTGCTCCCCCCCCCCCCCTCGGGGAGCGAATTGCCGAAATGCAGGGTGGCAGGGGAAGGCTCATTGATATTCATAAAAGAAGCGCTACCTGATTGGCTGGTGAAACGTTGCCGCTCTGACGTTGGCGTTGCTTCTGTCTGAGCACGTGATTCACTCGTTGCGCTGGCAACGCTTGGCTAGTCAGCTGCGTTAGCTAGCACAAGTTATAACCGATCTTCGCTCATTACATCGATCCCCTAATCCTAACTCTAACCCTAACCCTAATCCTAACCCTAACCCTAACCACTGGCCGTTAACACAAGTTGATGTATGAACGCTTGCTAACCCTGCGCTCATCTCCTCACGGCGTCTTGACAGGAGCAAACGCAAACGTCAGAGCGAGCAGCAGCGTTTCACTGGCCAATTGGGCATCGCCGCTTATGAATATTAATGAGCCTTCCCCTGCCACCCTGCCTTTCGCATCCGGGGAGGGCTGCAGACTACCACATGCCTCCTCCGATACATGTGGAGTCGCCAGCCGCTTCTTTTTCCACCTGACAGTGAAGAGGTTTCACCAGGGGGACGTAGCGCGTGGGAGGATCACGCTATCCCCCCCCCCCCCCCGAACAGGCGCCCTGACCGACCAGAGGAGGCGCTAGTGCAGCGACCAGGACACATACCCCACATCCGGCTTCCCACCCGCAGACACGGCCAGTTGTGTCTGGTAGGGGACGCTCCGACCCAGAAGCCGGAGGTAACACGGGGATTCGAACCAGGATCCCTGGGTTGGTAGGCAACGGAATAGACCGCCACGCCACCGCCGGACGCCCCCTGGCTCCGCAACAACGTCAAAACAGCCTAGACAAAGAATCACAGCAAAGAGTAAGTGCGCAAGTGTGGATATGTTTGCGAATCATCAAATGTAGGCACCTATATTCGAGCCCAGGACCAGGCAGCTGTTATGCTTACCAGCTCTTGGTATCTGAAGGACTCCAGTGACATGGTTTAAAGTACTGGTTTCCAGCCACGAGCCGTGTCCTGTAAATCGGACCTCCAGCTATCCCTGATGCAGAAAGAATGAGTTTAAATACAGAGATAAAACGTGAGCAAACCAGTGCAACGCGTGTCCTATCAGATATTTGCAGGAGAATCGTTTCATCACTTCGTTAGCCGGGGCTGTATGCTAGCAGCTTCTGTTCTGTACGCTACTCTATGGTCGTGAAAGCGTGGGTACTCTGAGATATTACACACAGTGACGCTGGGCACAAGCATCAAAATTCTGACTTCTAAAAAATCAAAACAGTCACCGTCTGCTCCATTTCCAGCTGAGCGGGCGGGTGGAGGCCAGTTTGAATTTTCGAGCACGCCTTGCACAAAACCTCCGTGTCCGTGCTCCTCAACGTTATACCTTTCAGCTGGCATCCAATCAAAAAGCCGCTCTCCGGTCCGGCTCTGCAGCTGTTGCCTCGCTTAACGTCGCTGCTGCCAGAGAACCGCAATGGTCAAAATGTAGGTTGGTTTCCACGCCCGTGGGTGGGCTCGCAAAGGCGGGAGAAGTGCAAAATCCAGAGCTGAAACAACTCCATTTAGAGCGCAGTCAGTCATGCAGCCACGGACACCGGTAGCGCAGACAGCTCTGTAAAATCAGCCCCCACCCCCCCCAGCTCACCGGAGACAACAATGCGGGCAGTGTGTTCCCGCTAGAAGGCACTGCACCCACTGGTTTTACACGCACCCACCCACGCACGCACGCACGCACGCACGCACACAGCAGCAGCAGCAGGCAGCATCCATAAAACATACAGGAACAGCCCCAGACGCATACTCTGGAGGCCTGGGTGGTTACAGAGGGGGACCAAATGCTCTGATCTGGGGTGAACTGAACCGACTGACATGTGCACCTGTCAGAAACAGGCTATCGGGACAGGCATGCGCAATGCGCATATAGTCATGTACGTGCGGCCATATTGTATATGCATACGTTGCTTTATGTATATGTTTGTGTTTGCTCATGGGTGTGCGTCAGTGTGTGTATGTGTGTTAAGCGGACAGAGGCCCAGTCTGACGATAGAGTGTTAATCAAACCACGTCGAACGACCGGGGATTTTACTCCTACCTCAAACGACCACGGGGCGGTCAAAATGACCGCCGGTTTTTTAAACTCTATATTTTGTCAAGATAAATACCCAGCTGAGATATTAATGCGTTGCATATGTCGGTGTGTCTGTTATGAAACTAACTGACACCAAAATTAACATTTTAACAACTTTAATACTATTTTTCACACAGTTTAAAATGGGCCGCCGTCCAACGCCTGTAAATGCTGCAGCGCCTCGGGTGGTAGTCACGGTGCCTCTGTAACGGCGTCTGTAACCAGACATGTTGGACATCATCACACATCAAGTCTAGACTATTTCTCTGCACTGGAGGGCGCTAGTGAGTTTCTAGGACAGAGCAACGAGCAGGCGACGGTACACATACCCACCCCGCAGACGTGGCCAGCTGTGTGTCTGTCGAGGGCGCCCGAGCAAGCCGGGAAGTAGCACGGGGATTCGGAACCGGGATCCCCCGTGTTGGTAGGCAACGGAATAGACCGCCACCCCACCCAAACACCCCGCACTTGAATAACCTTTTAGTGAAAACGCGTTGTGGCTCACTACCCACACAACTTCGCCCTTTCGTGAGGAGGTGAAGGGTTATCTTGGTTGTTTTGTGGTCTGGTTTTCCCGCTCCGGGTCTGGCTACTTGTTGTGGTGTAGGGGGATTTTGCATGGTGGATGGACTGAGCTCCACACGCATAGAGCCGTCAACCAGGAAGGCGTAAAGCTAATGACGGACTGGATGCGTGACTAAATATCACTGTCTCACAACGTGTCACAGCCTACACACCCAAATGATTTGGACACTAGTGAGCCCTTTCTCTTTCTCGCCTCACATTCCCCCTCTCTCTCTCCCCCCCCCCTCCTCTCTCTCTCTCTCTCGCTCTCTCTCTCTCTCTCTCTCTCTCTCTCTCTCTCTCTCTCTCTCTCTCGCTCTCCTCTCCCCTCTCCCTCTCTCTCTCTCTCTCTCTCTCTTCTCTCTCTCGCTCTCTCTCTCTCTCTCTCTCTCTCACTCTCTCTCCCTCTCCCTCTCTCTCTCTCTCTCTCTCTCTCTCTCTCTCTCCTCTCTCTCTCTCTCTCTCTCTCTCTCTCTCTCTCTCTCTCTCTCTCTCTCTCTCTCGCCCTCTCTCTCTCTCTCTCCTCTCTCTCTCTCTCTCCTCTCCTCTCTCTCTCTCTCTCTCTCTCTCTCTCTCTCTCTCTCACACACACACACGCACTAAAGTAAATGGATTTGGAGTGTGTCCGCCCGTCCTAATCTGCTGGCCGGTCCAGGCTGAGTGAGGCCTAGCAGGTGCGAGACACTTGTCTGAGGAATGTGGAGGGCCAGACCTCGGACCTCCCACCAGGACCTGACGGCATCAACGCTGCTCAGACTGTCAGTGGTGTGTGTGTGTGTGTGTGTGTGTGCGTGTGTGTGTGTGCGTGTGCGTGTGTGTGTGTTTTATGTGAGTGCACGGGGTGGGTGGTGCTCACCACCTGCTCCCAACCTGAGTGTTTTTCTGGCCAAAATCTCACAGGGAGGAGATCCAAAATGACGTCAGGTATGAAAATAGACCTTAACGGTGACACACCGATACACAACTTTTGACCGCATGTTTGCTGATCACAAGACAGCCGCACTACTGACGCGCAATTCCGTCACGCTTTAAAAGGTGTATGACGCATTATACACACGCGGCATCGCTCTCTCTGAGAAGACATTTTAGTCAAGGTCCCCACAAGTGTAGTAAAACCAGAAACCACCTCACTTGTGGGGCCCTTTTATCGGACCCCCACAAGTAAAAGGGTCTATTTTAGGGGTAAGACTTGGTTTTGGGGTTAAGGTTTGAATTAGGTTCGGTTAAGGTTTAGGTTAAGGTTTAGGGAAGGGCTGCCAACGAATGGGAGTCAACCGAGCGGACCCCACAAGTATAGCTTTACAAGTGTGTGTGTGTCTAAGTGTCATATAGACCCTCAGAAAGACAAAGGAACAGGACATCCTCTCCCCTCATTTCACGCACGCACGCACGCACGCGCGTGCACGCCCACGCCACGTCACATACACGCAAAAGGAATAACCAGTCTAATTGTGATCCGCACGTACGAATGCGTGCGTGCACTTCTGCACGCGCGCACCGCACGCGCATTCCGGACTCAGCTAGACGTGCACGGAAAACCTCTCCCCTACAGTTTCAGCCGCACACCCTGAGCACGCGGGACGCCTCGCTCGGGTTTTCGACGCCATTAAAAAAGCAAAAACAAACAATTAAAGCTTCGGCATTATCGGTGCGATGGCACGCGGCGGGGGAAAACGCGCGCGACTCAGCAGAAAAGTGCTCCGCGCGGCGTCTCCGGGTCCTTAATGTAGATTAATGCTACCCTGCCTGCCCTCTGGCTGCAGCCACAGCAGGCAATTAACAACAATAGTATCCCTTTTATTGTCCGGTTTCTTTGTTGCCCTATTCCCCCGCCCCCCCCCGAGTCCCTCGCCACTGGCCAGCGAGACGGTAATGGGGGACGTTTGCAGGGGGGGTGGTGTTGGGGGATGTAGATGTATTTTGTTGCAGCAGGAGCGCTTTGTGGAGGTGTCACTGTTGCTCACAGCAGTTTAATCACTTGAATTGTACTGCTCGGTGCAGTAGAAGTTGCGCATTATGTTCACAGGTAAGGGGAAATGACCCCTCCAACCCGCACGACCACATGGGTCGTATACCCTCTAATACGACCCACAGGAGCGTTTCCCTAAATTAGCGCCCCTACCGCGGCAGGAGACATGCCACAGATACTTTTCACCTCTGGGCATTGTGGGGTAAGTCGTTAGTAAATTAGCGATAAAAAACAAGTTGAGAACAATAGATGATGTAGTCAGTGAGTTTTTGTGTTGTTTCGCTGTCTGGTATAGTATCTAAGATTGCTATTGGCAGCATGGCCGCTAGAGGTCGCTTAACTTTAAAACGTAACCATACGTCGTAATAAGCTGCTTGTACAAACGACCTATGGGGCGTTTTTTTTTTTTGGTGGAGGAGACGTCATGTGACGTTGTGACGTGTCTCAATACGTATGCCCGCGTATGTACGTGAGTGTTAGTGCATTTCCGTCTTCGTCTGTAGTTTTGGGTGTCATTTGGTACGACAAACTTTTCAACGTACCTAGATAATCAACAAAATTGTGTTACACAGCTAAAAGAAAGTGCCACTGTGTTTGCGCGGATTTGTGCATCGATACATGGAAGGTAATCTCATCATCTCATCTCATCTCATCTCATCTCATCTCATCTCACCTCACCTCCCTCACCTCACCTCATCTCTACCTCACCTCACTCATCTCATCTCATCTCATCTCATCTCATCTCATCTCATCTCATCTATCTCATCTCATCTCATCCTCATCTCATCTCTCATCTCATCTCATCTCATCTCATCTCATCTCATCTCATCTCATCTCATCTCATCTCATCTCATCTCACATCAGCCGCTTCTCCGGGGTCGGGTCGTGGGTGGCAGCAAGCTAAGTAGGGCACTCCAGACGTCCCTCTCCCAGCAACGCCCTCCAGCTCCTCCTGGGGGATCCCAAGGCGTTCCCAGGCAGATTGGACATGTAGTCCCTCCAGCGAGTTCTGGGTCTATCCTCGGATCTCCTCCCAGTTGCCCGTGCCCGGTAAACCTCCAAAGGAAGGCGTCCAGGAGGCATCCTAATCAGATGCCCGAACCACCTCAACTGGCTCCTTTCGAAAGTGCTCGATACATGGAAGGTAATACCAATTCCAATGGAATGGATTGTTTAAAAATGTGCTGTACCAAGTGGCTTTCACGACGAGCGAGGTCACATGTTCGATCCCCCTTCAGCTGGCCAGGGTGTCCATCGATTACGATTTTGCTTTGACCACATGTCCTTGAGCAAGGCAGTAAACCCGCTGTAGTTTGGGCACTTGAATAAGCGGATCACTGAGAACGCAGAAACGATTCCAACGAGGGCCGGTGCCAGGTTTTCCTGCAACCCCCCTCCCCCCCAAACCCCCCACCACCGCGGCCGGTGGCCGCGGCGACATCTCGCACTGTTGTTGTCGTCAGAGGCGGCGCAGGTAGGAGAGTAAACAAATCCACTTTTAATAAAGGCTTGTAGCTCATAATCCTTGGCCGGCAGCAGGTGAGGGCCAGCATATGGGGCGAGACAGTGGCGGGGTGGAGCGCGCACACGTCGCAGCTGTCGCTTGTTTTCCGAGGCGATACGGGGCCCGACAGAACACCGTGGGTCTGCGGGACCGGGGCCAAGAGGCGACGAGAGGAGAGAGAGAGAGAGGGAGAGAGAGAGAGAGATTTATACTTTTTAAAAACCTTCATTAAAATACATAAGAATTAAAACGCTTTTTCCATGACAGAAAATTGTACTGTACTGTACAGTTCAGACCACAACAATTTCATCACCTACCTGAAGATGGTATGAAATATTAAGTCATCACCTGCCACAGGCCATATTGCATCAATCTAGCCCCACTTCTTGATAAAATCACCCATGTTACTCATTCCTTTAAATAATCCAAAGGAGTTGAATCAAGTGCAACTGGACTTGGTATATATCCATGAAGACGTTTCACCTCTCATCCAAGAGGCTCATCCAAGAGGCTTCCTCAGTTCGTGCCTTTCTGACTAGACCAAGCTAGTCTGACTGGCTGGTGATGAGTTTTTTAAACCGACTCCAAAGAGGATAAATATCTGAGTTTCATCAGCAGCCAGTCAGACTAGCTTGGTCTAGTCAGGAAGGCACGAACTGAGGAAGCCTCTTGTATGAGAGGCGAAACGTCTTCACGGAAAAATACCAAGTCCAGTTGCACTTGATTCAACTCCTTTTGGATAACCATGGCCTGGATGTATGAGAACATTTACAGACATCCTCTAAATAATATAAAATCAACCCAGACTCTGACTTTCATCAGTGAGAAGAAAACCGGAAGTACTTCCTGCCCTGTCCCGTTCTCCACTCTGTTCTTCCTGCTCCTGCGGATTGAGCGTTAGCCTCCCCTACTATCAGATTTAGTAGCTGCCACTTAGTGGCGTCCAATATGTTTTGTAGCCAACTCCCAAAATGAAGACAGACTTAGACCTCCTCTCACCAAACCATCTAAAACATTCTCCAGAGCATGAAAACGGTTACAGAGTCTTTTGCATCTGATAAAACAATGAAAAACAGTCTCCACTTCCCCACAAAATGGACGTGCACTTGAAACTGTGTTGTTGATCACAGAAATAAAACATTTACTGCAATGGCACCAAGTAGAATCCTCCACTGTAAACAGCCAGTCCTTTTCTTTAGAGGTGGTTTACATAAAACCCTCCATGCTGGTTTCACACCACTGCCCACATCTACTAGTCCTTGTCCCCACGCTGTGTCAACTCTCCCCCAGTTTACATTTGTTCAGTGCTTTCAGACAACAATTATACACAGTTTCCCCTTAACTGCGTACAAATCCACATATTTGCAGGCAATCCCATTTAATAAGGGTCCTGAAAATCCCTCCAGATTTGGAAAAAAAACCCCAGCTCTGGAAATGGATCGTTTTCCTCAGGAGTGTCCTACCGCTGTACTCCTGCAGCATCTTAACCTTCTGCTCCGCCAGTCTCTCAAACCACATATTATAATGTTCCTGGTCTGTTGACAAGCTCTCTGCCCGAGACGAGAAGCCACAGCCTGGGAGTCGGTCAGTCCCAGGACCAGCTGCAGCCACTATTCCCCTCAGAGTGACCGCTCCAGTGGTGCACAGCATGCTGGTGAGACCCGGTGTTGTGCTGCCTTGACCGTCCATTCTGGCCCCATTAATGAGAGGCTCTTCTAATAGCTAGTGCAAAGAGCTTGTAGGCTCCAGTCTCTCCCATTTAAACAAATCCATGTCTTAAAAAGTGCTCGATAGAAAGGAGGTAATTTGCATAGTTTAAAAAAAAAATAAAATCCATTAAAAACAATGCAGTGTCTAAACCCAGACCAGCTGTCCTCCTCAAGACGCTGCTTGTCAAATCTCTCCAAACAACATCTTTCAGATCCGTAAGATATTTTTGTACAAACTGCAGTCTGAATGTAGCTGTTCTGCTTTTTATATGTGTAAGACCTTATCCCTCCGCGCGCCCCCCCCCCCTTTTTTAGTAAGAACAACACACTCTGGGGCACCCAATGTAACTTGTCCGAGAAAAAATATCCACTAAAATGGCTTGTATTTTCTTGTGTTAGGCCTTTAGTGCTCCATGCAGGAGAACCTTTGCCACAGAGCAGGCGCTATCAGTAGTGCCCTGCCTCTAAAGGACATTTGTGGCTTCAGCCATCTCCATTTATTTAACTTCCTTCTATTCTATCTACCGCACCCTCCCAATTCTTCCGGTCTATGATGTCATTGTCAAGGTGTATGCCAAGATATTTGAAGCCATCTGTCTTCCATGCCAATCCCCCTGGTAGACTGGGCAGACCCCTCTCCAACTCCCCACCGCCAGTGCGTCACTCTTTTTCCAGTTGACCTTTGCAGGGGTTCCAGAATCCTCAACAATTCACTTCAGTTTTTGGATCTCTTCTCCAGATGTTTGATAAAAAACAATGACATCACATGCATAAGATGACAAAGTATGTGTTTTGTTAAAATCCTTAAAAAACAGACCTTCAGTGCTATCCATCCATCCATTATCCAAGGTGCTTACCCCAATTGGATAATGCTATCCATTACTTTACATAACGTGGGTTCAATAGACAATGAGTTCAACATCCCTGAGAGTGAACATCCTTATCTCACCCCCCCCCACACACTTTAAAAGTGCACTTAGACCTCCATTAATTTTCAGGACACTCTCAATGTCCTGGTGAGAAACGTTGTACAGCTATAAGACCTGGGCTGAGACCAAATTCCCCACCGTCTTCCAGAATAAAGGTGCTCATCCCAGTTAAAAGTTTTTCCTGGTCTAGAGAAATGAGACCACTTTCAAAGCCCAAACAACTGGAGATGTCCAAGATGTCTCGAATTAAGGACAAATTGCCCAAAATGGACCTGCCAGGCACACAGTGTGTCTGATCTCGTGAATCACAAAGCCAATCATAACCAAATTCA
>NC_079231.1:22103979-22146288 GCF_029633865.1 Lampris incognitus | reverse complement strand
ATAAGGAACGCCCCTCCCGGGCGTAACCCCTTAAAACGAAAGCTGGAAAAAAATGTATGTCGTTTGAAATGTACAGCTGAAACCTGAATTCAGGTTCGGGTCCCAGCCACTGCTGTAATGGTCAAGTCAAGCCAATTTTAATTGCACAGCCCAATATCACAAATTACAAATGTGCCTCGAGGGGCTTTACAGCAACGCAACATCCTGTCCTTAGTCCCTCGCACCGGATAAGGAACGACTCCCTAAACCAGTGTTTCTCAACCCAGTCCTCAAGGACCCCCTATCCTGCAGGTTTTCATTGTAACCCTGCATAGGTAGCCCTGCTTATACTTACTCGACCAATCATCTCGCAGCACTTAATTATGCAAGGTGTGCAACGTCTGACCAAATTCATTGCTGATTGGTTGAATAACTACAAACAGGTACCTATTCAGGGTTGCAAAGAAAATATGCAGGATAGGGGGTCCTTGAGGACTGGGTTGAGAAACACTGAACTAGACAGTGCACTGCTCCGCATGTCTAATTCATAACAACTGTGCATTTAATATTGCTCAGTAAAAGCAGTTTTACATTGGAAACCACTTAGTAGAATATCCCCTCGATCCGCTTATATTGCTGTTGATGTGTTTCTTTACAATGCACTATTCTCATTAAAAATGCTGCAAATGCTAAAATATTGTTTTTAAATGAAGTGAAAATAAAATAAAATACTGGTGAGCAATTTTTCTTTTGGTAACTTTTTACGCGCCGCAGGACAGCCCGTTTCCCCCCCCCCCCGTTCCGTTACTTTAATTTTATCCAGCACACCTTAAAAGCCATGCTTTGTGACGTCGCGCCACGGCCTCGTGTAGCCCACGTGACCCCGCGCGCCCCACAAACCGGCCTCCGGCGTACTTCCGTGTAAAAACAGCTCGGCTCAATTAAAGACGTGAAAGCGCGGTAAAATGAAACCGTACGCACATTTATTTCGGCGGTTGCCATGCATGGCGGCGTCCTGGCATGTTCAGAGGAGAAAAGAGACGGTTGGGGGAGAGGGGAGGGAGGGGGAGGACGGGGCACAGAGCGGAAAGAAGTTTCCTTGGCCGGCCAAGCGTCGCGGACATCAAAGTGAAGACATTGTTCCGGGGAGGAACAATGGCCGCCGTCACAGTCCGGCGGTTTGCGTCTTGTTCCGTGTTTGCGCTCCCAGAATGCCCCCCGGCTGACTTTCGGCGCGAAAGTCAGCCGGATTATCAAACGGCCGGGGGGGGGGGGGAGGAAAGCGAAAACCCTCTGAGAACAATGTCCGCCCCGGCCGGAGGCCCATCTGCCGAGAAACCGCGGCGGCGTCAGGACATCTCCACCCCTCCGCAGTATGTTGCCCTCGTATTCCCTCATTTGAACTTTCAGCGGACGGTTTTAATGTCGGCTAATATCAAGAGACGCCGGATTTACGAAGCGTACCGCGCTAAAGTGAAACCACGTGACGCGCCCCGCGTTAACCCGGTGCGCCCTGGCTTATTTTGGCTTTACGAGGGCCTCGCCGCCCCACAGCGTGACTTCTGCTAGCTAATGCGGGGGGGTAGCAACCTTCAATCTTAAGCCTAGATAAACTCCTGTACATAGTCAGTCCGGTAACACTTTAGTATGGGGAACGTAGTCACCGTTAATTAGGCGCTTATTAGCATGCAAATTAGCAACATATTGGCTCTTAATTGGTCATTATTACGTACTCATTAATGCCGTATTCTGCATGGCCTTATTATACAACCAGTAAGCCATTAACTATGAGTTTTCCCTCTATAACCTCAGAAGTATTGCTTATTAGTAGTACCATCTCAATATGCTTTGCTTAGCATGGCCTTTATAAGGTGGTAGTACCACAAGAAGAGTTATTCTCCCTTACTAACACTTAATGAATATGCTCTGTTCTTACATAACGACACACAAAACTACAAGTGTTCATAGTGTTGCATTACTCTAAATTAATTTTTGTTACTTAGAATATGTTCCCCATACTAAAGTGACATCTTGATCATTACTAATTCGCTAGTAATTAAGTTTTTTTTATGTTCCCCATACTAAAGTGTTACCGTCAGTCCTTGTGTACATGTGTTAAGACGGTTGTGATGTAGTGCTGCTATTCTATGTTAAGTACACCGAGACAGCCCCTGGCACCGGAGTCAAATTCCATGTGTGGTGCAAACCAGTAAACGTGATTCTGATTCTGAATGTGTGTGAAGCGAGGCAATGAACGTAGTTCTGCAAGGAATATCCTAAAACAGAGGGACATAAGCAAAGGCCTTGGTTTGCTAATATAGATACTATGCAGTGCAACTCACTAAACTCTTTTTTTGAAATGACAAGAGTCAGATTAGATGCCTTCGAAGCTTACAACACCACTTCTGCACTCTTCTTTTGTATTTTTCAGTTTACACTGCCTTTACACTGCTGTGCCTTCACAGGGTACCGATGGAAACGATCAAATCCGACCCCTGGGAAACAGGGAAGAAGCCAAAGGGAGCCGAAGAAGAAGAAGAAGATCCTCGATCCTTATTCAGCCTTGTGATTTAAAGGTATGGCAACTGTAGTTCTGTACTAGTGTGCTGACTTTTTTTTTTTTAACAACAAGCAAACATAGAAAATAAGGGTTTTACCTGGCCACGGATGATCTGACACATGTATAATTCAATGGGTGCTTATAGGAAAAGGTCCTCAGGACACCATTACACCCAGTTTGGCGTCTGGCCTGCTCGGCCTGTCTGTTGTGCACATCACATCTGAAACTGCTCTATTTGATCCTCAGTACAGTGCAACATCACCAGACATGGCAGACGTAGTTATATGGATAATCCTCATGATTGTATTTCAACCTGCTTATAGTGGCAGACGAGTGGGCTGCTTTACATCCGGACAAGTCAACCTGGTGTCCTTTACATTGCCGTGAAGAAGACTAGACTTTGTTAGTCATTGCGTGGCCTTATGTGACATCCCTGACTCACATGATCCTCTGACCATGTTAAATATGAACACTGAGAATTGTTCGGAGACACGTTTTTATAGACTCGGTTGACTTTAGCACGAGTTCGGCCAAGCTCTTGCACCACGGTACTTGTTCGTTCGGGATCATGTGGGAAAACCATCATATGAGCTGCTGGTAACCTCTGGGAGGCTTCAGCCTTGGAGGTCCCGGCTACCACAGGTTCAACCGGCATTTCAAAACCATAGGCAGATCCGTGGAGATAATGCAAACCAGACAGAGAAGGAGAGGGAGGGATAGAAAACGAGAGCGGGGAGGGGACGGATGGGGGAGGAAAGATATTCAGAGATAAAATCTTTACGAGGGAGAAGAGGTCGTTTTTGCACCCGTTGTCCGTCTCCAAATGCACTGTGGAATATAGGCTAATTCACTTTTTCAGCAAAAAAGGAGGAAACTTCTTTATACCCTAATGTGAAATGTGATCCCTCAGCAGTTTAGCTGTATGCTTATCTTAAATTTTTATATATATATATATATATATTGATTTATGTCATGCTTCATTGCATTAAAGTGAGTTTCAAAGCCCGACTGACACCTCCTGCATGGACGCAGGACTTGGAAAATAAGCCTCGTCTCAGACTCAAGATCCAGACCTGTTCCCAGACTTTTTTCCAAGTAGGATAACATAATGAGGTTTGATATATATTTTGACTCAAACCTGTAAAGCATGTTGAAATGATGTGCTTAGGAGGCACCTGTGCCATGCTTCACCACAGGAAGTGTCTGAACGAGGACCCGTTCCTTAGAGGGACCGAGGTTATGCTAAAATAAACTGCACGTGGACAGTTTTCACATATCTGTCGAGTTTTCTCCTTTTACAACTGTCAACCAGAAATTAGTCGGATTACGGTCGGAAACAAAGATGATGATGATGATGATGATGATGATGATAACGATCAATCCGAAGGTTGGGAAGTATAGCCTATGGGACTGTCTGGCCTGAAATAGTCTATTTGTGAGACAGAAATCCTTGGAGATGGTCTACCTCAGTATCTACTGACTGATCAGAAAATCAATGAAGACGTGGGACTATTGGCAGGACACACACACACACACACACACACACACACACACACACACACTGGGAGAGTACATAACACTAATCACACCTTATTAGCCGAGGCTAAAAGAATTGACTCCTGGGTCTGTTAATGGGACTCATTAGTGCTTTAATGAAGCCAAATCTAGTTGAAACAAGAGGATAAAAGGTGATGATGGAGGGTGGGCAGGGAAGAAGCAATAGTGGAGCAAGAGAAGTCGGCATCTGTAAAGTTGAAATATGGGTTTAAGACACAAAGGTACATTTTCCTGGGTAAACTGTATGGGCTAGCTGGGGCGTCCGGGTAATGTAGTGGTCTATTCTGTTGCCACACAACAAGGGGCTCGCCTGTTCGAATCCCCGTGTTACCTCCGGCTTGGTCGGGCGTCTCTACAGACACATAACCAGCCAGTGATGGAACGTCCCTTTGGAACGGTCCACCATTCATTTTTATGGCCACAATGAAAGAAAACAGTCACATACATCAAATGTTCACAGTGTTTCAAATGGTTAAACACATTCACACATCTAAAGTGGGTGAAAAGAGCTGATAAGTTTGGGGTTTTTTTTAGTATGAAGGGTTTGTCAGTGTGTAAAAAATAAAGAGGAAAATAAGACGAGAGTGCTTGCTGTTGGCCAGCCTGTCAAATGGAGGAACTGTGGAATAAGGGATAAGTGAATGGAGGGATGGATGGAAGGATCAGTGGAGTGGAAATTGGAGGCAGCAAAGAGTGGGTTCGGAGGTTCAAGGGGTCACCTCCTCCATAGCCTGAATGCAACAAGCAGTCAGTAATGGAAAAAAACAGAACTGTGGGACTTCTGCACTGCTTACGTATGGAGCCTTTCCCAAACTGGTCCCATTATTACTTCACCACCGAGGGTCACTCCCAGTCAACAGATGGTAGTTGTGCAGGGTGCTTCCAGTGAAGGGGAAGTATACAAAAGCAACTGGTAACTATGGGATGCCCACGGATGGGTAGAATACTTTGAAAACTTATTAAGTAACGCTTCGGTGTTAAATCAGTTACACGTTTTTTTTTCCACAGTAAAAAATGGAAACCTGCATTTTTACGATGTTTCCTCCGTTCTTCAGAGGTCCACTTCCTTGCAGGGGTGGTTAGGTTTGGCAAGTCGCCATCGATGTAGACTCAATGAAGGAGGTTCTCATAGGCCACTTCCCCTATGCCCTCAGGGGCTTGGGGTACCCTTCAACATGGCGGAGGCTTCACGCGGACACACAAACGGAGGTGAAGTGGGTATAGGGCTGGGGCGTAGAGGTTGGTTTGGGATGGACCCGTGGTTACATCGGAACTGAACGCCGACTAGCATGAGAACACAGCCACATGGGGTATTAAACGGTTGAAATTAGTTACCAAGGGCGTCTGGGTGGCTGGTGGTCTATTCTGCTGCCTACCAACATGGGGATCACCGGTGCGAATCCCCGTGTTATCTCCGGCTTGGTCGGGTGTCCCTACAGACACAATTGGCCGTGCCTGTGGGTGGGAAGCCGGATGTAGGTATGTGTCCTGGTCGCTGCACTAGCGCCTCCTCTGGTCGGTCGGGCGCCTGTTCAGGCGGGAGGGGGGACTGGGGGGAATGGCGTGATCCTCTCACGCGCTACGTCCCCCTGGTGAAACTCCTCACTGTCAGGTGAAAAGAAGCGGCTGGCGACTCCACATGTATCGGAGGAGGCATGTGGTAGTCGGCAGCCCTCCCGGGATTGGCAGAGGTTGTGCAGTGGGGTAATTGGCCGGATACAAATGGGGGAGAAAAAGGAGAGGGGGGGCAAACGAAATTAGTTATCACAAACCATCCGGGAGCCAGAGTTGGAGCCATCGCTGGCGAGCGCGATACATCGAAAGCAACAGTAGAGCACAATTTAGTTCCCGAGATCACACGAGGGGCCGATGAGAAAATGTATCGTCAGCACCACTGCACCCAGATAGTAGATGCAATAAACATTCCCTCCATGCTGGGAAGTGATTATGTGTGAGAGAGAACTGCTAGGTAAGGATGCAAGGGGCCAAAGAGATTAAGTGGAAAAAAGACAGAAGCCTTTTCAGAGGAGGAAGATGTGGGAGAGGCGGTTGAGATTCAGGGTGAACAAGGGGACCTTTGCCTATACTGTGATTACACCATGCTAACGGAGGGAAAAAATGATGTGCGTAATAGTTTCCTGTCTTCTGCGGCTACGTGAGCTGATGGGGTGTTTTATGCCCAACTAATGCCTCTCTGAGCTGCTGAAGACAAGTGAATGGGGGGCGTTCTGCAACGCGGTGTGACCGGAGAGCTACGATTTCCTCTTTTGCGTCTCTGCACAGAGTGAGGAAAACTAAACGGAGCGATGTGACTTGCAGAGATGATGGACATGCTGTTTTCATGCCTGGACCGGCGTTAGTAGAGACGTTATGGCCATGTTTTCTCGGTGCAAAACACTCTGTGATTGAACAGGAACCGATGAATCACTGAACTTAGCTTGATTTATACTTTGTAGAACAGAAATTAGGAATGAAATAAGGATGTCTGCTAGACGGTAGCCTCTTTTCAAGTAAGTTGGCGGTGTTCCTGTGACATATTTATTAATTTCATTTCTACTTCATTTTCATTGAAGTAGACTGTATTAAACCTGGTTGTAGACTTTGAGCCTATTTTTGAGTAGTTGCCAGTGCCATCGTACTACATGGTCAGTATTATTTGCTGTTCGATTTCACTACATTGGATGGGACAATCTGATTTCTGCCTTCCAAACTTTATTCAAAAATTTTTTGGCATCCCTTCTTTTTTTAAAATTTTATTTTTATTTTGTGCACGTAGTTAAAACGTGTTCTTTCCCTTGGCATTGACCTTTTTAAGAATCATCACAATATTTTGTTGAGCTGAATGTCAGCAAACGTCATAGGGACTGGAGTCTAAACGGCATCAATTCCACACTTGTCAGGCTGCCACACTTTTATGTGTACACACACACACGCACGCACGCACGCACGCACACACACACACACACACACACACACACTAACATAAGCGTGCACACAGACACGCTGGTGGGCCTGCAGCAGACAGAGTAAACCAATCCCTCTCTGGCTGTCAGCGAACAAGTGGCCACCCGCTGGGTGAAAAAAGGGCACGGTGAGAAGGGCTCTCAATCACCCTAAAATAATCCCCCCACCACCCCTCCCTCTCCTCCCTTTAAGGGCCTTTTTAAAGGACATTTTTTTCCACGGGGGTTGGGGGGGGGGTCGTCCCCGAAGGCTGGGTGAGGCCTCCCGGTGGTGATGGCACTCAGATATTGATTTATGGGCCTCTTCCATGACACTCATGACTGGCAGACCTCACACCAGACCAGTTGGCATCACAGGATTATGGGAGCATTACACTGGGACACACGGCAAGCCCCCTTCTTATTGACTGGTAAGCCAACCTGCACCTCGGCGTACTCTTCAAATGGGGTGCAGCGTTTGGACCGGAGACATTCGTAGTTGCCTCCTTTGACATGTCCGAGGTAAACGGATGAGGATAACCACCCCGAATTGTGTTCTGAAATTCACCGGGAATCATAAAAGGATCTCTTTCCTGTTAGAAATTCCTCCTGTTGTGATTTGCAGTCACCTCTTATCTCTTGGTGCTAATGTGGAGGATGACAAAAAAACAGTATGTGTGTGTGTGTGTGTGCGTGCGCGTGTGCGCGCGCACGCTTGCGTCGGATGACCGGTAGCTTGCGCGATCAGGAGCGTCCCTGCTTGAAATGATTAGAAGGTGGGAGCCATTATGAGCTCCTCTCTGCCTTTTGTATGCGGTGTAATGAATATTGAGGGGGGGTATTTGGAAGCACTTCGAGGGCCTAACAGGCTTTTTAATCCTTTAATCCTCAGGAAAACCAATTTCATCCTCGCGCGCGCACACGATCTCTCTCTCTCTCTCACACACACACACACACACACACACAATCTGTCTCTCTCACACACATAGTAAAAGGGGTTTCATTGAACCTGGTGTGTGTGTGTGTGTGTGTGTGTGTGTGTGTGTGTGTGTGTGTGTGTGTGTGTGTGTGTGTGTGTGTGTGTGTGTGTGTGTGTTTAACCTGCCCTCGTTAATTTACCGGCTCAGAGACCCAGTGATCCTGGAGATTAGCTTCATTAAAATCACATATTGCACGCACCGTGGTGTGTGTGTGTGTATGTGTGTGTGTGTCTTCAGTGTGCGTGGTTGGGCCATCACTGATGGGGTTAGCCTAAGAGGTTATCACTTCCCAGTGCGCACGCACGCGCGCACGCGCGCACACACACACACAGACACACACACAGACACACACACGCAACCATTGTCTCCTGGTGGAGTTCACAACCCCCTGCGGCTGCAGCGTTTACTGCCGTTTGACTCTGACTGACTTGACCCTTGCCTGGCGGCTAAACGGCGAACTGGGAATAGCTCTAGAGCGGCTCCAGAGGAGTCGCGTCCGTCGAACTTCACTCACCGAGGGCTTAATCCTCCTGAGCTGCGTAAAAACACTCCTCATCCCAACCGTATCTTGTAGCAGAGAAAGCCCCCCCGCGTTGTCATCATAATATAACTCTCGGACTTGCTCCCAGAATTCTCCGCAGACTTGTTAAATTCCCATGCTTGATTTCCATCGCTTTGTATGAAGGTGATCAAAAAAAAAAAAGGTATTCAACTCGCGCGCCATCATCAGTGAGTGACGTTTACGAGCGAGAGCTTGTTCAGATGTCAGGCATGTAAAGTCAACTTAATATCGAAATCTGTGTTTGGGATTTATGGAAACCTGGAATCATTTAGAAGAAGGTTTTGTTTCCTGTTTCAGTGTTGGTGCATACGCTGCTGCGGTGAGAGCTCCTAACCCCCGTTTATGTCGGGAAATCACCAGTCAGATTGCTGATGTCATCCGTCTGTGACATGTCAGTAACACTCCCCCGATCTCAATGTCCACCCGAATCCCGCATCCACATCCGTTACTACAAAAGTGACGTGTTGCTTTGGTGTGCGCTTCTCCTGCATCGCCACCGTGTCGCGGAGAAGCTTGCGTGCACCACTGATCCTAAGTACTATCGTCCGGGGCTTGGCTCCCGGTAGGGTCACCCAAGGCGGATAGGTCAAGGGGGAGGTTCCAGATGAAGCGCGGTCCAACAAAGATCTCAACGGCGGAACTGGTGGAAGATGTCTCCAGGTCCCAACGGCAGTGAAGGCGGATGAAGGCTGCAACAGAGGGTGGTCCCCAATCGTCTTCGGTCTCCATGCCATTGGACTCTGGCCACCCCCTGCCAATGACCGTGTGGTGGCTGCAGGAGCATCAGCCACTCCACGTAAAAAGCTGTCACGCGCAGGCTGGATACAGGCTCGGGCCTCTACACCCACCTGAGGACCCAGAGGGAGGACGGTCATATTCCGCCGATGATGGTTTGCGTGCAAGTGGTGTTTTTCTGTGCTTGACTCCAAATGTACATGGCCAACTCCGATTGGGCACGTACATTTTCTGACGTTGCTTCGCTAAAAACATAGCTATCCAACCACCGGATATGTTTTCATGCTCTCCTGTCATGGCGGGAGCAGGGATTTAGGACCCAGATGCAGATGTGGTAACAGGTGAAACAACATGTGTACTGGTAGGAAACATGAGGATTACAGGAACGCACATGACAAGAACATGGTAGAGACGTGGTAACAGACATGGTAACATGGCGGTGACATGGAACAGTCATACCTGGGTTTAGGTCACTGCCCAATCGGTTCATTTGCCACTGCTTATAAATGTCTTGGAAGGAGTCTTTGCATATAAATAGTGTGCAGAAATATTGTGTTGCATATCTGTATTTAGCAACCACGGATCTCGGGAACTCTGAGACCACGGTGATCAATTTCTTCTCCTGCTTGAGAATGACATTTGAGTTGGAACCAGTGTTGTGTCTTCATATCTTGGAGGATTCAGCATGTCTAAATAAGCCTGGACAATTCCTGCAGCGCTCAGGCGAGCATCACTGCTGCACTAGATGATGCGTTGGCTTATTGGTGTTGAGAAAATGGAGGAGAACAAAGATGAGCAAAAAGAATAGGCAGGAGCCAAAACAAAGAGAGAGAAAAGATCCAAAATTTTGGGACCATGTTCAAATAAAACACAGATAAAATGCTGTGGTCTGCAAGCATCGCAAAGCTGAACTTGCTCCCTGCGACAGCACAACGTCCATGCAGAAAGAGTCCTGCCTGCGTGTTTCTGATTTTATTTGATTGGCACCGGTCTGTACACCCAAGGTCACCTTACTTGAAGAGATATAATAAAATGGTGACAACATAAGACCACTGACCAGAAATGAGAAAGCATGTGACATGGCGGGTTTATTCCATTACAGAGGGCAGAGTGGTCTAACAAGTGTATAAATTGTTGGCCAGAGTGAATCTTGCATTATAGTCTGGTACACGTTGCATGCCTTGACATCATTTCTTGGAGACCTTGTCAAGCTTAAGGACTGAAACTCAAAGATCTTTCTGTCCTAAGGTCACTTTGTGTCCCCCCCCCCACCCGCCCGCCTGCCTCTTTTTATCCCAAATTGTATCCGACCAATTACCTCACTCTTCCGAGCCGTCCCGGTCGCTGCTCCACCCACTCCGACGATCCGGGGAGGGCTGCAGACTTCCACGTCTCCTTCGATACATGTGGAGTCGCCAGCCGCTTCTTTTCATCTGACAGTGAGGAGCTTCACCGGGGGGACGTGGCGCGTGGGAGGATCACACCACCCCCACCGAACAGGTGCCCCGACCGTCCAGAGGAGGCGCTAGTGCAGCGACCAGGACACATACCCACCCACACCCGGCCAGTTGTGTCTGTAGGGACGCCCGCCCAAGCCGGAGGTAAAACGGGGATTCGAACCGACGGTCCCCGTGTTGATAGGCAACGGAATAGATCGCCACGCCACCCGGACGCCCCCTCCTAAGGTCACATTTGACAACTGGAGATCGCTGAGGGTGACACATTACAAGACTCCCTGAGACGCTTCGTAGTGAATCCAAACCTCGCAATACATCGCGAGAAGTACCATGATGGCACCTCGTTCAGGTAGGAAGTCAACACGTAGCACACCAGGATCGTTTGTGCCGACCAACAAATGGTGGATTTATCCATATTGCGTGAAAGCAAAAGATCTTCGGACTTTAACTGGACAATCCACTTCTGCAGGAGAGCCGGGTGTCTTGGACTCATAGCCCGCCAAGAGTCTCAGAGGCTGTTAGGAGCACTAAACCCGAGTCGCTCGAGGTGCCATACTACACGACCGTGTGTCAATGGAGAGCTCTGCGAGTGTCCTGAACGCTCTTATGATTATGCAAATCAGAATCAGAATCAATTGTACTGGCCGAGGGAGCCTATGCCCACGAGGGATTTGACCGCAGTACACAGCAGCTTCTAGCGCCCGCAGACATCGCTCACACAATAAAAGAAGAAAAAGAAAGGAAGAGAAAACAACTAACAAAAACCCATAAGAGATGAATGGAACAACAAGAGATCATTGTGCGGAAGCATGCATGCACTCGAATGGAGGCAGAATAATTGCTCGATTACCTAAATAGTCATTCGTGACAGCCCCACCGGTCCCCTGACTTATGACTTTTACTAACGCTGAGTTATTAGGAGTTATTACTTTTAATAATCCATCCATTATCCAAGCCGCTTATCCCCACCAGGCTGCAGCATCCGCAACCAGGGGATGCTGGAGCCTGTCCCAGCAGTCTTTGGGCGGCAGGCGGGGAGACATCCTGGACAGGCCGCCAGTCCCTCACACAGGACCGACACACACCTAGGGGCAATGTAGCACGGCCGATTCACCTGACCTACATGTCTTTGGACTGTGGGAGGAAACCGGGGATACGGGGAGAACATGCAAACTCCACACAGAGGACGACCCGGGACGACCCCCCCAAGGTTTGGCTACCCCGGGGCTCGAACCCAGGACCTTCTTGCTGTGGGACGACCGCTCTAACCACTGCGCCGCCCTGCCGCCCAAATATTACACCTGACCTACATGTCTTTGGACTGTGGGAGGAAACCGGGGATACGGGGAGAACATGCAAACTCCATACAGAGGATGACCCAGGACACCCCCCCCCACCTAGGTTGGACTACCCCGGGGCTCGAGCCCAGGACTTTCTTGCTTACTAATAATACTTACATTTATATAGCTCTTTTTTTAGACACCCAAAACGTTAGTAATAAATAAATAAATAAATAAATAGATAGATAAATAAATAATAAAATGTGCTCAGCCCTATATAGAGTGTGACATGATTGACAATAGGGGTTCTTGTAGAAGTCAAGTATGTTTACTTTCTATTAGCAACGGGCACTGTATAATAAGGACCTGGATGTGTGTGTGTGTGTGTGTGTGTGTGTGTGCGCGCGCGCGTGCACGCGTGCGCGCATATCTTTAGAAAACCCCTCCAGTCATTGCGTTATAATTGAGGGGTATCTGGGGAGTTATATCTCCAAGCCTGGCTGTTCAGGGAACACAGGGTCCGGGTCCTGCTCACAGGGCCACCACAATACTTAACCGGGGACATTCTCAATTGAAAATGCATAAAGGTAGAAGGAGATACTGCCTCTTTTGTGTGTCCATTGTGTGTGCGTGCGCGCGCGCGTATCACTGACAGGCTGTGTGTTGCATTATTCGTGTGGGCTTGTTAGCGTGTTGCATGCAAACTAACGTGCGTGCGCGCGCGCGCGCGCGTGTGGACGTAAGCCAAGAGGACTTGGCTTATAAGAACAGAACGAGCGCTGCCTTCCTTTATCTGTCCAGCTGGCCGCGAAGCCCGCCTGCCTTACCCCCTCCCAAAAGGTGAGTAGCAACATAATTAGAAAGATAAACCTGGCAATGAATGTGGAGAGCTTAGATAAGGTCTAATGAGAGAGTGAGACGGAGACGGGCGGAGCGATACAGCACGGGGGGGGGTGAGAGGGGCGCCGAAGAGATGGGAAGAGGGAAAGAAAGGGATTTTGGGCGAGGGAGCATAGGTAAGTGGGAGGTTGTAAACAGAGAGGAACAAAGAGGGGGAAGCAGGGGCGTATCAACCTTTTTAAAGGTGTGGGGGGTGTGTGTGGGGGGTGGGTGGGAGAGGGAGGTGAGTAATTTCGCCTTGAAAAAAATACCAGACCACCATTAAGTTCATTCATTTCTACATTACCAGTGTGTAACTATAATATCAGCTTTTAATGTACAATGTGGTGCCACGCCATCCATGCCATCCATTATCCGAACCGCTTATCCTGCTCTCAGGTTCGCGGGGATGCTGGAGCCTATCCCAGCAGCCATTGGGCGGCAGGCGGAGAGACACCCTGGGCAGGCCGCCAAGCCATCAAAGGACCAGCACAGTCACGTCTAGGGACAATTTAGTACGGCCGAGTCACCTGACCTACATGTCTTTGGACTCTGTGAGGAAACCGGAGCACCCGGAGGAAACCCACGCAGACACGGGGAGAACATGCAAACTCCACACAGAGGACGACCCGGGACAACCCACAAGGTTGGACTATGCTGGGGCTCGAAGCCAGGGCCTTCTTGCTGTGGGACGACTGGGCTAAGCACTGCGCCACCGTGCTGCCCCATGTCACACCATAATATATTAAATTCATCAGCATATCCTACTATTAAGTGTTGACTCTCCACCTTGACGTGGTGGAGAAGCTTGCGTGTACCAATGATCCCAAGAGCTTTGCCGTCCGGAGCTTGGCTCCTCGTAGGGTCACCCAAGGCGGATAGGTCAAGGGGGAGGTTCCAGACAGCGCAATCCAGGAAAGACCTCAACGGTGGAACTGGTGGAAGATGTCTCCACGTCCCAACAGCAGTGAAGGTGGACGAAGGCTGCAACAGAGGGTGGTCCCCAATCGTCTTGGTTCTCCATGCCATTGGACTCTGGCCACCCCCTGCCAAGGACCATGTGGTGGCTGCAGGAGCATCAGCCACTCCACGTAAAAAGCTGTCACGCACAGGCGTCCTCCCATTATGAGGCTCCAGGGTCGACATCTACACCCAGCTGAGGACCCAGAAGGACCCAGAGGGAGGACGGTCATACTCACCCCCGAGTGACTGCCGATGATGATGATGCAAGACTTAAGGACACGTTTTTATTTTTATTTAATGAGTTTTTAAATTGATTTGCTCTCAACAATACATTTACCAAAGTTAACATTTACAAAAAGGAAAGTTGAAAAACATGAAAACAAAATGAGTCAGCAGGCTGATCAAGTTGACCTGGTGCTGAAACGACATCGAGCTTTCAGTATTCTGTTCCGAGGATGAGCCAGGTGCTCAGAACACGGGGTAGATCTTCTCTTAATTTATTGAAAACTATGTCAGTGACAGCGACTTTGCAACCAGTCCTTTACCATATGTTTAAAGGGATATTTCGCCGGTTTTTATGTGGATGCCCGATCAGCGTTGAGCGCAAATATAGTCAACTGACGCCATAAATTCCCCAGTGCGTGCTATATTGACCAAGAAATCAGAGTTCTCCTGGTTGCGCAGGCGTGGGTACATGTACCAGGATGTATTGCACGCGAACTTCTGACACCCAAACCCCAAAATCCTTCCAAAGCCCGCCAAGCTTCTTGCGTGTGTTGTTCAAACAAATAGCCATCTGTTGCCTAAATGAACACCAACAACATTAAGGAAGGGAAGAACAGCACTAATGAAAACTGAATTATCTAGCCAGCCGGCAAGTTAGCTGGTAGGACGCTATATATATATATATATATATATATATATATATATATATATATATATATATATATATATATATATATATATAATTCATCTCGCTATATCTCCTCTTGCATGCTTTGACTTGGAAAAGGAGTCAGTCTTCTTCTGCCTTTTCCTTTTGTGCATCTAACTAAATAAATCCAAATACCATTTGCTAGCATTAGCATTAGCTGGCTAGCTAGCTTACATTAGGGATGATTGAGCTAGCTAGCCACTTCAGCTAGGATATTTTATTTTAGGCGATATCTTCCATGGATGATATTAGCTGGAATCACTAAGCAGGACACCAGTGCAATGGCAAATTCTACATTAATAACTGTTTACATAGCCTAATGCAGTATCGTTTCACAGCTCAAAAAAAAAGGGGGGGGGGGTAGAATTGTGTTTCAGCGAAAGTGGGGGTGTTACCACACCCGCATCCCTCAAGGTCGCAACGCCCATGGGAGAAAGAGAGGGAAGCAGGAGAAGAAAAGATGGGGAAACGGCGAATGTGGAAAGAGTGACAGATGGAGGGGAGAAAGGATGCTGAGGAGAGAGAGAGAGAGAGAGAGCGAGAGGGAGAGAGAGAGGGATAGGAGGGTTATTAGCATGGGACAACCTATCAGAGGATCCGGCTTGACACTCTGATCTGTCTCCCTCTCCTCCATCTACCTGTTCTCTCCCCTACTCTCTCTCTCGCTCTCTCTCGCTCTCCCTCCACCTATCTGATCTCTCTCTCTCCCTCTCTCGCTCTCTCTCTCTCTCTCTCTCTCACTCTCTCTTTCTCTCTCTCTCTCTCCCTCCACCTATCTGTTCTCTCTCTCTCTCTCTCTCTCTCTCTCTCTCTCTCTCTCTCTCTCTCTCTCTCTCCTCCACCTATCTGTTCTCTCTCTCTCTCTCTCTCTCTCTCTCTCTCTCTCTCTCTCTCTCTCTCTCTCTCTCTCTCTCTCTCTCTCTCTCTCCTGCCGCCACCGCCGGCTTTGCGTCCATCTGGGTTCAACCTCCACCCTCTGGGAGGTGTCACTGTTTATCTCCATCAGCACACTGAAGATTAGATGACAAATCTCCAGCCTCCTGCTGGGGTGCGCCCTGCCTTGCTTTTCATACCACACCCTTGTTATCAGACCTGGGTCAAATACCTACTTCAAATCATCCGCGCAGTTCCCAAGGTGTTTTATTTACTTACCTTTTTAGGAAAAAATATAGTAACACGTTCAGTCATATGATATTACTTGAGCTATTTTATAAAAGGTGTACAGGTGTTAAAAGGTGATACTGGATATATTTGAATGGTGTGATGCGAGTCTCCTCTGTCTGTCCTCCTCCCAACTCTCTGTGGTGACGGTGGTCGCCCCCTGGACACTGCTTGGCATCCTCCTCATCACATTCTTCACATCATTCCATTATAATTCTGTTATCCTCTTTCAGTGTTGTGTAAATTGTGTAAACACAACATCCATTACACGTTGTCCGTCTTGGGAGAGAGATCCCTCCTCTGCTGCTCTCCCTTCCGATTTGTTCTCCCTGTTAAAGGGTTTTTTTCTAGGGAGTTGTTCCTTATCCGATGAGAGGGTCTAAGTACAGGATGCTGTGTTGATGTAAAGCCCCCTGGGGTAAATTTGTGATTATAAATTACCCAATGACTTTTGACGCGAAGGAGCAGCGGCTCTACTCCGAGCTCCCTCCGGATGTTCGAGCTCCTCACCCTATCTCCGAGGCTGAGCCCAGACACCCTACGGAGGAGACTCAATTCAGCCGCTTGTATCCGCGATCTCACCCTTTTCGTCACTACCCAAAGCTCATGACCATAGGTGAGGGTTGGAACGAAGACTGACTGGTACATTGAGAGCTTCGCCTTCCGGCTCAGCTTCCTCTTCACCACAACGGTCCTGTACAACGTCCGCATTACTGCTGATGCTGCACCAATCCGCCTGTCAATCTCCCGCTCCATCTTCCCCTCACTCGCGAACAAGACCTCGAGACACTTGAACCCCTTCACTTGAGGCAGCAACTCATCCCCAACCCGGCGGGAGCAATCCACCATTGTCCGGTGGAGAACCATGACTTGGCCGGGATGCCGGCCATTTCACACTCCGCTGCACACCGCCCCAGTGCGCGCCGGAAGTCGCGTTCTGACGACGCCAACAAAACCACGTCATCTGCGAAGAGCAGAGATGCAATTCTGAAGTTTGCACAATATTAGGAAAACATTATTACTGAACAATGGATAAGCGGCTCAGATGATGGATGGATGGAATATTACTTGTTACACTGACTTACATATCATATCGTACAGTAGTGACACCTGGTGGGGCAAGTCCCCACTGGCCCCTAATGCAGAGACGTCGTTGCTTAAATAACTGCAAGTTTTACAGCGTCGCAGGGTAGAAATGAAGCACAGTCCAATTCGTTAAAATATGAAAAAATCCAAAACCGTGCACCCCCAGAAGTCTTTGCAAATGCTGGCGTTCGTTATTGGAGCGGCGTGCAATGCGGGGCCAGTAATAGTATCGATAAACACAGCCAAAGTGGTTGAATACGCGGGAATAAGATAATCAATCATATCTTTAAGGAGCGTCGGGCCTCGCGTTATGGCTGCCGCATTAACTCGCCGCCTTGTTAGCGGGTTAAGGAGGAGGCCGTAATGGATTTGTGCAGTCTAACAGAAAATGGCTTTTTGAACCAACGCACAATTAGCACGGGGAGCGCTGACCGACCTGCACCGCATTATCTGCCTAATGGGAAGAGGGCCTGCGGAGTTTCAAATGAGTTGGAGAACAGCGGGTTAATAATGTGCATGGAAAAGTTTGCCACTTTAATGTATCACCCCCGGGAGAGACCATTAATCAAAACAACTGTTGGGGAAATTTCCCCCCTATTGATTTTAATCTAGTGTTTATTGCTTTGGGTAATTTCCCTCAAAACTACTACTTATGTGTTATACATTTACTGCTCGTAAGAATTAAGCCTCATGCCTCATAAAATATGTATATCTGTAGCGGATTCGGGGGACAACGCAACCACAGGAACTGCCGCGGCCGGGACGCGAACCCGTACCGCCCGCACCGCAGGAGGCATCGCTAACCGCTCGACTAAAGAGTCAGATCCGCCAGCCAGCGGCCAGCGTGTCTTCTTATCCATGCACGTTACATTATATATAAAAGGTCCATGAGAGGGCGTCCGGGTAGCATAGTGGTCTATTCCGTTGCCTACAAACACGGGGATCGCCGGTTCGAATCCCCGCGTTACCTCCGGCTTGGTCGGGCGTGCCTACAGACACCATTGTCCGTGTCTGCGGGTGGAAAGCCGGATGTGGGTGTGTGTCCTGGTTGCTGCACTAGCGCCTCCTCTGGTCGGTTGGGGCACCTGTTCGGGGGAGGGGGGGGGGATAACGTGATCCTCCCACGTGCTACTTCCCCCTCGCGAAACTCCACATATTACGACGATATAAATGACTCTGCTACACATCCATATTTCAGACATGTTAAAGCTCCATGTCAGGGCGTCCAGGTAGCGTAGCGGTCTATTTACCGTCGCCCGCAAACACGGGGATCGCCGGTTCGAATCCCCGCGTTACCTCCGGCTTGGTTGGGCGTGCCTACAGACACAATTGGCCGTGTCTGCGGGTGGAAAGCCGGATGTGGGTGTGTGTCCTGGTCGCTGCACTAGCGCCTCCTCTGGTCGGTTGGGGTGCCTGTTCGGGAGGGGGGGAAACTTGGGGGAATAGCGTGATCCTCCCACGCGCTACGTGCTACGGAAGAGTGGGGGTAATTGGCCGGATACAATTGGGGAGAAAAAGGGGGAACCCCCCCCCCCAAATAAAGTGAACTTTGCATGTAGATCATGTTCTGCGTTGCGTGTTTTCCGCATCAGCTGTGGACGTGTTGGTGCTGCTTGGCCAGGCGGTCCTTGTGAGCCAGACCGTAGACGTGTACCGGTGAGAACAACCTCACCGGGGTTGAAGAAAAGCCCACAGTTACTTTCCCGCGCCAGCCAGGGTTCACCGCAGTAAGAACCTGAGCCGTAAGAAATGTCAAGAGGAAACTAAAATGGAGGCCGGGTGGGGGATATTATTAAACATGATGACTTGCCTGTTTCGGTAAACAAAGCTTCCTCGCCTGGTGGTCTAATACTCTGCAAAAGTGCCAAATCAGCCGGGGAGGACTCAGCGCGAGGGATTAGAGTCTAAACCACGAGGCCGTGCCCCCCCTCCCCCCCTCCCGTATGCAAACACAGCCCCGCTACGTTCACCCAGTCTCATATCACAATGCCTAATCTCTGCTATTTCCTAAACACAGATGCGCACGTTTATGGACGCACACGCACACGCACACGCACGTACAGACGCACACACCTAATCTCTTTCTGCGGAGCGTGCTGGAGTGTGACCTCCACGGGCTGACGCCTGCTGAGACGGCCCGCTCCTCCGCACAGTACGCCGTGTTACATCCGCAACGCGCATGCGTGTCGCGCACATGCAAATATCACCCCGCTCCAGGTGCTCTACTTTATTTTTGTACTTCCGCCAACAGCGGAACAAACCTCTGGAAAAGACCCGTGTGCTTGGAGCAGAATAAGGGCGTTGTCATAGGACTCGGCAAGAATCAAGCCCGCGTGCTTTCAGTTGTAGGTTTAAGTGACGCACATCCTGTCAGTTGTGGTTGTTTTATTTCCGTTACTGACTTTAAACCAACCAAATCTTCCAAAACACTGCTCCATGTAGACACGTGGCGTCTAAGACCCTTTTTTTGGGGGGGGGGGTGTTGTAGTGATATAACGCCATGTATATCCACTGGAACTACACTAGGTGTTATGTACTACCCGGACTGTTATTATGGTTACACCACTACCATGTATGGTTATTACGTCTGCCTACTGAGCCACGATTAAACCTGAGTTCTATAACCTAGTGTGGTCATTGATCGTCGACCAATACTACCCCAAGTATTACTTCAGGGGGGTGCTTTTTTCTCTGCAACTGTACCCGGCCAATAACCCCACCCTTCCGAGCCGTCCCGGTGACTGCCCCACCCCCTCTGCCGATCCGGCTGTGCCTCCTCCCATACACGTGGAGTCGCCAGCCGCTTCTTTTCACCTGACAGTGAGGAGTTTCACCAGGGGGACATAGCGCGTGGGAGGATTAGGCTACCCCCCCCTCCCACTCCCCTCTCCCCACCGAACAGGCGCCCCGACCGACCAGAGGAGGCGCTAGTGCAGCGACCTGGACACATACCCACATCCGGCTTCCCCACCCGTAGACGCGGCCAAGACGCCGAGCAAGCCGGAGGTAACACGGCGATTCGAACCGGCGAACCCCGTGTCGGTAGGCAGCGGGACAGACCACTACGCCCGGACGCTGCCCTCACATGGGGCTTTAACACGTGTGAAATGTGAACGTCCGCATTTCATGCGTTATTTGTCGAAAGATCTTCAGGCACCGGAAGGCAACACACTGGGAAAGGACAGAGGCCGCGCCCTGGCGCCGCGTTTCAAACAGAGTAGGTGAGGATGTTCATCCTGTTCGGCGCTGATCCAACGCAAACTTCCCCAGTAAAGGTTAATTGGGAGGATGAGCAAACAGCGGAGACAGTCGAGAGCCTCGGTGGCAGCAGTGATGTAGAACCGTGCCACATTCGCTCACTGTGTGTTTTTCGCGGTTCGTCCAATCAGCGGTGAAAACTAATGCTTTGCTAAATCCTGCAGAAAGTCACCCAGCTCTGTGGTGCGCGCGCGCGCGCGTGTTTGGATAACTCCGAGTTTGCACTTGACTGCAAAGTCATTTGTCAGGAAAAACAAAAAACAAAAGTAGAGGCGAATGCTATTTTCAAACGTGTGGCTCGTGCCTTGTTTGGAACCACGTGTGCAACGCCGAGGAGCGCTGGGAAGGCAGTAGAGAAGCGCACGTGGCTCCTCACCCGCACCGCTCGTGCCATCCTGTCGCCGCTCATGCCACGAACGACCAAGGCGGTCATTCTGACCGTTTTGGATTTTGAGAGTTTAATAACTTTGTGAGACCTGCCGCTCGCCGAGTTCTCGTAAAATTGCACATATTTGCATTTAAAATGAGTTTTAGATCAGTTGCACAAAAAAAAGTTATGATAAAATCTACCTAAAACGACCATGAGCGGTCAAAATGGCCGTTCGCAATTTGCGCGTGATCGTGCGCGTCATGTCAGTATTTATGACGTCATTTCCTTTGCGTAGTTCGTTGCTCTGTCCTGGAAACTCACTAGCGCCCTCCAGTGCAGAGAAATAGTCTAAACTTGATGTGTGATTATGTCCAACATGTCTGGTTACAGACGCACCATGACTACCACACCGAGGCGCTGCAGCATTTACAGGCGTTGGACAGCGGCCATTTTAGATTGTTTGAGAAATAGTATTAAAGTTGTTAAAATGTTGATTTTGGTGTCAGCTAGTTTCATAACAGACATACTAACATATGTAATGCATTAATATCTCAACTGGGTATTTATCTTGACAGAATATAGAGTTTAAAAACCGGCGGTCATTTTGACCGCCCATGCTTGTTTTAGGTAGGAGTGGAATCCCGGTTTTAACGCGCTATAAACGCTCAGTGGTTTCCTTGTTTCGTGTAATGCTACTTAAGCTGGGCTCGTTCTCTTTGCACCTCAGTAGAAAGGAAAACATAGAGCCGCAGATTGAAACGAAACAAGGAGACGGAGGCCTTCGGACCGGGGAGGATCTTCTTCCCCGCGCAGCTCATCACCGTCTCCCCCGATTTGTTCATTCTCTTGTACCCGTCATCTCTCCTTTCATTCCACCCCTTGTTCCTCTCCTCTTCACTCCCCCGTGCGCTTTCTTATCAAAAATCTACCTGCCTCTCATCCCCCCCCCCCTCTCTCTCTCTCGTACTCCGTCTAATCCTGCAGCAGAAAGCCTGGGTTGTGTTCTGGCGTACGGGTATCTGACCCCGGCATCGCTTCTTAATCCGGCTTAGTTCACTTTAATGATGCCACTTGTGGTGCCGCAAACGCCACCGAGAAGTCTATAAAAGCCGCTCCATTAAAATGCAAATCCGACCTGGTGGTGGTGGTGGTGTGTGGGGGGGGGGGAGAAGCCAGGGCGACAAGAAAAAGTGAGAGAATTTGGCCACGCCCTCCCCCCACCCCCCCACCCCCCTCTCACTTCGAGTGTCTCTAGCGCCTTGTACGCGCAGCGAGTGCGCCCCTATAATAATAATAATAACTGATCCTGTGATATGGACCCTCACTTCACCTCGCCAATGACGAGAGAGAGAGAGAGAGGGGGGGGGGGGGAGAGAGAGCTCAGCCTATTACATTTTTGAGACTCGCACCATCTTTTCTTCCATTGGTGTCAGGAAATGAGCAAATGGTTATCAATGGCGGGGGAGGGGGATCTCCTATCTCCGCTCCAGGTTCCCTCAGCTGATGTTATTTTCCTCCGTACGAGGCAGGAAATGAAATTTCTCTGTACGTCGTGTCGCCCTTCCCGCTCTCTCTCTCTCTCTCTCTCTCCCCCTCTCTTACCTATCTACTCCTCCACCTCTTTCCCCCCCGTTTAATCAGGACATCCTTTTCGCTGAGAGAGGGGCTTCCTCCCCATCTCCAAAACGGAGAAGTTGTCCCTGACAGCGGCGCGGCACAGACGCGTCAAGGCAGATACTCCAGGAAATAGAGTAGTTTCAATTTACGCAACTATTCGCCAAGGGAGCAATTTCTGTCCTTTTTGTTTCCCACCCCCGCCCCTCCTCTCTCTCTTCTTTCCAGTGGGAGGATTACACCCTGTCCTTCTCTCGCAGTGTATGTCTTTGTTTGCGTGTGTCAGGGAACAAGTTGGTTTTGCGTGGTTTCTACCTGCCCCGTGTAAAGACTTACGCACGGCGCAGCTCCGCAAGACCTGCCATAGATCCTCTTGTTGAAATAAAAGTCTCCATAAGTGGACCCTCACCACCATTAACCATCTGGTCATCATCTTCATCATCATCGGCGGTCACTCGGGGTCGAGTGTGGCTGTCCTCCTTCTAGGTCCTTGTGGGTATCCTTGCGGGAGGACGCCCGTACGACACATCTTTTTACGTGGATTGGCTGGTGCGCCCGCAGCCACTACACCAGGAGTTGGCAAGCTTATCCAGAAAGGGCCAGTGTGGGTGGAGGTTTTTGCTCCAACCAAGCAATTACACACATATCTTCTAATCAAGTTCCTCGGCAGAGACTCTACCGGTTGATTAGTGGGATCAGGTGTGTAACTGCTCGGTTGGAACAAAATCCTTCACCCACACTGGCCCTTTCTGGATAAGCATTCCCACCCCTGCACCACACGGTCCTCGGCAGGGGGGGACCAGAGTCCAATAGCATGGAGAAGCAAGACGATTGGGGACCACCCTCTGTTGCAGCCTTCATCCGCCTTCACTGCCGTTGTGACCTGGAGACATCTTCCACCAGTTCCGCCGTTGAGGTCTTTGATGGATCATGCTTCGTCTGGAACCTCCCCCTTGACCTACCCACCTCGGGTGACCCTACCAGGAGCCAAGCTCCGGACGGCATAGCTCTTGGGATCATCGGTGCAAACAGGCTTCTCCACCACGGCAAGGTGGAGAGCCATCTGGTCAGATGGTAATAGTAAACCCTTTTCTTCTAACCATCTCTGATTCAGCAAATCGTTTGGCTCTACCACACTGAGACAGTTTGCATCAGGGGTTTGAGTCCCACCAGACCAACCCCTGCCCACATTTTACCTCCCATGTCGTAAAAGGGGCTTTGATTAAAGTCGTTGACCAAATCCATCACATGGAGAGAACCGTGACTAACGCGCTCATGGAGTAGCTGCCGCTGCAGCCCAGTTCCTCTCGCAGTGTGACCTGGTGAACGAGTCGCTGAATAAAAGTTTCCCTCCTGGGCGGAAACATAAAACCCCACGGAAACGTAAGCTTCTCAGAGGCGGCGACGTGCACGAGGAGAATGAAGAGATTTGGAGATTAAGATTCGGAATTATCACTGTTGCTCCGGTGGCACATTCTCATTTTATCTCTTAAATACGTGAAGACGTGGTCTGTTGCTCCAACATTGGGATGGAAATGGGGGAGGGGGGGCGGCTTTTGGATGGAAGCACGGCTTGTGAGACGTCTTCTCATGAGCCCCCACAATAGAAACTGTTTCTGTAATCCGCCGCGTCTCCATATGAGGACTCCCACCCTCATTACATACCCGCTGGGTCAGATAGTGGAGATGGGTAGGTCGACGGCAGACTTGGTGTACCACCACGACGCACCTCTGTGTACGTCACACTGTCGGTCACAGAACACGTCGCTAGTAGCAAAGGGAATCATGGGAGATTATCACAGGCTTGGTTCAGATGACACATATCCACCCACACACACACACACACGCACACACGCATGCACACACGCGCGCATACGCATGCACACGCGCGCGCACAACACATGCATACATGCACACACGCATGCACACACGCAAACGACGCACACACACACCACACACACACATGCGGGCACACACGTGCGCACACACAACGCGTGCACACATGCAAGCACACACGCAAACGACGCACACACACGTGTGCACACTTATGCAAGCACACACGCACACGCACAGTCGTGCACATGCACGTACACACATATGCACACATGCACATACACACATACACATACATATATGCACACACACGTGCAAACACACGTGCGCACACACGTGCACAGAAACGCACGTGCACGCACGCACGTGCACACACACATGCACACGACGCACGTGCACACACTCGCAGAAACACGTCTCGTCAAAGAAAATGTGAACACTTACACAACATTTTACTGCTTGTCTGTCAGGCTTGTAGATCAATTCACACATTTGCAGCAAGCGGTCCGTGCCCTGCACGAGCCGGATGTGCTTAAACGGTCGCTGTTCGCTACACACACCAGTTGTTGTACCTTTCAGCCTAGCGGCTCTGGTACGTTTAAGTCAGATAGAAACACGTCTGGAAGAAAATAAATAAGTCGACATGATCCGGGATCTCAAGTAGCTAATGGATTTGAAATGCAGCGTGGGTCATGGAGGTGGGGCTCAACAAAATGGCCACGATGTGCCATGATTTACATACCTGTTACTGTGTGAAAACAGCATTCATGATGTAGTCACTGATAACTGGAGCTGTTTTCCTCGGGTCGTCTCGTGCATTTAACGTAGAAACTATAAGGGGGGCTATCTTCATCCTCTATCTTCATCCTGTACCTTCATCGTAGTTTACAAGTTATACACATTAAAATGACACCAGCAGAATGTAATACCAGTTCTACTTTGAATAAGAGCTGCAGCAGTAATCCCTACCACATTCCGCCGAGTTTACCTTTGCACACTATAATTGGGGTTTACAAAGATGTGCAAATTGATTGAAACACGCTGGTTTTTTTTTTTGCTCATAGGGATTAAAAGTAAATAGGAAATTGTGGCAAAGCAAAGAAAAATAAAGGGCTTTATCTCCTCTGCTGTGATCCATGTATGGTGTAATAGATGACCTGCTAAAAACGTGTGTTGCTGACCATACTAACCATGCTAACCATATTAACCATACCAATAATGCTAACCATACTAACCATGGTAACCATGCTTAACCACGCTACCCATGCTAACCATAATAACCATACCAACAATGCTAACCATGCTAACCATACTAACCATGCTAACCATACTAACCATACTTAATAATACTAACCATGCTAACCATAATAAACCATACTAACCATACTAACCATGGTAACCGTACTTAACCATGTTAACCATGCTAACCATACTAACCATGCTAACCCTTCTAACCATACTAACCACACTTAACCATACCAATAATGCTAACCATACTAACCATGCTAACCATACTAACCATACTTAATAATACTAACCATGCTAACCATGCTAACCATACTAACCATACTAAACCATACTAACCATACCAACCATGGTAACCATACTTAACCATGTTAACCATGCTAACCATACTAACCATGCTAACCATTCTAACCATACTAACCACACTTAACCGTACCAATAATGCTAACCATACTAACCATGGTAACCATACTTAACCATGCTAACCATGCTAACCATAATAACCATACCAACAATACTAACCATGCTAACCATACTAAACCATACTAACCATACCAACCATGGTAACCATACTTAACCATGCTAACCATACTAACCATGCTAACCATTCTAACCATACTAACCTCACTTAACCATACTAACCACCCTTAACCATACTAACCATGCTAACCATACTAACCACATTTAATGATACTAACCATGCTAACCATACTAACCATGCTAACCATACTAACCACACTTAACCATACTAACCACCCTTAACCATACTAACCATGCTAACCATACTAACCACATTTAATGATACTAACCATGCTAACCATACTAACCATGCTAACCATACTAACCACACTTAATGATACTAACCATGCCAACCATGCTAACCATACTTAACCATGCTAACCACGGGTGTCAGTGAGTGTCGCATAGAGCGCTGTGGTGCAACTGACAGTAGTAAAACCTCAGAGGAGATCCAGCAGTAAATCTTCTCTTCTTTAAGGAATTCAGCAATACAAAAGACGTCATTTTAACACGCGGCTAGAGTCTACTTCCATCAGGACAACTGTGCTGGGTAAACCGCAGCGCAGTTTCTGTCTTCCATTTGGTGACCTCCTGTTCCCAAGCACATGTTTCTCCTCACCCTAGATTTATACCGGGGAAACATAAATTACATTAACACCCTTATATCTAGAACCAGAATCAGAGTGCTGTATCCATCCCCGAGGGGACACTGGGTACATCGCCCAGTTTACTCAATACATGGTAAAAAACGTAGCTGGCATCGCTACGTTTTAGGATTAAAAGAGTTTTGTTGACATTATTCACCCCTGACGTCATCTTAGTCCTAGACTAGACTACATTTTCCCACGCTGTGGCACTGTGTTACCAAATTATAGCTTTTGAGTGCATATTAAAATACTTCCCCCTTTATGTTTTTAATGGAATTTAACCTTGGTGAGGTGCTTTTACAGTCAATAGGGGAGGTCCAGTGAAGAATATAAAGAATTAATAATTAATTATGCAATTATTTTGCTACTCTTTCTTTTGACTGTCGTATATATATATATATATATATATATATATATATATACACACACACACACACACACATATATATATATATATATATATATATATATACCATGTATTCCGCTTCATGTCTTAATTCGTAATTATATACTGGTGGATATACTGATAAACTTAATTGATCTAAGTACATCGGTGCTGCATTGTCTCTCCAACGTTTGATGTGAGAGGTTTTGTCATTTGGAGAGCGGAGGAGTCAAGATGAGCATGGCGTGTGGAGTGTGACACTCCGATTTTGCGTCCAAAACGGTCAAATTAATTTCTCTTGTTGGCTGAAAATGCCCCATCTGTGCTCCTTTGGCCTTTGAGGAGATCGCCCGGAGGAGGAGATCAGGGCAAATTACCGACTGGCATTGGTTCAAAATGGCACCGCAACGCGGCGTTATGGGCCGCGAGTCACACAGAACCAACCCAATGGACGCACGTTACGCACGTTACGCACGTCACGCAGACCGCCGAGACATCCAGGGGGCGGGTCAGAGCTGAGTATCAGGACTTGCAACCAGAAATGCAGAACCACGGTTTCTCCCTCGCAGGTTTGCACCGCAGCGAGTCCACGTCGGACTTTTACCACCCGCCAAGTTTGGCTGCAGGTCCCACAGAAAAGTGTAAAATGTACACCATGCCACCCTGAAACGATGAGGCAAGGCTTAGCTGTGGGAATGGAGAGGTGGAAAGTGGGAAGGACGTGGGTGAGAGAGAGAGAGAGAGGGGTGAGAGAGCGAGGGGGCGGAAGAGAGCGAGAGAGGGAGAGAGCGAGTGAGAGGGGAGGGAAGAGAGAGAGAGGGGGAAGAGAGAGAGAGAGAGATGGACGGACGTGGAGAGCATCTGTTGGTGGTCATGGTTCATTCAGTTTTCCTGTGGCCTCTAAGCTCTTTGAAAATGCACTGGGGTGAAAGAAAGAAAGGGAGGAGGGGGGAGGGGGAGGGGGGAGGAAAAAAAAAGATCGAGATTTGGCAAAGCACCAAGCTTCCCCTCATTTTCATCTGCTACATTCATCATATCTTTGAGATGTCTCCTCTCTTGTACTCTCCTCTCTCTCTCTCTCTCTCTCTCTCTCTCTCTCTCTCTCTCTCTCTCTCTCTCTCTCTCTCTCTCTCTCTCTCTCACACCTCTTAAAGAGCCTCGGTCGCTCGACCCTAAGGCCTCGAAGGGGTTTCTGGGAAGTAAATAAAAAGAAAGGCGCTCCGGCACACTTGGGGAAAGAGTTCCTGATCTGGCGGCCTGCACCGCCCAGGGGAGCTGCGCTCTGTCCAAGCCGACCTTCCTCGTCTCCCCATCGGCCCATCAGCGCAGTATATGGAGGAAGAGTTTATATGCGGGGTTAGAGGGGAATAAAGGTCGGGCCTTTTTGGGTGATCCGCACAGAAGAGGACCACTGCATGCTCACGCAATCGTGCAAGCGCACACACGTGCAAGCGTGCATGCAGGCATTTGTGCACGTGCACACACACAGTTGTCTGAAAGCAGTCATAACCGCTGCAAAGCTGTTTTTTATTCTGTAAATCTTATTTTTCTACAACACCGCGTCCTGCAGGATTGTTGGAGAGATGATTCTTGTTGCAGGATTGTTGGAGAGTTGATTCTTGTTGCAGGATTGTTGGAGAGATGATTCTGGTTGCAGGATTGTTGTAGAGATGATTCTTGTTGCAGGATTGTTGGAGAGATGATTCTGGTTGCAGGATTGTTGGAGAGATGATTCTTGTTGCAGGATTGTTGGAGAGATGATTCTTGTTGCAGGATTGTTCTAGAGATGATTCTGGTTGCAGGATAGTTGGAGAGATGATTCTGGTTGCAGGATTGTTGGAGAGTTGATTTTTGTTGCAGGATTGTTGGAGAGATGATTCTGGTTGCAGGATTGTTGTAGAGATGATTCTTGTTGCAGGATTGTTGGAGAGATGATTCTTGTTGCAGGATTGTTGGAGAGATGATTCTTGTTGCAGGATTGTTGGAGAGATGATTCTTGTTGCAGGATTGTTGGAGAGATGATTCTTGTTGCAGGATTGTTGGAGAGATGATTCTTGTTGCAGTAGTTGTAGAGATGATTCTTGTTGCAGGATTGTTCTAGAGATGATTCTGGTTGCAGGATAGTTGTAGAGATGATTCTTGTTGCAGTATTGTTCTAGAGATGATTCTGGTTGCAGGATTGTTGGACAGATGAAGAGATGATTCTGGTTGCAGGATTGTTCTAGAGATGATTCTGGTTGCAGGATTGTTGGACAGATGAAGAGATGATTCTTGTTGCAGGATAGTTGGAGAGTTGATTCTTGTTGCAGGATTGTTGGAGAGATGATTCTTGTTGCAGGATTGTTGGAGAGATGATTCTTGTTGCAGGATTGTTGTAGAGATGATTCTTGTTGCAGGATTGTTGGAGAGATGATTCTGGTTGCAGGATTGTTGGAGAGATGATTCTGGTTGCAGGATAGTTGGAGAGATGATTCTTGTTGCAGGATTGTTGGAGAGATGATTCTGGTTGCAGGATTGTTGGAGAGATGATTCTTGTTGCAGGATTGTTGTAGAGATGATTCTTGTTGCAGGATAGTTGCAGAGATGATTCTTGTTGCAGGATTGTTGTAGAGATTATTCTTGTTGCAGGATAGTTGGAGAGATGATTCTTGTTGCAGGATAGTTGGAGAGATGATTCTTGTTGCAGGATAGTTGTAGAGATGATTCTTGTTGCAGGAATGTTGGAGAGATGATTCTGGTTGCAGGATTGTTGGAGAGTTGATTCTTGTTGCAGGATTGTTGGAGAGTTGATTCTTGTTGCAGGATTGTTGTAGAGATGATTCTTGTTGCAGGATAGTTGTAGAGATGATTCTGGTTGCAGGATAGTTGGAGAGATGAAGAGATGATTCTTGTTGCAGGATAGTTGTAGAGATGATTCTTGTTGCAGGATTGTTGGAGAGACTATTCTTGTTGCAGGATAGTTGGAGAGATGATTTTGGTTACAGGATAGTTGGAGAGATGATTCTTGTTGCAGGATTGTTGGAGAGATGATTCTTGTTGCAGGATAGTTGGAGAGATGATTCTTGTTGCAGGATAGTTGGAGAGATGATTCTTGTTGCAGGATAGTTGGAGAGACGATTCTTGTTGCAGGATAGTTGGAGAGATGATTCTTGTTGCAGGATAGTTGTAGAGATGATTCTGGTTGCAGGATAGTTGGAGAGATGATTCTTGTTGCAGGATAGTTGTAGAGATGATTCTCGTTGCAGGATTGTTGTAGAGATGATTCTCGTTGCAGGATTGTTGTAGAGATTATTCTTGTTGCAGGATAGTTGTAGAGATGATTCTTGTTGCAGGATAGTTGGAGAGTTGATTCTTGTTGCAGGATTGTTGGAGAGATGATTCTTGTTGCAGGATTGTTGTAGAGATGATTCTGGTTGCAGGATTGTTGGAGAGATGATTCTTGTTGCAGGATTGTTGTAGAGATGATTCTTGTTGCAGGATAGTTGTAGAGATGATTCTTGTTGCAGGATTGTTGTAGAGATGATTCTTGTTGCAGGATAGTTGGAGAGATGATTCTTGTTGCAGGATAGTTGGAGAGATTATTCTTGTTGCAGGATAGTTGTAGAGATGATTCTGGTTGCAGGATAGTTGGAGAGATTATTCTTGTTGCAGGATAGTTGTAGAGATGATTCTGGTTGCAGGATAGTTGGAGAGATTATTCTTGTTGCAGGATAGTTGTAGAGATGATTCTGGTTGCAGGATAGTTGGAGAGATTATTCTTGTTGCAGGATAGTTGTAGAGATGATTCTCGTTGCAGGATTGTTGTAGAGATGATTCTTGTTGCAGGATAGTTGTAGAGATGATTCTTGTTGCAGGATAGTTGTAGAGATGATTCTTGTTGCAGGATAGTTGGAGAGTTGATTCTTGTTGCAGGATTGTTGGAGAGATGATTCTTGTTGCAGGATAGTTGTAGAGATGATTCTTGTTGCAGGATAGTTGTAGAGATGATTCTCGTTGCAGGATTGTTGTAGAGATTATTCTTGTTGCAGGATAGTTGTAGAGATGATTCTTGTTGCAGGATAGTTGGAGAGTTGATTCTTGTTGCAGGATTGTTGGAGAGATGATTCTTGTTGCAGGATTGTTGTAGAGATGATTCTGGTTGCAGGATTGTTGGAGAGATGATTCTTGTTGCAGGATTGTTGTAGAGATGATTCTTGTTGCAGGATAGTTGTAGAGATGATTCTTGTTGCAGGATTGTTGTAGAGATGATTCTTGTTGCAGGATAGTTGGAGAGATGATTCTTGTTGCAGGATAGTTGGAGAGATTATTCTTGTTGCAGGATAGTTGTAGAGATGATTCTGGTTGCAGGATAGTTGGAGAGATTATTCTTGTTGCAGGATAGTTGTAGAGATGATTCTGGTTGCAGGATAGTTGGAGAGATTATTCTTGTTGCAGGATAGTTGTAGAGATGATTCTGGTTGCAGGATAGTTGGAGAGATTATTCTTGTTGCAGGATAGTTGTAGAGATGATTCTCGTTGCAGGATTGTTGTAGAGATGATTCTTGTTGCAGGATAGTTGTAGAGATGATTCTTGTTGCAGGATAGTTGTAGAGATGATTCTCGTTGCAGGATTGTTGTAGAGATGATTCTTGTTGCAGGATAGTTGTAGAGATGATTCTTGTTGCAGGATAGTTGGAGAGATGATTCTTGTTGCAGGATAGTTGTAGAGATGATTCTTGTTGCAGCCGTTACGTGTTTGAGTTAAAGGCGGCGGTTCTGCAAAACTTCATCTCATCAAATGAGGCTCCATCATGTGGTGTTCTCAGATCGGTCTGTGGGGTTGAGATCCGGGCTGGGGAGGGGGGCGAGGGGTTGCAGTGGTGTGTGTGTGTGTGTGTGTGTGTGTTTGTATGTGTGTGTGCATGGTAGTGTGTGTGTGTGTGTGTGTGTGTGTGTGTGTGTGTGTGTGTGTGTGTGTGTGTTTGCATGGTAGTGTGTGTGTGCATCGTATCGTGAGTGTGCGTATGTGTATGTATGTGTGCATGGTAGTGTGTGTCTGTGTATATATAGATATATAGATATATATGTGTGTGTGTGTGTATGTGCATGGCAGTGTGAGTGTGTGTGTGTTGTATGTGTGTATGTATGTGTACATATGTGTCTGTGTATGTTTGTGTGTGCATGTGCATGGTAGTGTGTGTGTGTGTGTTTGTACGTGTGTGTGTATGCATGGTAGTTTGTGTGTGTGTGTGCATCATATTGTGCGTATGCGTATGTGTATGTGCATGCTAGTGTGTGTGTGTGTGTGTGTAAGTGTGTATATGTGTGTGTGTGTGTGTGCACACGCATGGTAGTGGGGACAAAGGCATTGTGTTTGCATGTTAAAGGAGACATTTCAGGAGGGAGAAAGATGTGTGTCTGCGCGCTTGGGGGGGTGTGGGGGGGTGTGGGGGGGGTCACTGTTCAGGAGGCCTTTGGACCAGCGCCGATAAGACAACCCAAGCCGGTGTTGTCTGACAGGGGGAAGATGTATCTGGTTGTGATATCGCATCGTACCCTTTCCTTGCCCCGATCGCCCCGCCCTGTGACCCCCCCCCCCCACAAACACATACACACATATACACACACACACATACACACACACACACACACACACCCCGGTCTATAGCGTCAGGAAGCGAAACCGTCACTCCGTCCAGTCAGCACCGATCAAAAAGTGCCCCCGGGGCCGTCAACGCCCCACAAGGTGACGAAGTCCGATAGCGATCACAAAGACACAACTCAGCGTATGTCGACAACTCACAATACAACCCCTGAAAGTCACCGCACCAGGGTTCACCTCGTCCTCCAAAACCACGTCCATCACGGCTACTGATCTCCAACTGCGGACGTCCTTTCAGAAGCCGGGGGTGGGGGGGTGGAGCCGGGAGGGGGGGGCGCAGGCGGTGCAGAATGGCCCGCAGAAATAATGCATATTTAATTAATAAGCCTTTTCTCTCTTCTTGGAGGAAAGTGTGACACGTTTGAATTTGAGGTCTTTTTCACAGGCGTGTTGTGTGTCCGCGGTGCCGCGTTGTCCACGGCGGGGTTTGTGATGATAATGTCCGGCAACACAAAGACACAACCGCTGAATATGTAGAATGAGCTCTCGTGCTGTCGGGGGGGTCAGGCGGCCAATACAGATGGAGGGCCGGAAGTGTCGCGAGCGCTGGTTGTGAGAGAGGAGGACCGTTATGTTGCACCGGTGCAATAACGCCTGTTGTGAGTTTTGAAAGCCTTCATCACGTCCCTCCTCTTCATCACGTCCCTCCTCTTCAGATGAAATGGGTTCAGGATTTCCCATTAGAGAAAACTGAAAGCAGCTTTTATTAGCGACTGTCCTTCTCTCGGGGACTGCAAAGTCCTCCAACCCATACGACCCTCGAATACGACCCGCAGGAGCGTTTCCTAAATTAGCGCCCCTACCGGCGGAAGGCGATATGCCGCAGATGCTTTTCGCCTCTGTGCATTGTGGGTTCTTGTCTACGTGCTGACATCCTTTTCACAACGCCTCATAGACAGGCTAATGAAGGTAAGCAGTCAGTAAATACTGATAGAAACAAGCTGAGACCAATAGAATATGGAGTCAGTGCGTTGTTGTGTTGTATCGCCGTCTAGTATAGTAACTAACATTGCTATTGGCAGCACGACCGCTAGAGGTCGCTTAATATTAAAACGTAACTATAGGTGGTAATATGCTGCTTGTACAAACGACCTATGGGGTGTTTTTTGGTGGAGGACAGTCTCTTCGGGGTGGTTTTTGGTGGAGGACAGTCTCTATGGGGTGGTTTTTGGTGGAGGACAGTCTCTATAGGGTCGTTTTCGGTGGAGGGTAGTCTCTATTGGGTCAATTTTGGTGGAGGACAGTCTCTATGGGGTCGTTTTTGGTGGAGGACAGTCTCTATGGGGTAGTTTTTGGTGGAGGACAGTTTCTTCGGGGTCGTTTTTGGTGGAGGACAGTCTCTTCGGGGTGGTTTTTGGTGGAGGACAGTCTCTTTGGGGTGGTTTTTGGTGGAGGACAGTCTCTATGGGGTGGTTTTTGGTGGAGGACAGTCTCTTCGGGGTGGTTTTTGGTGGAGGACAGTCTCTTCAGGTCGTTTTTGGTGGAGGACAGTCTCTTCGGGGTGGTTTTTGGTGGAGGACAGTCTCTTTGGGGTGGTTTTTGGTGGACGACAGTCTCTATGGGGTGGTTTTTGGTGGAGGATAGTCTCTTCGGGGTCTTTTTGGTGGAGGACAGTCTCTTCGGGTCGTTTTTGGTGGAGGACAGTCTCTTCGGGGTCGTTTTTGGTGGAGGACAGTCTCTATGAGGTGGTTTTTGGTAGAGGACAGTCTCTATAAGGTCGATTTTCGTTGAGGACAGTCTCTATGGGGTGGTTTTTGGTGGAGGACAGTCTCTTCGGGGTCGTTTTTGGTGGAGGACAGTCTCTATGGGGAGGTTTTTGGTGGAGGACAGTCTCTATGGGGTGGTTTTTGGTGGAGGACAGTCTCTATGGGGTGGTTTTTTGGTGGAGGACAGTCTCTTCGGGGTGGTTTTTGTTGGAGGACAGTCTCTATGGGGTGGTTTTTGGTGGAGGACAGTCTCTATGGGGTGGTTATTGGTGGAGGACAGTCTCTATGGGGTGGTTTTTGGTGGAGGACAGTCTCTATAGGGTCGATTTTGGTGGAGGACAGTCTCTATGGGGTGGTTTTTGGTGGAGGACAGTCTCTTCGGGGTCGTTTTTGGTGGAGGACAGTCTCTTCGGGGTGGTTTTTGGTGGAGGACAGTCTCTATGGGGTGGTTTTTGGTGGGGGACAGTCTCTATGGCGGTGGTTTTTGGTGGAGGACAGTCTCTTCAGGTCGTTTTTAGTGGAGGACAGTCTCTTCGGGGTGTTTTTTGGTGGAGGACAGTCTCTATGGGTGGTTTTTGATGGAGGACAGTCTCTCTGGGGTGGTTTTTGGGTGAGGACAGTCTCTTCGGGGTGGTTTTTGGTGGAGGACAGTCTCTATGGGGTGGTTTTTGGGTGAGGACAGTCTCTTCGGGGTGGTTTTTGGTGGAGGACAGTCTCTATGGGGTGGTTTTTGATGGAGGACAGTCTCTATGGGGTGGTTTTTGGTGGAGGACAGTCTCTATGGGGTGGTTTTGGTGGAGGACAGTCTCTATGGGGTGGTTTTTGGTGGAGGACAGTCTCTATGGGGTGGTTTTTGGTGGAGGACAGTCTCTATGGGGTGGTTATTGGTGGAGGACAGTCTCTATGGGGTGGTTTTTGGTGGAGGACAGTCTCTATAGGGGTCGATTTTGGTGGAGGACAGTCTCTATGGGGTGGTTTTTGGTGGAGGACAGTCTCTTCGGGGTCGTTTTTGGTGGAGGGACAGTCTCTTCGGGGTGGTTTTTGGTGGAGGACAGTCTCTATGGGGTGGTTTTTGGTGGGGGACAGTCTCTATGGGTGGTTTTTGGTGGAGGACAGTCTCTTCAGGTCGTTTTTAGTGGAGGACAGTCTCTTCGGGGTGTTTTTTGGTGGAGGACAGTCTCTATGGGTGGTTTTTGATGGAGGACAGTCTCTCTGGGGTGGTTTTTGGGTGAGGACAGTCTCTTCGGGGTGGTTTTTGGTGGAGGACAGTCTCTATGGGGTGGTTTTTGGGTGAGGACAGTCTCTTCGGGTGGTTTTTGGTGGAGGACAGTCTCTATGGGGTGGTTTTTGATGGAGGACAGTCTCTATGGGGTGGTTTTTGGTGGAGGACAGTCTCTATGGGGTGGTTTTTGGTGGAGGACAGTCTCTATGGGGTGGTTTTTGGTGGGGGACAGTCTCTATGGGGTGGTTTTTGGTGGAGGACAGTCTCTATGGGGTGGTTTTTGGTGGAGGACAGTCTCTATGGGGTGGTTTTTGGTGGGGGACAGTCTCTATGGGGTGTTTTTTGGTGGAGGACAGTCTCTATGGGGTGGTTTTTGATGGAGGACAGTCTCTCTGGGGTGGTTTTTGGGTGAGGACAGTCTCTTCGGGGTGGTTTTTGGTGGAGGACAGTCTCTATGGGGTGGTTTTTGGGTGAGGACAGTCTCTATGGGGTGGTTTTTGGTGGAGGACAGTCTCTATGGGGTGGTTTTTGGTGGAGGACAGTCTCTTCAGGTCGTTTTTAGTGGAGGACAGTCTCTATGGGGTGGTTTTTGGGTGAGGACAGTCTCTATGGGGTGGTTTTTGGGTGAGGACAGTCTCTTCGGGGTGGTTTTGGTGGAGGACAGTCTCTTCAGGTCGTTTTTAGTGGAGGACAGTCTCTATGGGGTGGTTTTTGGGTGAGGACAGTCTCTTCGGGGACGTAGATCCTGGCTGGGCAAAAACGTTTTATTCAAGGGCGTCCGGGTAGCGTAGCGGTCTACTCCTTTGCCTACCAACACGGGGGTCGCCGGTTCGAATCCAGTGTTGCCTCGGAAGAGTGGGGTAATTGGCTGGATAGAGGTGTGTGTGTGTGAGTGTGTGTGTGTGTGAGTGTGTGTGAGAGAGCGTGAAACCTGATGGCGGCTGAAGACCGGGTCCCGGAGAGTCTTCTGGTCTCTCGGCAGCCTGGCTGTGCGGGTTCGAGCTCGGTGTTTACTGGTGACGTGTGCAATAAAATTTACTTCACCGTTTGTTTTGCAATGATCACGTGAGCATCACATGCCCATGCGCACATCTTGTGCGCATATGAACAGCATCCGGTGTCCCGCACCCGTGACTTGGTGCGGAAAGCGCCGCTCCGGCCAGATTCTGCAGCCGCGAGGGAAGTTCTGGCCCGGCTCAACTCATCTCCACTGGACTTCCACTCGCTGCAGACCTCCCGAGAGAGCACAGCACCATCCCTCAGCCCAAGAATGTAACGCTGTCCCCCCCCTCCCCTCTCTCCCCCCCTCTCCCTCTCTCTCTCCCCCCCTCTCCCTCTCTCCCCCCCTCTCTCCCGCTCTCCCTCTCTCTCCCCTCTCCCTCTCTCTCTCCCCCTCTCCCTCTCTCCCGCTCTCCCTCTCTCTCCCCCTCTCCCTCTCTCCCTCCCTCTCCCCCTCTCCCTCTCTCTCCCCCTCTCCCTCTCTCTTCCCTCTCCCTCTCTCTCTCCCCTCTGCCTCTCTCCCGCTCCCCCTCTCTCCCTCCCTCTCCCCCTCTCCCTCTCTCCCTCTCCCTCTCCCTCCCCCCTCTCTCCCTCCCTCTCCCCTCTCTCCCTCTCTCTCTCCCCCTCTCCCTCTCTCCCTCTCCCCCTCTCCCATCGCTCCCTCTCCCCCTCTCTCCCTCCCCCTCTCCCTCTCTCTCTCCCTCTCCCCCCCCTCTCCCTCTCTCTCTCTCTTCCCCCTCTCTCTCTATTTCTCTCTCATACTGCCAGTGCCTCCACTCCCTCTCGCCCTCTCTCTCTCCCTCCCTCTCTCGCTCTCAGTCTCTTTCTCTCTCGTACTGCCAGTGCCTCCACCCTCGCCCCCCTCTCTCGGTCTGCCAGTGCCTCCACCCCCCCTCTCTCCCCCCTCTCTCTCCCCCCTCTCTCCCTCTCCCCACTCTCTCTATTTCTCTCTCGCTCTGCCAGCGCCTCCATCCCTGCCTCTCTCTCTCTCTCTCTCTCTCCTCTCTCTCTCTCTCTCTCTCTCTCTCTCTCTCTCTCTCTCTCTCTCTCTCTCTCTCTCTCTCTCTCTCTCTCTCCCTCTCTCTCTCTCTCTGTGGGCTACACTCTTTCATTTGTGGGTCTTTTGTCCTCCGGCGTCCCTTCGTTTTGTCCACAAACTCAGACGTGTCAAGGCATGCCCGTCCCCCGGCCGTGCCCGCGCCCGAGCGTGGCAAAAACACGGCAGATGGTTGCTAGGTAGGTTGCCAGGGATGGATCAGCGGTCCTGTGACAGCGAGCGTGTGTGTGTGTGTGTGTGTGTGTGTGTGCGTGCGTGTGTGTGTGCGCGTGCGCGCGCAGCCACTCACAGCCGCGCTTGGCCGTCGGACAATGGCATCGCTGGCCCACACCGGGGCCGGGCCGTGGCACCAAGCGCGACCCAATAATGCCGGCGCCGCTGAGGGTTGTGACCTGGAAACGGGGGCCGACTGCGATAACAGCTTGGCCGAGCAGCGGGGAGGACCCTGCGTCAGTGTCGCCACGTCGCAACGCGTGAATGTCACTGTCCTGCCCCCTCTTCTCCCTCTCTCCGGTCACCCCTCGCAACCAGCCAACCCCGCCCCCACACCCCCCCACCCCCCACACACACATGCGCACGCACCCTCGGCCCCTCTCTTGCTGTTTCTCACAGAGTCCGGGCCTCCATCTTGAGGAGAGGAAGAAAAAGAAAGAAAGAAAGAAAGAAGACGAGTCGCAGTAAGACGTGAAGAAGGGAAGATCTCCGGGGGTTTCCGGCCATTTATTGCGCCGCGCTATTCTCGGCTCGGCGGGTTTGAATCCTCTCCCCTTCGCTGTGGCAGCGGCGGGACGCGCGTCTTGCGAAGGCTTTTCGCTCGCCCCGTCTTTTGGGTTTTACGGCGCGTTGTCAAGTGTTGCGTTGCGCGTCTTCGTTGTGTATGGCATGTCTTGTGCGTAGCCGTGATGCGCACGGCCGTGAAGTATAAGATCATAGAGCTTCGCTGTCGAGGCCGCGGCCTGTCTCCCGTCTCCCGTCCAGTAAGTATGGAGGCCCAACAACAATAGCCAGGAAAACACCCAGTGACTGTCGTACAAACAGTGGCTGCGTTTAACAAGGCGGAGGTGTGTGCGTAAAAACATGCATCCATCCATGCATCCACCCATGCATCCGTCCATGCATACACGCATGCATGCATCCATCCATGCATGCATCCGTCCATGCATGCATCCGTCCATGCATGCATCCTGCATCCATGCACCCGTCCATGCACCCCGTCCATGCATCCGCACATACATTCACGCATGCATGCATCCATGCACCCGTCCGTGCATCCATCATGCATCCATGCATCCACCCATGCATTCACGCATCCACACATACATTCACGCATGCATGCATCCATGCACGGGTCCGTGCATCCATCCATGAATGCATACATCCATGCATCCATGCGTCCATTATCCGAACCGCTTATCCTGCTCTCAGCGTCGCGGGGATGCTGGAGCCTATCCCAGCAGTCTTTGGGCGGCAGGCGGGGAGACACTCTGGACAGGCCGCCAGGCCATCACGCGCACACGCGCACACGCGCGCACACACACACACACACACACACACACACACACACACACACACACACACACACACACACACACACACACACACACACACACACACACACACACACGTCTTTGGACTGTGGGAGGAAACCGGAGCCCCGGAGGAAACCCACACAGACACGGGGTGAACATGCAAACTCCACACAGAGGACGACCTGGGATGACCCCCCAAGGTTGGACTACACCGGGGCTCGAACCCAGAACCTTCTTGCTGTGAGGCGACCGCGTTAACCACTGCGCCACCGCGCCGCCCTGCGGAAAAGATGAATAATGGTTGGAGGCATGAGGTTGGGGGGGGGGGGGGTTGGGGTATTCTGACTAAATACCCGTGCGCAGTATTAGCACGAGTGTGTTGTCGTGTGCAAACTGTGCGGTGATAGAAGTGAAACAGACCCGGAAGGCGTGGCTCCGGCTTCGGCACAGAGAGTGCGCGCATTTGCATTTTTACTGAAACTGACGCGGTGGGAGATGAACCCCTCCGCAGGTGTACAAAGAATGTTGCGCCAGAAAACAAAAAAAGAAAAAGAAAAAGCAATCAGACTCAATCAGTCCTGGTTACACTTAGCAGGGGTCGTCATCAGTCGCACAACCAAGAGCGAAACTCAGACGTCACGCAACGCCGATATCTGCACCGTATAAAGCCAATCAGCTCTCCAGACCGGCGCTGGCAGGGCGCGCGCTGGCAGGGCGCGCGGGGCCCACCATACGGCCGAGCGTGCTGCTGGCCTCATCCGAGCAGGGCAGATAACACCCAGCGGGGGGTAATAGGGGCAGATTGCAGACGTTGGCACCGCCCTCCGACAGCAATAACCCTTAATGGAGCACTTTCCGAGCTCTGGGAGGGGAATCAAACGATGTCAAGCATGGCGTAATCCAGGCCTGGCTCCCTCGTAGTGGCGGAGTAATAAAGGACTATTTTAAGACAGGGGGTGGGGGGGGGGGATCCGTACGGGCTTATCACGGCCTCCGCCGTCTGGAGGACCCGCCGTTGATGTGACACGGTGGGTGGAAGTGCGATCTGGGATTTATTTGCCCGTGTTCGTGTCCACCCCTGCAGAGCCTGCGTGGCCGGGGGGGACAGACAGGGGTCGTCGGGGTGAGCTTCTGGGGTGTAAGGGGTATCGGAGCTCGTGACAACAGGAAATGGAGGTACATTTTCTGCAGTATTTAGACAGATAAAGACATGCAAGTGTGCAGATTTAACGGTTAGCATGACGACGCACGGACTCACCCAGCACCGTCCATGCAATGTCTTTGTCCACGTCTGCGTCCAAGTTGGTTGTCTTCGTTTGATGGCTGGGAGAGCTGGCGCCGGGTCGTTGGGGGGGGGGGGGACCTGGTCCGCTGCGCCTGGTGGGTTCAGGATTCGCGGCCCTGCCCGGAGCTGCGCGCGAAGAGGAAGCACCGAGGGCGGTCTGACAGGACGCGGAAGCGGGGCAGGCTAAGCTAACTGTTAGCTCATGCAGACCGGCAGTTCCGACAGTCATCCTGGCTGGCGCTCGCGCTCTTGGGCAGTGAATATCCTGGCTGGCGCTCGCGCTCTTGGGCAGTGAATTTGGATTTATTATCTTTTTGATATGTTGGATGTATGTATTTTTGTAGTTTTGTTGTATATTTGTTGTGTGCTTGTAGTTTGGCTGTGTGTTCTTGTGTTTGTGTTGCACTGCGGCGGGCTGCAGAAACGATGGTTTGCTTCATGTCGTGTGCACAAGCGCACGAAGTGAAGGGACAGGTGAGTGGTCCTGACTGCTGACGTCATCAGAAGCTCAACAGAGCCGCACTGCAGGAAACACTTCCTACTACACAGGATGGAGAGGAGGCCGTTTGATAAACGGGGGGGGGGGGGGCGGGGGGCTTAAGGCTGTGGACCATACGTACAAGTCAGGTCCAACGCAGCCTGGCCTGTAGATGGCGCTGTTTCCGTTAGACTGCTGCAATTCTGTTTTTTTTCCCCTCGTCTTTATAACCACGGATTCTGGCTCCCACGTTTTTTTCCCCTTAATTAACATTTACACAGTAATGAAACAAGTAATTGGTTAAAATGTTTCATCTGCAAACGAAATTTTCCTTATCAGGAATCAGGACACTGTGTCATTCCATGTCATGCACTTGCGCACATGAAACGGATCGTCGTTTCCTCCAGGGCCCACAGCAGCGCAACACAAAGAACGAACACACACACGTCCCAAAACTGCTGAACTACAAGAACACACATATCCACACTACCATACATATCCACACTAACACACATATCCACACTAACACACATATCCACACTAACACACATATCCACAGTAACACACATATCCAAACTAACACACATATCCACACTAACACACGTATCCACACTAACACACATATCCACACTAACACACGTATCCACACTAACACATATACCCACACTAACACACATATCCACACTAACACACGTATCCACACTAACACACATATCCACACTAACACACGTATCCACACTAACACACATATCCACACTAACACACGTATCCACACTAACACACATATCCAAACTAACACACATATCCACACTAACACACGTATCCACACTAACACATATATCCACACTAACACACATATCCACACTAACACACATATCCACACTAACACACGTATCCACACTAACACATATACCCACACTAACACACATATCCACACTAACACACATATCCACACTAACACAATATCCAAACTAACACACATATCCACACTAACACACATATCCAAACTAACACACATATCCAAACTAAAATAAATCAATCACTCACTCACTCACTCACTCACTCACTCACTCACTCACTCACTCACTCACTCACTCAATCAATCACTGTCCAAGAGAACGAACGATCGCCAGCCAGGATGACTGTAGGAACTGCCGGTCTGCATGGGCTAGCAGTTAGCTTAGCCTGCCGCGCTTCCGCGTCCTGTCAGACGCCCTCGGTGTTTCCTCCTCCTGCAGCTCCAGGCAGGGCCGTGGTCCCTGGGCCCACAGGACGCAGCAGACCAAGCTGTCCCGGCCGATCCAGCACCGGCTCTCCCAGCCATCAAACGAGGACACAAACTGAGACTCGGACGTGGACAAAGACCCTGCATGGACGGTACTGGGTGAGGCCGCCGCAAATGTGAAATCGCGTCGCCATCTTCCCACGCCGGAAGCGGAAAACATC
>NC_079231.1:22098603-22103779 GCF_029633865.1 Lampris incognitus | reverse complement strand
CCTCTCGACATTATTGGCATTCTTCGCCGAGCGCGGAGGGGCAGCGCGCTGGCAGCAGGACGAGCGCGCCATATTTCTGAGTCACTGCGCAGATGAGAGGAAATTCCAGGAGAAGCGGCGGCGGCGGGCGGGGGAGGGGGGGGGAGCTTCTCCTCCAGCTCGGCGACAAATGCCCTGGTTAGGGTGGGGGGGGGGTGGAGGCTAGCAAGTCCCCTCCCTTCCTCCAAGTACGGTTCAAAGATGTTCAAAAACGCAAGGCGGTTGCATGGAAACCTGCAGCACCTGAACATCCCGGTCTTGAGACCAGGTTTCAGATCTGGGGGCTCTCCAACGTGCGCTGAACCTGCTCGTCCAGACATCCTGTTTTGGGGAATGCGCCTCGCGGAGGAGCAGGAGCAGCTCGTCCGTGCGCGCTGAGATGAATCTGATCCCCGCGCGGCGGCCGCTTCTTCTGTCCGCAAACATCTGCGGTTCATCTCCAACTGCTTGACGGGAAATACGGGACTACGGCTCCCTCGTGCTCCCCTCTTCTTCTTCTTCTATTCACCCCTCTCTCTCTCTCCCTCTCCCTCCCTCCCTCCCTCTCTCTCTCTCTCGTTCCCATCCTCCTCTGATGTTTGTTTTGCCTCGAGACCATCTGCTCTTGATGATATCTGGAATACTGAGCCGAACGCGCGCAGATGCGGACGGAAAGAAAACGAGAAGAAGAAGAAGAAGAAAAGAAAGAAAGAAAGAAAACAAAAAAACAAATTTAGCCGACGTTCAAAGCGGAGTTTCTTGTTCTTTCTTTCCTTTTTTTGTGCGTCTTTGACGAGTGACAAGAAAATGGTGGTTTTCTGTCAAACTGTTTGTGAAACACATAGTTAGGGTATGTCTGAGCCGGCATCTCACCGCACAAAGTCACTCCGCGCTCATGCGGAATGTTACTCCGAATCTGCCACGTTTGTTTTTTTTCCTCCTCCTCCTCCTCCTCCTCCTCCTCCGGGGAGGAGGACTGATCTTTTGCTACGGTCATTTACGTGCCGAGGGGAATTCATCATCCTGGGGCACATAAAACCATTTGAAGTCACTTCATCAACTGCAAAACAAGCGTGCGTCTGCAAAAAGGAGGAAAAAAAGGAGGAGGAGAGGTTCCCGCGCTGTGGAGAGGAGGCATACTTTTATTCTGGAGGAGGAGGAGGAGGAGGGTGGTGGTGGTGGGGGTGGGGGGTGCAGAGAGGGACGCTGTGCATTTTCTTTGGCCGATATTTGGGAGGCGACGTCGTTGACGTGGTGAACTTTGAACCCCTTGGATCGGTCGCATCCAACGAGCCAGGCGTTCCTCGCGCACACCTGCCGAGGGAGCGCGTACAGAAAACACCGCACGCACGGCGTCGAGCCGTTAGCCCCTACGTCACGTCCGCAACGTCACGGAACTGCGGCGCGTAAAACCGGAACTTGCCGTGTTTCATTCCCGTTCCGCTCTTCCTAAACTGTGCAGAGTGGACGGAACGCGCTAGAACAGCGGTGGCCGGTCTTATCCAGCAGGGGGCGGTGCGTGTGTGCGTGCGGGGTGAAGGTTTTTGCTCCAACCAAGCAGTTACACACCTGACCCCCCCTCAGCAACCTGTAGCGTCTCTGCTGAGGAACTTGATCAGGACGCACGGGTGTGTAATTGCTTGGTTGGAGCAAAAACCTTCACACACACGCACGCTGGCCCTGGATTGCCCACCCCTGCGCTAGAACGACCAAGGCCGTCATTTTGACCGTTTTGGATTTTAAACGTTTCTAAGCCTAAAATTGCACGTATTTGCATTAAAATTGCTTTTAGATCAATTGCACACCATGAAAACGACCACGAGCCGTCAAAATGGCGGCGCGTAATGTGCACGGCATCGTGCGCGTCACGGCAGCGTTGTTATGGATCCCAACCGCTTTTCTTGGAAAGACGCGCCCTGCGTAGCATCCAGGCGCGAGGATTCCAGGAAGACCCTCTGATTAGCTAAACTCAACCCTAACCCCGCCCTAACCCTAACCCTTACCAACCCAACCAGCGGAGGCAACGAGTGCTGGCCAATCAGAGGCAGAGTGCCAAGAAAAGCGGTGGGATCCAAAATAACGTGTCACGTCACTATTTATGACGTGTGTTGGTGGCGTCATTTCCTTCGTGGAGTTCGTTGCTCTGTCCTAGAAACTCACTAGCGCCCTCCAGTGCAGAGAAATAGTCACAACCTGATGTGTGATTATGTCCAACATGTCTGGTTACAGACGCACCATGACTACCACCGAGGCGCTGCAGCATTTACAGGCGTTGGACAGCGGCCATTTTACATTGTGTGAAAAATAGCATTAAAGTTGTTAAAATGTTAATTGTGGTGTCAGTTAGTTTCATAACAGACATGCTAACATATGCAATGCGTTAATATCTCAACTGGTATTTATCATGACAGAATATAGAGTTTAGAAACCGGCCGTCATTTTGACCGCCCAGGGTGGTTTTAGTGGTAAAGCACTTGCCCCTGCTTACTTTTGACTTTATTAACTTACAGTCTGCGCTTAAAATCAGCTCTAGCCAGCATTACTTGTGGTCTGGTGTCGCACCCTTAATTGCTCCCCAGAACAACACAAACTAGGAACAACAATCCTATTGTTACGCAGCGGTTCCCCATTAACATGTCACTTGGCGGGCTAACAGTTTGGTAATTTTGTCATGGGAAATTAGCATATACGACTCATACGTGAAACCCAGGGAGGTAATACACTCTGCATAAGTGTAGTCCACTGACTTCCGGTTTCTAGTGCAGCGGTCATACCAGTTTCCTGTTTGTTGGCGCACTGTTGACAATAGCATGTTTTTCACGATGCCTGCCAGATTCCTCATGGATAAATGTCAACCACATGCACACAACTGTCGACGAACTTTCACCTGCACCTACCAGCAAACGGGTGAAAGGTTTCAAGTTGTGCAAATCAAGTTACGTCCACAATTCATCCTCGTAATTGTGTGTGTGTACTTGACTGCTAGCTGTACTGTAGCCTATTTGGGGGGGGGGGGCAGCCGGGAAGCGAATTTACGAATCCTACTATGGCCACGGCAAGACCCGCCCTACTCTGTCTGTGATTGGCTAACCCTATCCCTAACCCCACCCTAACCCTAACCCTAACCCTATCCCTAACCCCACCCTAACCCAAACCTAACCCTATCCCTAACCCCACCCTATCCCTAACCCCACCCTAACCCTAACCCTAACCCCACCCTAACCCTAACCTTAACCAACCAAGACCCGATGCCAAATCAGAGGCATCGGGTCTTGGCGTGGCCATAGTAGGATTCGCAGCCGGGGAACCGCGGCAGCCTTGAAGCGAACCCGGGTCTCCGGCACCACAGGCGACTGCGTTAACCAGTCGACTAAAGGGTCCGACCCGTTAGCCAACGGGCTAGCGAGTCCATTCATGCGTAATCGTTACAGCACCGTCGCGGTGACGCACAGGTGCGTTCTTTACGTGCGGCAGAACACGTTCCAGGTAAAACAGGCAGAGGGGTGAGGAGTCCTGAAACTGTCAGATGACAATGCGACTGTCCCACTTATATGTATGTCAGCCATGTTGGGCGAACATCTATTCAACAAAAAAACAAATAAAAAATGGACTCACTATTTTGGAGCCGAATTTTCAACTGTGTACGTGCACAACACAGACTCCAATGATGAAAACAAACAATAAACAATTATTTGAATTCAAATTCTAAAATATTTTAAAAAAAAATCATGAGTATGCTGTCTGTGTATAACATAAACATATAAGCGTCTCCATTATCAATAATATGCTAACAAACAAATGACGATTCAAGCGTGGGTCCAATAAAGGATTGGAGAAAATATCAGCTGAGAGTTTGATAATTGTTGCTATTTTAGCTCTTATCGTGCATGCTGCTGGACCGGGTGGTTCTGGCAAGCCCAGAGTGAAGTCCAGTCACAGTAAATACCAGTGGTAGTTGTGCTGTGTGAGACTGAAACCTGCTCAGAGAAAAACAACGTGTAAACAACAGGAAGTGGGGGGGGTGGTGCTGGATAGGAAGAGCAGACGATATGGAAAACACGAAGACACGACGAAACCTCTCCACCACGGGGAGCGCAGCAGGTACTCCCCACCCGGTACTCCCAACCCGGTACTCCCCACCCGGTACTCCCCACCCTGCACACAGCCCCACCAGCCCGCGCCTGGATGAAGATGAGGATGATGAGGATGACGACGACGATACCACCACGCCCCCCCATGAACTCATAACCGCACGGGCCCCGGCTGACGTATAAGGAACACACGCTCTCGTGACAGAAGAGCAGGGTGATAAACATGAAACACATGCACGCGCACACGCATGCACGCGCACGCACTCACACACAAACACACCCCGCACATATGGAGACAGAAAAAAGATGTAAAGATGTGCACACTTGTGCACACCCATAGACACACATAGCATATGGATGTATTGAGAACAATGGGGGTATGAATGCATGTAGTCGGTATTCCACAGACCACACACTGTATGGCTGTGTGTGCGCGTGTGTGCGCGTGCGTGCGCGTGTGTTTGAAGAGTTATTCCCGGTCTCGCGTGCTGATTCCGACTTCCGGGCGCGGGTCTCTCTGGTGATCTGAACTACTGACCCCCGAGTGCACGCACGCGAGTGCACGTTTGAAAGTGTGAGTGTGGATGTGTGTGCGTGCGTGTGCGTGCGCACACACACACATATATATATATATATATATATATATATATATAAAAAGAAAAAAAAAAACAACTGAAAATGAATTTTGAAACAGTCCCAAACAGCAACCGGAACTTAAAAACTACTAGAACGACCGTGGGCGGTCATTTTGACGGCCGCGGTTTTTCACTCTATATTCTGTCAAGATAAATACCCGGTTGAGATATTAATGCATTCCATATGTTAGCATGTCTGTTAAGAAACCAACTGACACCAAAATTAACGTTTTAACAACTTTGATTCCACTTTTCATACAATTCAAAATGGCCGCCGCCCAACGCCTGTAAACGCTGCAGCGCCTCGGTGGTGGTCACGGTGCGTCTGCAACCAGACATGTTGGACATCATCACACGTCAAGTTTAGACTGTTTCTCCGCACTAGGGGGCGCTAGTGTGTTTCTAGGACGGAGCGATGAAGGAAATGACGCG
>NC_079231.1:22066103-22096103 GCF_029633865.1 Lampris incognitus | reverse complement strand
TATGACTAATCGCTTCCCTGCATCACCTCTCACCACCGCCGGGCTGCCACGATGAAAGACGGACCAGGAGAGAGCGGGGGGGAGGGGGGGGGGAGAGGGGGAGAGAGAGGGGGAGTGGGAGAAGCGTTTGAAGTATGAGGGAAGTGTGAGAGCGCTGCCAGCCTGCAAGCCAAGTCCGTCCGCCGGACAGCGAGTCAGTCACTCGCTCTGTTTTCTTAACCTCTCCTCCAACTTCTCTCCTCTCTCCTCTCTTCTCTTTTCTTCTTCTCTTCTCTTTTCTTCTTCTCTTCTCTTTTCTTCTTCTCTTGTGTTCTATTTTCACGTTTATCGGCATGCATATATATTATTGTCTGCAGAATACGGGAACGAATTGCGCGTTTGCTGTTTTTATCACGGACTGCAGCCTCCGGCGCGTAAACCCTGCAGAACAAACACAAACAAGGGGATCGCCGGTTCGAATCCCCGCGTTACCTCCGGCTTGGTCGGGCGTCCCTACAGACACCATTGGCCGTGTCTGCGGGTGGGAAGCCGGATGCGGGGTGTGTGTCCTGGTCGCTGCACTAGCGCCTCCTCTGGTCGGTCGAGGCGCCTGTTCCGGGGGGGGGGGCAAATGGGGGGAATAGCGTGACCCTCCCACGTGCTACGTCCCCCTGGTGAAACTCCTCACTGTCAGGTGAAAAGAAGCGGCTGGTGATTCCACACGTATGGGAGGAGGCACGTGGTAGTCTGCAGCCCTCCCCGGATCAGCAGAGGGGGTGGAGGAGCGACCGGGACGGCTGGGAAGAGTGGGGTAATTGGCCGGGTACAACAGGGTAGAAAAAAAGGGGGGAAGCCCCGCCCTCAAAAAAAACAAACATATAAATAAATGCGGAAAAATAAAAAGCAAAACAACACAACACAACAACAGAGGGAAAACGCGTCATACCCACCTTTATATCCGAAGTCGTACGACAGGAACACACAGTAAGTCCACATCCGGTCACAAAGACACATTCTTGGGGGGGATGCTGTTAACACCGGGGCCCTGCCATCCCTTCAGTTCTGCAGCCTTTCCTCTTCCGGTGTCTTAAAATAACGGGACAGACTGTTATTATACCCACAATAACAACACCAAACACACACCCAAGTGTGTGTTTGGTGTTTTGGCAGCGGCCCCCCAGTAGGTGCGGCTTTGGACGAGGCGGCCATTTTGACCGATACCAGACCTGCCGCCCCCTGAATGCTGCTAAATCTGCATATACTTGCATTAAAATGAGTTTTAGATCAGTTGCACATAAATAAAGTTATGATAAGCTCTACCTAAAACGACCATGAGCGGTCAAAATGACCGCGGGTAATTTGCGCGTGATCGTGTGCGCGTCATGTCAGTATTTATGACGTGTGTTGGTGGCGTCATTTCCTTCGCGAAGTTCGTTGCTCTGTCCTATAAACTCACTAGCGCCCTCTAGTGCAGAGAAATAGTCTAAAGTTGATGTGTGATTATGTCCAACATGTCTGGTTACAGACGCCGTCACAGACGCACCATGACTACCACCGAGGCGCTGCAGCATTTACAGGCGTTGGACAGCGGCCATTTTAAATTGATTGAAAAATTGTATTAAAGTTGCTAAAATGTTAATTGTGGTGTCAGTTAGCTTAATTACAGACACAATAACATATGCAATCCGTTAGTAACTCAGCTGGGCAGTTATCTTGACAGGATATAGAGTTTAAAACCCGGCGGTCATTTTGACCGCCCGTGGTCGTTTTAGGCAGGAGTGGAACCCCAGTCGTTCTAGCGTTAGACGGATTTATGGACCTGCTTGGGATGTGTAGGAGCTCCACCCAGAGTGTTCGGACCAGACCACATCCCCGTGCACAGAGCAGGAAGGGTCCTCCACCAGCTTCACCCGTCCGACACTGCAGCTTGCTCAGTGCTGGGCGTGTGTGCAGTACTGCGCGTGAGCTTGGCCCTCGCTTCTTCCACACATCCGGCCACAATTTGGTGGTTCGAGTCTCGTTTCCGCAGCGCGGCGGAAACGAGGCCTGATCACCAAATCCGCCGGCTCGTAGCGGAGCCTCGATGTGCCCGAGCCAGCCACGCCGCGGCGCTCATCGATGACCATCGTCCTTCTTTCGCACAAGACACCCCCCACAACCCCCCATGCGCGCGCGCGCACGCACGCACACGCATGTAAGCACAGCGTGGGAAGATAAAGTGGTTCCACATGGAGAAAGAATGGAGGAGAGGTGCATGCGACCACCCATGGAAGAGGGGGTCCCAGGTGTCTCTTCTTGTGTACGCGCGCGTGCGTACGCGTGCGCGCGCGCGTAGGCCTTTATCGCGGATTGAGTTGGATGACGTTATCAGGAAATCCCCACCATAGACATGACCCTATGACCTTATCAAGTGGACGGACCTGCAGTCTTGGACCCTCTCGACTGGTAGTTTGACCTTGTTTCACCTCATTCCTGCGACCACAAACTTCCTATTTCACCTGCTGTTCAGGAGACTTACCGCGGTAAAGGAGCATGTTTACTCTTGTTGTTGTTGTTGTTGTTGTTGTTGTTGTTGTTTGTGCACAAAAGAATGAAGATGAATGCTCTGCATACGGGCATTCCCATTAGCATTCCCCAGTCTATGCATCCGACCGCGGATGCATAGACTGGCTAGCACTCAGCTGCAAGGGTCGCGACCCTTTAGTTCAGCTGAGTCGCCCGTGGTGCGGGCCATCCGGGTTCCCGGCGGCCTCCCGAACTCGTCGCAGCGTCTCCAAAATGTTGAAACCCCGGACATCCTGCAGGTCCACACAGTCCAGCCCGGGGCTGGCATCAGTTTGCCAGCCCCGGGCTCTCAGGTTTCACACGGCCCCAAACTTTACTTCTCTAAATGCTAAAAAAACAAATTCAATGTCATGCCGGTGTTCATTTCATAACGGTTTTAACTCTTCCGGATCTCTCGAGCTCGTAATCTGAAGCCACGTGTCTCTCAGTGTTAAAACGGGCTGCTCGTTTTTAGGCGTTTTGTTGGTTTTCTCTGAATGACGCGAAACAAAACATCGACGCGTGTGCAGGGTCGGTGAGGGCGCGTGTCCAATCAGCGGAGCCGCGCGGAGAAAACACACGAGCCGGGAGAGGAGCGCTGCCTGCGACTGTGACGTCACCCCCGCCCCCCCCCCCCGCACGCTTCCTCTCTAATTAAACTGCACGAGTCTCCCTAAATGTTGGGGAAAGCACGTCCCGTGAGCCCTGGGTCTACTTCTTCATCATCACCATCATCATCATCATCTTGGGGAGAAAAAAAATAGAAGCACAATACAGAACTAGTAGAAGAAGAAAAACAAAATAATTTGAACAAGAGCTCTATGGAGGTTCTCCAGCACCACATCCCAGGATGAGCTCCGGGGGCCTCTCCTTTACGCAGCGATATCACAGCATGTGGGGGGAAATTCCAACTATTCCCACTTTCATTCCCACCACAAGTCCTTTCCTTCCTGGTCCCGAGCCGAGCGAGACGAGCGCGTCGCAACGCAGCGGCTAACAAGACAGTTGTGTTGCACATGGCGCGCCGGCTCACGGGGACCCCGCCAGACGCCCCGCCCTTCTCACGTCCACCGGCAGGGTAAACAAGTGGCGCTGGCTATATCCCCCATGTAATCTGGATTTAGCCCGGCCAGATCCGCGGCTGTTGGGCTGCAGAGGCCCTGGACGCTCAGCTGCACCGTGGGAGGTTCTCTCTCAATGCCACCTTTGTGTTCATGCGTGTGCGTGTGCGTGTGTGTGCGTGTGAGAGTGTGTGTGCGGAACACAGAGCAATGCAGTCGACGACCTACAAAATCCTCTTCCGAGTCTGCTCCTCCGCCTGGAGCGCAGCGCAGCGGAGCGGAGCCTCACATCCATCCGGGGACATGCGCAACTCCAGAAGACGCCGCGCAAAGGATGTGACCGGATGACACCACGCGCGTCTTCCGTCCCGCACGCGGGGCGACAGATGTGTGCCGGGGTCTCAAACAGGTTTGAACGAATGTTAAGAATCATTTTGAGCTGCCTGCCCAGACCCTTAACTACATACTCTCTCTCTCTCTCTCCCACCCTCTCTCTCTCTCTCTCTCTCTCTCTCTCTCTCTCTCCCCCTCTCTCTGCCCTCTCTCCCCTCTCTCTCGCTATCACACACACACACACACACACACACACACACACACACACACACACACACACACACACACACACACACACACCGTCCTCCCGAGTCACATGAGTCAAACGCTAAGTGGGACTCGACCTCTCAACAGTTTGCAGACAAACCAAAAGTATTTGGACAGAGTACGTGTCGGCTACACTTCTATCCCCCGTGCAGACATCTGGCACGCCAACTGCTCCGCGCGCACGCACGCACGCACGCACGCACGCACACACACCAAAACTCTGTTTTCCTTTGTTTTGTTTTGTTTTAGCGTTTGCATTTGTAGTCTCGACCTCCATTTTGGTTCCTTTTTTTATTTTTATTTATTTATTTATTTGTGATTTTCAGATTTTGGGACGCCAGAGACACACGAGGTGGTTCTGCAGGCTCTCAGGCCTGCAGCATGTTGGGTTTGAGACACGCATTCCCTCTTTCCGCTGCGTTTTCACCCTTTCCTTTGTTTCGTCCTGCAGGGAATCTGAATAATCTGAAACGTTTTTCATTTCCAGAAAAAGAAAAGGAAAAGAAAAAAGAAAGAGGAAAACGCTACAAGTGACGGTGGCTGTAGGCCACAACTAATGATTATTGTCATTGTCAATTAATCCACTGGTGGTTGATGTTGTTTTTTTTTCATGTAGTCATGTGTCATGCAGTCTTTTACAATGCCAATTAGAAGTTAGCAAAGCCCGAAATGCCTCAGTTAAAACTTATTACTCCGTCTGAGCAGCGCTGACAAACTTTATTTTAATGTTCTTTCTTCTGATGCTGTGAATGGCAGCAAATATCTGGCAATTTAAAAACGATAAATCGATTGCTAAAATTGAAACTGATTAATTTTCTGCCGCTCACAATAATAATAATAATAACAATGGTAATAACAATAATAATAACTAAGTACTATTATAAAATAAATAATAATAATACATATAATAACAAATATATACTATAATAAAATAAATAATAATAATACATATAATAACAAATATATACTATAATAAAATAAATAATAATAATAAATACAATAATAAATACAATAATATAATAATAATAAATACAATAAAATAATAATCATCATCATCATCATAATAATCATAATCATAATCATAATAATTGACTTGTCATTGTAGGGCTTGGGAGTGGCTGCCCCCCCCCCACCACCACCAGCACCACCCAAATGACCACCGTGTTAACGATAAAGATAAAACCTGCTATAATGAGAGAAACAAAAACCAAAAAGGCAGACATTTGTTTATCAGCCCACAGCTGAGTGAGCTGTGTGAGGTTGGTGCGAGAGTCGGAGAGGAGTCGCGGGAGGCCGCGGGGGGCTGCGCCCCTCCAGCTGGTGTCCACCCAGCAGCTCCTCCTGCCCGCTGTAAACAACACGGGACTGGTCGCCAAGGCAAATAGGGATCAAATTAAAAAAGCCTTAGCGCGGAAAACTTCAAAAAGAAAAAAAAATACTTTGGAAATAAACCCCCCCCTTCCTTCCTTTCCTTCTCGCTCTCTTTTCCTGCCCCCCCTCCCTCCCACCCCTCCCACCCCTACCCCACTCTCCGCCCCCTCCTCCCATTATGAAGGCAGCAGCTGGTGGGGAATTACTCTCAACTTCTCTCTGCTTAGCACCATCACAGTCACAGGACGGTGATCTAAGTGGCTCTTTTTAAAAGGGCGGCCGTGTGTGCGTGCGTGTGCGTGCGTGTGTGCTAAGCTCTCCCTTCATGCCTTTTTACGCATGCTTGTATGCCTCTGCATGGATGCGTCTCTTTTGTGACCGGGGCAACGCGCGCGTGCGCGCGTGTTTGTGCGTGCGTGCATGCGCGCGCTCGCGCTCGAACTTGTCTACGTGCGTTTGTACTCCAGCGTATCTGCCTGTGTGTGCGTCACGGAAGTATCGCCGGATGAATTGCATTCTTCCTAATAACGTCCATCCCTAATATCTTTTTAAGCTGCTTATTAATTTGTTGCATTATTTCGCAGCCTTTTTAACATACCTGAAACCTAAAAACGCCATTTTCAGAGTTTATGCGCGTCGACAATATTTTTTTATTTTTATTTTTTTAATTTGAGACGTCCATAAGCTCACATGATTTTGAGGTAGGGAGAACTGTGTGCGTGCGCGCGTGCGTGTGTGTCCTTGCTCGAGGTAGACGACTTGATTAAAAGTGTGAGTAAGTGCAGGTCTGCCCTCTTCGCAGCCCTGCAAATGACCCGGTGGCTGCTGATACGCCTTGTGCCACAGTCTCGGTTCTTCTTTTACGCGGTGAGCCCAAATCAAGGGCAGAGTCTCATTCGCACCCGGGGCCGGGGCCTGCAAAGGGAACTCCTGCACGCGCACGGCGGTGAGTGTCTGTAGAGTAAGGTGATGTCACTATCAGGGTACCGGTCCGCTGTATGGAGGTCCATGGGTCCTGTGTGGAACAACTCGTGTTAACTTTGGTCTGGTTCATGTGGTGAACATGCCTGACACGGCGCACTGAAAAATAGAAAAATGAGGAAGATGAGGGGGGGGGGGTAATAATAAAGAATTAAAGTTCGGCTGTCCTCCTCTTCCCTCCTGGGCCAAATTCCCAGTTTGTTATCCTGACCAAGTTTCACCAACCACCTCATAGCACGTCTATTAAAAATAAATAAATAGATAAAAAATAAAACTCATCCATAGGTGGGCTGGCTGCTCCGTGGGCCAATAGAAACCCTTCATTTGAGCCAGTAATGACCTGATGAGCTGCTGCAGCCGTGCGTGCCCTGTGAATGTGCGCATGCGTGAACGCAGCGGCGTACACCGGTAGGCGCGCTGAGCGCCGAGATCCATATTCAAGATTTCAAACTCTCAACATTCAGGCAACAACAACGACTCCAGAGCACAGAAGGCAGATATGGCTAGATGCCTCTTTTCCTTTTTTTTTTTTTTTAAAAACTCTTTTAAATAATTTAAGACAGTTTTAGCTTGACGGATTGGTGCTCGGCCTCGTTGGCTTGTGTATTCAGTGTTATCTGTACAGCGCAGCATTACGCACTGCCGCAGGTTTCCATTTGACCAGCTACGTTTTGGGGGAAATTAACCTTTGTGTGGCTGCACCCCAAACTTTGTTGGGGATTCACTAAATTGTGATGTGTTGTGTGATTCCGTGTGTGTGTGTGTGTTTGTGTGTGCGTGCGCGTGTGGCCGTTAGTTTAACGGGGGTCCGGAGGAAGAGGGGGTAAAACAGCAGAGAGCACATCCCCATCCAGGGATGTTATATAACACCATTGTTCTTCTTATGCGGGGACGTTATTGATAATGCCTCGTTTTGTGGTTGCGGGGGCTCGGCGAGGCTCCCTCATACCTGCTAAATCCAGCTCCGCAACCCCCCACACCCACACCCCACCCCACCCCCAATTTTAAACGGAAAGATTTCCAGTGTGTATTCTCCTTTTATTGCTTTCATTTGCATATAAATTAAATCCATATTGTGCCTGCGAGGCAGACTATGCAAACCATCCCAGGCTTTTCTTTGTTTTACAGATAAACCCTCGTCTTCCAAATGACAAGGTGGAGGAGGGAGGAGGTGGGAGGGGGAGGTGGGGGGGTATCCTCTCTCGCAGTATCATAATTGTATGAATTTTAAATATACTGTCATGAGATCCTCTTCCAAATTCGCAGCAGGGACTCAGACTATTGCGATACGGGAGGGTTTTTTTTTTTTTTGGCATCCTTGCGCTGGCGGAAGTTCGGCTGAGCTGACCACGAGGAACCATCACCTTCCGGTCACGTGCAGGCCACACGGCCCGCGTGAAGACCCAGCGCTCCGGTCACGTCTTCTACAGACAAATCCAACGAGCTAAAATAATTAATTGAAATTTTAACGCAACGGCGCAAATTATGAACTTTAAAGCCCGCCGCGTTCTCTTACTCTGTTTCACCGGCTATAATTTTATTTTTAATTTTTTTTTTATTTATCTACCAAATAATCTGTATACACCCTGCTTTAGATGTAAACACACATATCTTAATTTTGTTTCTTCTTGTAGACACTCAAGTTTATTTATTTACACCTATTGTATATGTTTTATAGTTTTTATCTATCTATCTATCTATCTATCTATCTATCTATCTATCTATCTATCTATCTATCTATCTATCTATCTATCTATCTATCTATCTATCTATCTATCTATCTATCTATCTATCTATCTATCTATCTATCTATCTATCTATCTATCTATCTATCTATCTATCTATCTATCTATCCATCTATCTATCTGCAGTATGTACCTGCATAAATCAACCTTTGTTATTCTGTGTTGATATGAGAGTCAGTAGGAAAACATAATATCACCATTTATAAGTAAAATAAAAAACTAAACTTGGTAACCGATGCCAAACGACTATAGGTCCACTTTTTCCGGCCATGCTATGGTTGTGTGTGTGTGTGTGTGTGAAAGGTAGACAAATTGTATTTTTTATTTTTTGGTCTATTTAAATAACCTTATTTTCAGCCCCCTTTTTAATATAAATAAGCACAATTGAATCACGGACCAATTTAAACTAAACGCAATCGTCCTACGATGAAGTACAAAAATAATTAATATATATATATATATGTGTGTGTGTGTGTGTGTGTGTGTGTATGCGTGTGTGTGTATATATATATGAATTATTATACAATTATTATACACATACACACACACACACACACACACACATATATATATATATATATATATATATATATATATATATAGGTCCACTTTCATATATATATATATATATATATATATATATATATATATGAATGAATTACATCTCAATGGTGCAAAACTGCAAAGCTAATTTTTTTTGCCTGCAAAGCTTATTCTCCGTAATAATGAAGCGGTGATTACGTCATAAAATGTGACGATTACGTCATAATACGCGCAGACAGTCATGTCCGGGTATTTTCCCGAGTCGCAGTGATAAACGGTGACTACCCTAAAAGCAAACCGGTAACTTTGACAGCGGTGTGACGACGCGCCGCCACAGCGGTGGCGCGCCGACGTCGCTGTCAGACCAGTTGTGCAAATCAATTATTATTATTATTGCGCCTTCTCGCGCTTATTAAGCCTCTTCGCTATAGGCGTAATTGAACACGAACTCATGCACACTTGACATAATTAAAAACCGCGAACGAGGAGGCCGCTCATCCTGCACCCCTCTGCAGAGCCTCTGCAGGTTCGCTAACTGTTAATTAGAGCCCGTCCAGTTTCGGTTGCATGAAATAACGCATGCCTGGGCTCTAACCGGCGCGCGCGTATCACTTGTGCATAGCCGGCAGAGCAGCAGGCCGGGGCTGCGGGCGGAAATAGCTCGGGGAAGCACAGGAAATGTGGCCGACTGTCTGTCGGTAGTGAGATATCTCCTTACACCCAAAACGAAAACGTTTGGCCCATCTGCAGAAAGTATGGGGGACGGGAGCGGGCACGAGGCACTCAAATGGGTGTGCCGAGGCGCAGCGTCGGAGCACCCTTGCCGGAGGACGGCTGGAAACCCCTCTATAACGCACGTCCGCCACAACACTGAGGAGCAAAGACAGAACAGGCGCGTCGGGATTCATGCGTAAAAACGCAACGACGGCGATCTGGAATACCCAAACAATCCAGCAGCTACGTGGGAAACACTGCAGATGTAGGCTACTGCAGATGTAGGCTACTGCCTGCAGATGTAGGCTACTGCCCCGTATGAACACAGCATGACTTATATGTGCTGTCTGCTCTCCTGACCCCTCGGCTGGGCTTCCTGGACCTGCGCAAGGTCCCGACTAACACAAAGACCCACGGAGTCTCGCCATGCCCCCCACCCCGTCTGTCTGACAGTCTGTCTGTCTGTCTCTCCCCCTCTCTCTGCTCTCGCTCTCTCTCACACACACGCACACACACGCACGCACACACACGCACACACACGCACACACACACACACACACACACACACACACACACACACACAGTGAGGTAACAGCAACACCCAATGAGCTGACATAGTTGGAGAAGCGTGTCGTGTCGTGTCGTGTCGTGTCGTGTCGTGTCGTGTCAGGGGGGTAGTTCACATCTCGGGGTATCAGACCCGCACCAAGGTCAAGTAAGGCCGAGCCGACACTGAACCCCGGGACTTGTCACGTTAAGGCGGACGGTGCGACGGGCGGACTACGCAGCATCTCATCCTACTTTAAACCTTTTCACCACCGCTACCTGGAGCAGCCAACTCCTCTGCGGCCAGTCTGACTAGCAGGGGGACTCGGAGCCAGCAGCCGCACAAACCGGGTCTCGTTACTGACACACACGAGCTGACGGAGGTGGTCTGGCTTTACAAACACATTCCCATAATTTTACATAATTTACACAATTTACGCAATTTACATAGGTTAACTTATATAGCTTAACCTTTGTATATATCTTTTTTTTTCAAAAGTTAAGATGTGTAAGTTTGCCTACGTGTTTCTGGCTGAAATGCATATAAATACTCAATAATAATAATAATAATAATAATAATAATAAACGTGGTAATACAATTGATGATAATAATAATAAGCGTAGTAATAAAAATACTAATAATAATATTGATGATAATAAGCGTAGTAATAAAATTAATAATAATAATAATAATAATAATAATAATAATACACGTGGTAATACAATTGATGATAATAATAATAAGCGTAGTAATAAAATTACTAATAATAATAATGATGATAATAAGCGTAGTAATAAAATTAATAATAATAATAATAATAAACGTAGTACTAAAATTGACGATGATAATAATATAATAATAATAATAATAATAAGCGTAGTACTAAAATTAACAATAATAATAATAATAATAATAATAATAATAAGCGTAGTATTAAAATCGATAATATTAATAATGGTAATTTTAATTTTAAAAATAAAAGGGATGTTGATAACGATAAGAATAATGGCAATAATAAATTGGTGTGTATCAGCATCAGTGTATTATTAGATAAATTAGATTTAAACATGTTTTTATTTATTCTTCCAAAGACAATTTCGCCCTTCTCTGTGTCTCATCCCCGTCTTAAAATATTAACATTAAAGTAAAATAACCATTTTAAAAAGTCAGTCCGTTGGTATTTTTCCGCGGGCCGAAAACAAAAAGTAATAAAGGAAATAAATGTAAGTCAACATTGAACAGTTTCTTTTTGGATTTGTATTTTTTTTTCTTTGTTGTTTTTGTTTTTGTTTTTATTTCAGACTCCATAATAATAAAATCTTTGGTTGGTTGCGTGGCTCAGTGACGCAGTTTGTCACGTTCTGTGGTCGGTACATAAGACTTGGGGGGGGGGGGTTGCACAGACCACAGACACCTATAAGGGACAATCAGACACCGACATTATAATATTATAGAAAGGAAAAAAGATAAAATCTCCAGCAAGAAGGGATTCTGCGCGAGAGACAAGCACCCCTGTCCCGAAATTAAATATATACAACGTGATAAATGTGAGGCTATATATAAACTTTAATAGCGTTCGTTCATTTTCTATAATTATGTCCATATAGTGTGACCATAAAACAGATAGATCTGGTTTTAAATAGCGTCCCCCTCCCCCGTTTCCATGGCTCCACGCGTGTCCGTGATAACAGAGTCCGATGCGCAGGGGGGGGAGAGGGGTGAGGGTGGGGGGGGGGGTGGGGGGTCCTCCTCAGTCGCTGTCCTCCTTGTCCTCCTGCACGGTGGTCGTCGAGTGGTTGTAAAGTCCTTGGGCCATGAGCTGCAGGGCCAGCCCGTTCTTGTAGCCGCTCGCCTTTTTGATTTTAGCCCGCTTGTTCTGGAACCAGATCTTGATCTGGGACTCGTTCAGGCTGAGTTCCTGGGCCAGGGACTGCCTCCGCTGCTCCGTGATGTAGCGGCTGGCCTGGAACTCCGCCTTCAGTCTCTGCAGCTGCTCCGCCGTGAACGCCGTCCGGGGCCGCTTGTCCTCCTTCTCGCTCTTCTTCTTCTTCAGTTTCCGTGTCCTCGGGCCTGGTGTGGAAACAACAATGACACGAGCACGTAAATGTCATTATAGGCCATATGGGTGCGACCGCGCGCCTGGCTGCGAGCGCTGCCTCCACCCCCACCCCCGCTGCTAGCCCGTCCCGTACGGGATAGGCCCCCCGTTCGATAGCCTGCTTGGAACATCAGCAACCCCGTCCGTGATCCATCGCTCCGCTGGTGCGTTCATCATGACCCCTGCGAGCAGACACGCGTCTCCGCAAGGCAGCTGCCTTGCTTTGCAGCATGCAACAACAGCAACAACAACAACAACAACAACAACAACAACAACAACAACAACAACAGAGTTTCTAAGTGCGCTTCAATGGCGGATTTAGCGAGAAAACACCGTCTCAATCGTACTGAACACAGTTTTTTTTATTGCGTAAAGTCGACCCATTACGCACAAAGGAGCGTCTTAAACACGCCACAAACGCACATAATTGTGGATTAATTTGGCAATAACGGTTCCCCTGACTTCTCGGGGCGGGGGGGGCGGATTTCTTTACTTGACGTCTCAACACAACGAGACTCTGCAGCCTTACGCAGAGCCGAGGGAGCGGACGCGAAGACGCGCAACCAGCAAAACCCCCCCCCGAAACCTCCTCACTCCTGTCGATGATTTTAGAGGACTGCTCGCGCGGTAACCCTCTCTTCCCCCCCCTCCCCGGCACGGGGCTGCAGCGAGGATGCAGGGGTGCGTCTCTGTCATGTTAATGCACGCGGTGTGAAGATCACGGACGTGTCACGGGGCTGCACGGGACAAGTAACAACGCTTCTTATCTGCTCTTATAACCTGCGTCGTTTAACAAAGAAGCGTCCTCGGTGCTATGACGCAGTCGACTATTGTGAAATAATTGAATTGGTGTGTGTGTGTGTGTGTGTGTGTGTGTGTGTGTGTGTGTTGTCAGTACTGATACTGGTACTGCTGAAGCTTTAGAAAGGAGTAAGAAAAGGGGTGTAGTCTGGCAGAGCTGAAATTGAAACGTGCAAGATTTTAGAAACGTGCAACAAAACGTGGTGTTGGAGTTGCTATTCACGAGTTTTGTCGTAGTCTGTTTTTGTCGATTCACGAGCCGAGGACCTGAAAAGGGCCTCTATTTATTTATTTATTTATTCGCTTCTTTATTCACGGCTTGAGCGTCGAGCATCCCCCTCCACCTCCCAGCATCCCCCTCCACCTATCAGTCGCACCGCCGGAGGTGACAGCGACACGTTCACGGTACAAACGTCAGGACGGACTCGGGGCCGTCTCACCCCGTGGACCCTCAGTCTCAACACGTTTCTACTCTTTCACCGGGTAGCACCACCCATCCATTCATCCATCCATCCATCCATCCATCCATCCATCCATCCATCCATCCATCCATCCATCCATTTATCCATCCATCCATCCATCCCTGCATCGTTTTAAATGGACCAAACCAGCTCTTCTTCTCTGACTTTGTGTGGGAAACTTTGGTCTCAACTTCCGGAGGGCTTAAGGAACACTCTTATTCCAACTAATATTTAAAAACAAAATAAAAAAAATAAATTAAATTAAAAAACAACAACCATGCGTGCAAATGATTGAAGCAACAAAAAAAACCCCCATAAAACAACAAAGTGGGAATGTGTATGCGGGAGCTGAATAACGTGGGCTTGCCCAGCCTTTCCCTCTCAGGACTGTGTAGCAGGACTTCCGAGGGATCGTTGAGTCCCGGACGGACCACGTGGGAGCAGCCCGAGCTGACACATCTGTTCTGTCGTCATAGACACCACACCTGTGCACACCTGTACACACCTGTACGCAGGTGTGGTGTTTATCATTACATTACCCGAGCCTGTGCCTCACGCGCCTCGTCTTCTCTCTCTCCCTCTCTCTCTCTCTTTCTCCCCCCCCCCCCTCTCTCCCTCTCTCTGTCTGGTGTTGCGTGATAGATAAGTAGTTTAAAACCCTTGCACAGCGCGAGGCCTACACTTGTGTTTGGTAAATACGTCCGTTCAAAGTTATGACGAATATGACGAGTGCATTAATTAGAAAAGGGCTACATAAATACAATTATCATCATCATCTTCATCATCATCATCATCATCACTATTATTATTATTATTATTATTATTATTATTACTACTGGGTGGGTCAGTTAGAGCTGACGGGGCCCGCTGACAGCGCCGTGCCCCCCACCACACATATCCACACAGGGGGCAGCTGGGGGACTTTTGTTTACGTCCGCACTTGTTGGTGTTTTGCGTGCGTGTGCGCACACGCACGCAAGCGTGTGTGTTTGTGTTTGCGCGCGTGTATGCGTGCGTGTGCGTGTGTCTGTGTGTATTAATTGCACGTTGAGCGTCACAGGCTTTGGTGGCAGCGATCATTTAGACACGTTTACCTCCACCCCCCCCACTTCGTAACGACGCATCAGCTGGTGATGGAGGCTCCGGCCGCGCGCTGCAGGGAGCTCGCGTGATCGACATCTAGAAAGTGAAACGAAACAAAAAAAAAAAAAGACACGCCGCCGAGCGCCCAGCCAGACAAGCCGCGCTTTGGGAGAATATTAGCGCCTTACCAGATGAGGGTCGGTCCGAGTAGCGCGTGCAGTAGACCCAGGCGGGCCAGAGCAGTTGGGAGGACTCCTTCGCCATGTGTGCGGAGCCTCCGTCGCCGCCGCCGCCGCTCATGACCACGATAGACGGAGGGCTGTCCGCGTATCGCGCCGTCCCGTTGCCCGCCGACTCGCCCTGCTTGGACGACGAGCTCTGCTTGTTCGAGGCGGGCGAGGACGACGAGGAGGAGGACGAGGACGAGGAGGAGGACGACGAGGAGGTGCTGCTGTCGCTGCTGCAGTTGGAGTCCAGGCAGAGGCTGCCGGCGTGCGGCGGCGGCGGCCTCGCCAGCAGCGGGTTGACGTTCTCCCTGCCCGCGGTCTGCGCCCGCTCCCCGCGGCAGCCCGTCTCCCTCCGGCAGCCGAAGTCCGGCCGCAGGATGTTGTCGATGAAAAAGTTGGTGGTCCGGTGGCCCGGCGCGCCCGCCTGGTGGGGCAGGATGAGCGGAGGGGATGGGAGGTGGGGTGACAGGGACATGCTCTCCTCCTCGTCGAGTCCCGGCCGTTCTTCTCCTTTCGCTCTTCTTCCATAACTCAGCGGGGTGGATGGGGTTGGGGGGTTGGGGGAAGCGGGGGATGGGGGGTGGTGGGGGGGGGAGGCAAAATCTCGGCCGGAGCGCAACGGCCTCTCCACAGCCGAACTCCACTTGTTGCTCAAATCCCCCTCGTATCCAACATGCGAAAAAGAAGAAGTAGAAGGAAAAGAAGAAGAAGAAGAAGAAGAAGAAGAAGAACAGTCGCCCCCTCGGTCGGGCCTATTCGTCGGGCTGAAACGAAGACGGGATCAGCATGACACCTGGCCGGGTTCGGGAAACCATCTAGGACCGTCGACGCGTCGTGCTCCGGAGAAGCCGTCCGAAGCGTGGGAATGAAGCGCGCCTCGCCAGCCGGCGGCTCCGCATTACGCACGGCGCGAACGCGTCCCTGCGTCTCCGGCCGATGCTGCGTGCGTCCGCTCTTCCCGAAGTCTTGTGAAAAAAAACCCCCGTTCGCTGCTTTTTTTCTTCTTCTTCTTCTTCTTCTTCTTCTCTCAAACAACCCCCCCTTCCTCCTCCTCCGCCTCCTCCGCCTCCCCTCCCCTCCCCGCTTGCAGCCAACCGGAAGCACGTGTGCGCATACACACGTGCAATGGACCAATCGGGAGTGGAGATCCTCCCTGCGACAAGTGACGACATCCAATCAGGGTTTAGGATTGTGGACTACGTAGTGGCTGAGGTTTGGGACCCCCCCCCCTCCTCCCACACACACACACACACACACACGCGCACACACACACACACACACACAAAGGGGGCACTGTAAAACAATAAACAGTACAAGAACACAACATTGCGGACTGGTTGGTATGCCGAAAGCGCCTTGCGTAATTATTTTTTTAATCGTTATTAGTTTTTAATTATCCGGAAATTCATCACGCGAGCTTTCTTTCTTCTTTATTAATTTTAGCCGCAGACTCATTCCTCTTCCTCACAACACAGTAGGTCCTCTAATATATATATATATATATTTTTCTGCTAACCCTGCACGCCTGGGTCCGTCGTCTGTGTACCTGTGCGTAAAGCAGACGCCTGGAGAAGTCCCGAGCGGCCGCGCACCGACCAGCAACATCTGACCCGGACTACAGACACACCACAGATGTGTCGATCCGTTACAAAGACGGTAACGTGCATGTTGCCGCTTAACAGGATAAAGGAATGAAAGACGGATGAGTGAATGAGGGAATGAGTGGATGAGTGATTGAAGGCGGGGGGGTGAGAGTAATCCTTACTTTCTCAAAAATGCAAAGTATTTTTCAAATAGATTCACAAAAATAAAAAGTAAAAAAGTAGATATTTTAGAACAGAATGTTGCCGTGAACAGTAGAGTCCGTTAATCGTCGACATCTTTAACTAACGAATTAATGGTTGGGGCAGGACGGCGCGTGCCGCTACGATGGTCTACTGTGTGTTACACCTACCGGCTCTGCAGGCCTTCTGCAGGGGTATCTGCTACCACGATACTCCGCTGTGTGTGTGTGTGTGGGTGGGTGTGGGTGTGTGGGGGGGTGTGGGTGGGTGGATGGGCGGTGCAGTAACAGGTGTAATTCACCAATTTGTGGTGACCAATTACGGCAAATTTTGGGTTTAAAGTGCCAAGCGCAACTCTTTAAAGTGCCAAGCGCAACTCTCCAGTTTACCTTAATATCTATATATATATTTAACTATATATATATAACTATACCTATATATAATTATATATATAAATATATATATAGTTAAATATATATATATATAACTATATATTTAACTATATATATAAATATATATATATATATAACTATATATAAATAAAACTATATATAACTATATATATGTATATGTATATATATATTTGTGTATATACATAGTTAAATATATATATATAACTATAAATATAAATAAACATATATATAACTTTATATAACTATATATATATAACTATAACTATAACTATAACTATATATATATATATATATATATATATATATATATAAACACCATCTACTGTCAGTCGTCAATATTTATATATAAATCATGTATAATATTTATACGTGGATACTGTAATAATATTAACGATATCATCGCAATTTTACATTTTTTATAACATTATATATATATATATATCATCCGCTAAACAAGGAGACAATGGCCCCATTCTGTAGCTGCTGATTTGTAAGCATAATAACAATAATAATAATAATAATAATAATAATAATAATAATAATGGTAGGCTAGAAGAACCGCGGGCCTGTGCGGGCAAGTTGAAATCTTTATTCTAACGCTCCGGTTTTGGCGCACGTGGCTACAGCCACTTAATTAAATTCCAATTAGGGCGGTATCGGTGCGCTGCTTAGCGCAGGAGCGCTCAGTCCGCTGTTGTCCATCCGGCGGAGAGGGAGGAGGCGCGACAAAAAACCCAGAAGATAATAGATGATTTATAGCTTTTAATTACTCTTCCTTCCGCCCGGTCAGCCCGCTGTTCGTCACGGCAGAGAGGGCCGGGAGTCAGGAGCAGCAGAGAGAGGGCCGGGAGTCAGGAGCAGCGGAGAGGGCCGGGAGTCAGGAGCAGCAGAGAGGGCCGGGAGTCAGGAGCAGCACAGAGGGCCGGGAGTCAGGAGCAGTAGGGAGAACCCGGAGTCAGGAGCGGCAGCAGAGAGGGCCGGGAGTCAGGAGCAGCAGAGAGAGGGCCGGGAGTCATGAGTAGCGGAGAGAGGGCGGGAGTCAGGAGCAGCACAGAGAGGGCCGGGAGTCAGGAGCAGCACAGAGAGGGCCGGGAGTCAGGAGCAGCACAGAGAGGGCCGGGAGTCAGGAGCAGCAGAGCGGGCCGGGAGTCAGGAGCAGCAGAGAGGGCCGGGAGTCAGGAGCAGCACAGAGAGGGCGGGAGTCAGGAGCAGCACAGAGAGGGCCGGGGGAGTCAGGAGCAGCAGAGAGGGCCGGGAGTCAGGAGCAGCAGAGAGGGCCGGGAGTCAGGAGCAGCAGAGAGAGGGCCGGGAGTCAGGAGCAGCAGAGAGAGGCCGGGAGGTCAGGAGCAGCAGAGAGGGCCGGGAGTCAGGAGCAGCACAGAGAGGGCCGGGAGTCAGGAGCAGCAGAGAGGGCCGGGAGTCAGGAGCAGGCGTCCCGCTGCCGGCAGGCCGCTCCATCACAGGGAGGCGCGCCGGGGAGCGTCCGAGGCGCTGATAAAGCGCGTGACTAATTCACCACTCACAGCCACGGCTTGACTGACGGCTTAACGTCGGTAATTCATCTCGCCTTTCACGCGCCGGGACCCGGATTTGTCCGCCGTAATGGGGATGATGGATGCGCTGACGGACCCGCGTCTTTATTGAGTAGCCCATAACGCAGGTGCGCACGCGGGCACACACACGCACATTTGCACACGCCTGCGCACACGCGCACCACGACTGGACTCGAAGAAGCGCGTGGATGAGCGTCATAAACTTCACGAATGACTACAGAGAGTCGTTAACAGTGATGTGGAAGATTACCCTCCCCAGTTCTGCCCCTACTGCACCACGGGGGGTTTTGTTGGGTCTGCACCCGGTCCCGTCTCCACTTCTGGCTCCGATGCGCGGGGCCGCGCCATGGTGACGGGCTAATTACAGGCCTGCGAGCAGACGAGCCTGTAGTTTATGTGCGTCCCCGAAACCGCGCTCGGAACAGGCAGCAATCTTCCCGTTAACCCGGGGATCCTTTTTACCAGGGGACCAACATCCGGCGAGGGGGCCGCCTGCACGAGGAGCTGGTGGGCCTGCGAGGAGAACAACACGACGCCGGTCATAACTGACTCACATCACCGGTACCACACACAACAGACCGACACCTCGGTAAGGTCCAGACTGTGATAGAAACACATTAGAGGTCCGGACTGCGATAGAAACACGTCACAGGTCCAGACTGCGATAGAAACACATCAGAACACATTAGAGGTCCAGACTGCGATAGAAACACGTCACAGGTCCAGACTGCGATAGAAACACATCAGAACACATTAGAGGTCCAGACTGCGATAGAAACACGTCACAGGTCCAGACTGAGATAGAAACACATCAGAACACATTAGAGGTCCAGACTGCGATAGAAACACGTCACAGGTCCAGACTGCGATAGAAACACATCAGAACACATTAGAGGTCCAGACTGCGATAGAAACACATCAGAACACATCACAGGTCCAGACTGCGATAGAAACACATCAGAACACATTAGAGGTCCAGACTGCAATAGAAACACATCAGAACACATTAGAGGTCCAGACTGCAATAGAAACACATCAGAACACATTAGAGGTCCAGACTGCGATAGAAACACAGAGGTCCAGACTGCGACAGAAACACATCAGAGGTCCAGACTGCGATAGAAACACATCAGAACACATCAGAGGTCCAGACTGCGATAGAAACACATCAGAACACATTAGAGGTCCAGACTGCGATAGAAACACATCAGAACACATTAGAGGTCCAGACTGTGATAGAAACACATCAGAACACATCACAGGTCCAGACTGCGATTGAAACACATCAGAACACATTAGAGGTCCAGACTGTGATAGAAACACATCAGAACACATCAGAGGTCCAGACTGCAATAGAAACACATCAGAACACATCAGAGGTCCAGACTGCGATAGAAACACATCAGAGGTCCAGACTGCGATAGAAACACATCAGAACACATCAGAGGTCCAGACTGCGATAGAAACACATCAGAACACATTAGAGGTCCAGACTGCGATAGAAACACATCAGAGGCCCAGACTGCGATAGAAACACATCAGAACACATCAGAGGTCCAGACTGCGATAGAAACACATCAGAACACAACAGAGGTCCAGACTGCGATAGAAACACATCAGAACACATTAGAGGTCCAGACTGCGATAGAAACACATCAGAACACATTAGAGGTCCAGACTGCGATAGAAACACATCAGAACACATTAGAGGTCCAGACTGCGATAGAAACACATCAGAACACATCAGAGGTCCAGACTGCGATAGAAACACATCAGAACACATCAGAGGTCCAGACAGCGATAGAAACACATCAGAGGTCCAGACTGCGATAGAAACACATCAGAACACATCAGAGGTCCAGACTGCGATAGAAACACATCAGAACACATCAGAGGTCCAGACTGCGATAGAAACACATTAGAGTAAATGTACTCCCGTTAATCACAGAGACATAAACACCGTGTTATCTGAAGGCGTGAAGGAGCTGCTGTGAGCTCAGGGTCAGTTTATCACTGTAGAAGTCAGGTAATTTGGTAGAAATGGTTTCTATTTTACTCCACCGTCCATTTATATAGACATTTAAAGTCTACTGACTGAGCAACAGAACTAAAGTAAATTTGGTCTTTTTCAGATGTGATCAGCCTATTGTTGTCATGGCACAGAACAAACTGTCCTGCTGAGCCCCAAAGCCCCACCATGGGGGTTATCCAGGATCTATACAGACCCGATCCCTCTCTTTCAGGGTCACCATGAGCCGGAAGTCCCCCCCCCCGGTGGGCAGAGGGCAGGTCGACGCTCACATTGTTCATATAGCTACCATCGGAGTACACACTCTCTCTCTCTCTCTCTCTCTCTCTCTCTCTCTCTCTCTCTCTCTCTCTCTCTCTCTCTCTCTCTCTCTCTCTCTCTCTCTCTCTCTCTCTCTCTCTCTCTCTCTCTCTCTCTCTCTCTCTCTCTCTCTCTCTCTCTCTCTCTCAGTCATTCAAAGCCAAGGGCACCAGGGTTCCCTGGTTATCGGACATGCATGTTTCCGGCTCTGCAGAGGACCTCCAGTGAGCGCACGCTGGGGGAGGGGGTCCAGCGAGTCCTGATGCAAACCACCACGCCACGGTGCAACTTCTGCCTGTGGCCCGCAACGTCGTTTATGGTTGTGCTGACACCTAGTGGCCGAGAGAAGGAAATGCAGGACAGAGGACTCATTTCCACAAAAACGTCTTATTAAAGTCTTAAAACGTATGAACTTTTTTTGTTTTTATTTATTTTATTTATTTTTTTGCTGCCTTCTTTGCACTTAATTGAAATCCACTCAGCACTTGGTTCTAGAAATTCACGTTTGGCTCTTGTGTTCACAGGAATCTATTTCTGCTCCTTGATTTGTTAGCCAGGCCTACGTCATCGGTACACCTACTGGTGTGTATTATGGGGTGGGGTGGGGTGGGGTGGGGTGGGTGGTGGGGGATCTTCTACGACCGAACTGAAATCAGCCAATAGCAGGCCGATGTCCACGGGCTTCTAAAAGTGCCCGGCCGTGATTGGCTGTCAATCAAATCAGCAAACCCCCCCTCTCGCCCCGCCCTTCACACACGCCCACCTGATAGTTCCGTCTCTGTTACTTCTGTTCCGTTCTGGTGGTTCTGTTCCCTTATATTTGTTGGCTAAAACTCCCCAAAATCACTCTTCAAATCATCTTATATAAGACATGAGAGAAAGGGAACCTGTTGTCTAACATATGGTATATTTTATATATGTTGTTTGTGTTGCTATAGGTCTGTATTTCCCACTCCTGTGTGAAAGGGGAGGCCCTGCTAAAGTGATGGAGGTGCTGGAGAAGGAGCTCCAAGTGATGCTGAATGAATCCCTTCCCCCTGCACCTCCTCCCAGTTACGCATTGGTGACCGAAACGAGTAGTTTTGGCGCGGCACGGTGGCGCGGCGGTTAACGCTGTCGACTCAAAGCAAGCGGTCGTGGGTTCGAACCCCGGCCGGTAATCCAACCTTAGGGGGGGGGGGGTCCTCTCAGGTCGTCCTCTGTGTGGAGTTTGCATGTTCTCCTCGTGTCTGCGGTGGGTTTCCTCCTCCGGGTGCTCCGGTTTCCCCCCCACCATCAAAAAAAAGATATGCATGATAGGGTTAATACTCCTGTTTGTGCCCCTGAGCAAGGCATGGCAAAACGAGCTGGGGTTGGTCCCCGGGTGCAGCACGGCGGCTGCCCACTGCTGCTAGCTACACAGCTAGGGTGGGTTAAATGCAGAGCAAGAATTGCCCCTAGGGGGATCAATGAAGTAGTAAACAAAATTTCGAGAAAAAAAAATCTGCATATTGAATATTGAACCACTTTTGAGCAATGACGTAGCCCCGGTCTCTGACGTCATCTTTTTCAAGTTATTATTATTATAGCTTTTTCAAAACTTCCTCTTTTTCCCACATGTTTACATCCACAATGCATTGTCCTTTACTCGGCTTGCTGGAAGGTTCCACGTGGTTACGTTTACTCTGACGTCACCATATCGCCATTTTCTCCTAAACGGAAGGGCTTCTGCGTTTGACGTCACTCAAGTCAGGCCTACTTACGTGTAACGTAAAGGAGATGACGTAGCCTCACTTCCTGCTGGGTGGTTTCTGCAGGACGGTGCGTTGTTGTGTACGCGAGACAGGTACATTTTTCTATTCACCCACGTGGTGCTCATGCGTCTGCAGGGTGTTTTTACTGGTCCCACGACGACCCCCCCCCTCAGATCGCCCCTAACACACAGTATTACGCAATATTATACGTTTTTCACCATGCAACTCCATGCTTGACCCCAGCACTCTCCATTAGAAGGATGCATTTTCAACAACTCACGTGAAATCTACTTTATCTTTACTACGTAGTTTTTGGAAATGGACTCGTGCGACTTGACAGAAAACTCGCTTTTGCAGCCGAGCAACTGGTCACAAACACACACCCGAACCGACCCTAGCCTTCTGCAGGCAGTGAGACGTGGCCCAAGGTCAACACTGATCCAAAGACTACAAAGCAGGTCAAACTGGGTGACGTGCGGGAAAAGAGGCGGGGATTAACTCTTGCACTACCTTAATTGTCCACTAGATGTCGAGATAAACTCAATTAACGAAGCAAGTGTCTGGACTCCTGACCATTAATTTACATTACAGGCAAACTTGAAAAATATTATTTTTTTTCTCTTCTGTTTTCACTCAACTGTTCATGAGGTTAAGCTTTATCAAAGTATTATTATTATTTTTTACCATTTCTGAACAGGCTTGATGAAGGAGGATGATCGCCTTCGAAAGGGCTTAATTAACGATCACATATTCTACGTTTCCTGTGTGTAGCTAATGCTAAAGGCGAGGTATTAGCTATAATAGATAACCCTCTGCTACATGCTTCGTCTAGGACTGGGACAGGTGAACAAAAGGTTACAGTACAGGGTGAAACTGGCTTCTCTGGTATGATAACGAAAGCAGCTTGTGATGCCAGTAGACAGATGTGAGATACACATCTGTCTGACAGAAGGGGTATTATCTGAGTCTAGATGCACGAGTCCTGCGTCCTGCAACCATCAGTCTGCAGCACATGCACCCCCAACAGTGATGATGATGATGATGATGATGATGATGATGATGATGCACTGATCTATCGCTCCCTTTCTGTCTCCGTGCTGTCGTCCTCTCTCTGTCTCATTTCCTGTGAGTTTGCTTCTTATTTCATGGCATAATTTGTGTCGTACAAGTTACAGGCATACATTCCCACTCATCTTATACTACAGTGTGTATGATATATACTATTTTATTTACTCCACACACACACACACACACACACACGCTAAGTAGATATGTGTTTGTGGGGACGAGGTTGAGATCAGACTGCTGCCACTTCCGGTTTTAGGTCATTTGCGTTTTTGGGGCCATCTCTCCCCCTCTTTGGATTATCGTTATTGATGAACTATAGTGTATACACAATTGTTGTGGACTATAGAGTCAAACATAGAGAGCCTCGTGACTTGTGCAACGAATACAAACTCCCAGCCATGCAAATAATAATAATAATAATATTAATAATAATAATTTATTTTTTACTTATTCAACCTTTATTTAACCAGGAGGATCCCGTTGAGATTACAAACCTCTTTTTCAATGGAGACCTGGCCAAGATAGGCAGCAAGATAGGCATAATAATAATAATAATAATAATAATAATGATAACAATAATAATAATAATAATAATAGTAATAATAATGATGACAATAATGATGACGATGATGATGATAATAACAATATTATTGTCAACGTCCCATTTGTGCAGTGCTGCTTTAGCACCACCTGGTGGTCGAATAAAGATAACAGGAACTGAGGCTGTCACGTGGGTAGTGTTTTTGAAAGTTGAAGAGAATAACAGTGTCAGTCCGGCTGCCCTGCAGTAATAATGAATGAAGGGCTCTTCTCCCTCATCTGTCAATCAACATGAAAGGAGCGCTGATCGTTTGCTCTCTCTCTCTCTCTCCAACACACACGCGACCACCCACCGACTCTCTCACACACCCATCATTCATAATTAAGCGGTGCTGATAAATGATTTAGTCTACGGGGGTCTCTTCAGAGACTTAATGAGCGGCGGGGGATGGATGGCTCTTAATTCTTATTACCTCTTGCTGAGAGCTGGGTGGGTCTTGTGTTAGCTTAAGGCAATGACACATGGACCAGATCTTCAATCAGTGCGGCAAGGCATCGGAAAATGGAGAGTAATTGATGCTGACAGCATCTAGGACTATTTAAAAAAAAAAGAAAACACTCATTTGGGGAAGAGTCAACCGAGCAAATGTTGCCAAAATTGCCTAACACAAATCATACTTATATATATGATTTGTGTTAAATCATATATATATATATATATATATATATATATATATATATATATGTATGTATATATGTATGTGTATATATATATATATATATATATATATCACTTAAAACGTATTTATCCAGCAAATATTTATGAGCGTGCTCTATGCTCAAACGGCTGTAAGCGATCCTGGGTGGAAAGTCAAGTCGAGTCACGTCAAGTCCACCGTCACCATGGAGACCTGACAGGAGGACAGACTACACGTGTACACGGGGGAGACCCACATCACACCATTCATACACAGAGAAGAAGAGAAAGGAGGCGACACCAGTCGGAGAGAGAGAAAAGACATGTGGGCGAAGAGAACAGTTTGCAGTCCACACAAACTCTCGTACGTACGAACCGACGACCGTAAAGCCTGTTATCTTTTAAAAATTCAGTTGCACACAGTGGTTTGTACTGTTTTAGGTAAAATATATACTTTATACAAAGACAAACATTTGACTAATTGTGTGAGCTTTACGTACTTGTTCCGACTTACATACAAATTCGACAGAAGAACAGACTCAAAACGGAACTCGTTCGTAACTACCTGTAGTCAAAAAGCTATGCTCTATAATCTCGACGGCAGAACAGCCGCGACAGGAAAGAATCTTTGGCCCAAATATGGCCCACATCTGCAAGTATCTTGTGGCCCACATTTGGCCTTGAATGACGGCGTTGACTCAGGGTGAGCTGTGGCTGCCTCAACTCAGCCACAGCTCATTAAATTTGGGCCGCATCTGGCTCACATGGTATGTGCTCTAACCCAAGTCAAGCCCGGTTCATTACATTTGGGCCACGTCTGGCCCACACAACATTTGCCAGTGCCGTAACTGAGCCGCAAGTACCAAAAGTGCCCCAGATTAGACCCAAATATGTCTGCTATCTGGGAGTGCGACCCGCCGTGCAGTACAGGTTGTAAAGTACTCACTTTAAAGGCAACTAATTGTAGGTTAAGGCAAAAAGATGAGTTGTAAATTCGGATTTAAAGGACTCAACAGACTGTGATAGTCTGATGGCAGCAGGCAGGTTATTCCTCAAGAACGGGGCCCGGTAGGAAAAAGGCCCTGCCACCAGCTGACTTCTTTTTAACATTGGGTACACACAGGAGCCCTGTGTTTTGAGAACGAAGAGCTCGAGCTGGAAGGCACGCGCAGTGGTCAACAACCCTGCTCCTGGAGAGCTGCCATCCTGCCGGTTTTCACTCCAGCCCTAATTTATCACACCTGATTCTACTTATTACCTACTTTAAATTAGGGTCGGAGGGAAAACCAGAAGGATGGTAACTCTCCAGTAGCAGGGTTGGTGACCAGTGGGAGATCAGACAGGTAAGATGGGGCAAGCCCATTTAAGATTTCATAAGTCAGCAGACGCTCCTTGAGGTCTGATCTAACAGACTTCAGGCAGATAGGAAGCCAATGAAGGGAGGCAGGAAGTGGTGTAATACGGTCACATTTTCTAGTCTTAGTCAGGATTCTAGCTGCAGCATCCTGAACCATCGGAAGACTTGTACTACTAGTGTAACGGCGTGACGACCACGGACGTGTAGAACCGCTAGCCCTTGGCTAACGGGTCTGACCCTTTAGTTCAGTGGTTCTCAACCTTTTTGGGGTCCTGGACCCCCTGCGTATTTTTGATCTACCCTGAGGACCCCTCCACCTGATCTTGGGGGAGGGGGGTTGCAATTTGATAGAAACAGTAGAAACTGCATTTTAAATTGCATTATAGTGTGGTGACCCACATCTATATAACGAGAGACATTCACCTAAGAGGACGGTGTACCTTTAAGGGAAGAGGCGAGGGGTCAGATAATGCACTTCCGCTTCCGGTTGAGAGCTCAGTTCAGTGTCGTTGTCGAATGTATGACATGCTAAGTTGGAGCTAGTAAACTACCTCGACTACGTCTACTCTCACGTCTCCTGTCTCGTTGTTTTCTAACTCCACAATAGCATGTATTCACTCTTTGGGGCAAAAATAAGAGCTTTCAGTGGTAACTTAGATATAGTTAACAAAACAGAATTCTTATGCAGTAACTTTCAGATATATGTAACAAAACAGAATATGTATTCAGTAACTTTCAGATATGTGTAACAACACAGAATATGTATTCAGTAACTTTCAGATATATGTAACAAAACAGAATATGTATTCAGTAACTTTCAGATATATGTAACAAAACCGAATTTTTATGCAGTAACTTTTAACAATGCAAACGGGAGCGAGATCTCTTATTAAAATACAATAAATTACACTTGTGAAACAGATGTAATTAGAGAAAAAAGTCCTGTTACCCTTTATAGTTTAGGTAGATAAAGGTCTCAGTCACATTTGAGTAAAATAATCCTATTTCTATAAATGTCATAGGATCCTTTTTTGAAAGATATTTTATTTTCACGGACCCCTTGCAATTACACCACGGACCACTAGGGGTCCGCGGACCCCCGGTTGAGAAACACTGCTTTAGTTGACCGGTTAGCGCCGTCGCCCGTGGTGCGGGAAACCCAGGTTCGATTCCCGCCTGCTCCCCGATTTCGCGCTACATATACACTAGCATGACCTGAAAACAGAATATTACAGAAACTAAGTGCGGATGAAACAAATCCACGTATTAGGGTCTCCGCCTCAGCCATGGCCAGGAAAGACCGACTTTTAGCTATGTTACGTGAGCGAAGACCGACAGTGCTGTTATTTAATCACGTGTTAGCAACAGCTAGCTAGCTAGCTATGTTTTGAAAAACGCACGGTAGAAGAGTCCGCCCCCCTTACACCGCTCTTCTCAAAAGCCTTGGGAACGTCCAAAATGATTGACAGCAAGTAGGGACCAATGGAGACGCCGGCTTACAAAGAGCTCTCCTGATTGGCTGATGAGCAGCGGGGGGGGGGGGGGGTACGGAGACTAGGTTCTGTCGGTGTACAGCGTCCGCGGTGACGCAAGAGAACCGATTTATTTCACGGTACAACTGCTCACCGGACAGCTTTCAGGGTGTGGAAAGTCTGGCTAAATACTACCGAATGTGTTCTGGGTTAAAATCGCTGATGATCTCACACGCCTTGCCTATGGGCACCTCCGCGGCGTCGGAGGGAGGAGGAGGAGGTAGCACAGTTTCTCTGTTTACTTGACGGGAGCACGGTTGGAGAAGCTTGAGGAGACGTGGTCTGGAGGTCACGTCATGGAGAAATAGGAAGCCGCATGCTTATCAGTAGCGCGGAGGTTTGAGCCCATGTTCTTATTGGCTGGAAATCGTGACGTCACGCACAGTCCCATCGCAGTCTTTCTCTTTTTTCGCCCCTTTTTTTTGGTGTGGCGCACCTGCCTCGCTAGACATGTCAGCCTGGAGGGAAAAAAAGGAGAGAGAGGGGGGGGGGGGTGGAGGGGGAGAGAAGAGCGAGAGAGAATGGGAGCGAGGGGAGAGAACGAGACGGAGAGAATGAGCGAGTAAATGGGTGAGACACGAGAGACTCTTGTCCGGGTTAACGATTTAAGATACAAACGTTTGACTTAGTGAGTGTGTGATATTCGCTAATTAGCACTTGCTGAGTGAGACGTCACATCTTGTCAGATCTCCACTCTGCAGCGTCATTATCACCAATTAATCATTAATCAATCACTGACGAGCAGCATTAGTATGTACTGGAGCATCACTGGCAGCTTCTCTAGTGTGTGTGTTTGTGTGTTTGTGTGTGTGTGTGTGTGTGTGTCCCTGACCTCACAATTCTGCCCTAAGCCCAACTAACCCATCTCGGTCATTGACAGAGACTCGAGGGCGCTTCATTCCGCAACGTGCGATATGACGTCATCAAGTCTCCATCGCTCTTGTGACAGCAGACGCTTGCGTGGTGATGTGATTTAGCCACGCCCACTCGGTTTGTGTGTGTGTGCGCGCGCGCGCGCATAAGGCTCATGTGTGCTGTGTTGTCAAGTGATGGTAACATAACAGCATTGGGGGGGGGGGGGGTCCCGGTGACGTAATGGTTTGATCCGTTGCCTACCAACACACGGGGATCGCCGGTTCAAATCCCCGCGTTACCTCCGGCTTGGTCGGGCGTCCCTACAGACACAATGGGCCGTGTCTACGGGTGAGAAGCCGGGTGTGACTATGTGTCCTGGACGCTGCACTAGCGCCTCCTCTGGTCGGTCGGGGCGCCTCCCACGCGCTACGTCACCCCTGGTGAAACCCCTCACTGTCAGGTGAAAAGAAGCGGCTGGCGACTCCACATGTATCGAAGGAGGCACGTGGTAGTCTGCAGCCCTCCCCGGGTCACCAGAGGGAATTCTCGGATGAGAGGGGTAATTGGACGGGTACAATTGGGGGGCAAAAGGGAGGGGTACATAAAGTTAAAAATAGCATTATAGGAAAGGGCACTTTTCCACTTTCAAACCAGACTGTGGATCCACAGATCAGGTCAGACGCAAAACATTCTCTCAACACTTCCAAAAAAAAAAAGGGTACTTATTGTTGTGCGGGTGGGAGGGGGCAAATGACCCAGGGGCCCAAAATACAGTCTCCACCAATGCAGGGGCCCCTTCTATGGAGACCAGTATTGCGGAAGGAGTTGTTTGCTATATCACAGCGTAGCCGTGTGACAGCTGATGGGTGGGGCGTTGGTTTTGGGGGTGGGGGCGTGTAATCGAACTCTCCTGACCAGCATTTCCGTGGCATTACACGCTATGACATCACTGTAGTTGGAGCCACGCTACAGCGACACCTGTGGGGGATTTACATGTGATAAATCCCAACTTCAACATGCCGTGAGACCACGATTACGACGTCGACTTAAAGTCACGCTGCAATCGTTAGATCATGGAGATTATCACCGTCAGAATTATAATATAATAATTATATTAGATAATTATATATATTGTCATATAATATATATTATTGTTATTTAATTTAGTTATTAATTACGATCATTAATTATTATTAATATTATATATGACTATAATTATTATTAATTGTTATTATTAATTATTAGTATTGCATATCATGTGATTATTATTATAAAATATATAAAACAATATATTAATATTGCTATTAATTTAATTATTAATTATTATCATCAATTATTATTAATATTATACATTACATATGACTAGAATTATATAATATTATTT